>NW_012114955.1:2620686-2641469 GCF_000951035.1 Colobus angolensis palliatus | reverse complement strand
GGAGTGCAGTGGCGCAATCTCGGCTCACTGCAACCTCTGCTTCCTGGGTTCCAGCAATTCTCCTGCCTCGGCCTCCCGAGTAGCTGGGATCACAGGCACCCACCACCACCACTAGCTATTTTTTTGTATTTTAGTAGACATAGGGTTTCACCATGTTGCCCAGGCTGGTCTCAAACTCCTGAGCTCAGGCAATCTGCCCACCTCAGCCTCCCCAAGTGCTGGGATTACAGGCATAAGCCACCATGCCCAGCCTAAAAATAGTTCTTAATGGCTATAAAAAAAACTTCACTAGTATAATTTATTCTCTACTGTTGTACATTTTGGGTATTTCTAATTTTTTATTATAAATACTGCTGAAAAGGCCGAGGCAGGTGGATCACGAGGTCAAGAGATCAAGACCATGCTGGCTAACACGGTGAAACCCAATCTCTACTAAAAATACAAAAAACTTAGCCGGGCATGGCTGGCGGTGTGCACCTTTAGTCCCAGCTGCTGAGGAGGCTGAGGCAAGAGAATGGCGTGAACCCGGGAGGCGGAGCTTGCAGTGAGCCGAGATTGCGCCACTGCACTCCAGCCTCGGTGAGAGAGCAAGACTCCGTCTCAAAAAAATAAAATAAAATAAAATAAAAATAAATAATGCTGAAAATGTGTCTTCATGCATACAGCTATCTGCATTTCTTTAGCCCAGAGTTCTAAAAGTGGAATTCTAGGTCAAAATATTTTTAAGACTTTAAAAATAACATATTACCAAATTACTTTATAATAAAGGTATTGTATCAATTTATACTTCCATTAATGTGTTTTACTTTTTTTGAGGTAGTCTTGCTGTGTTGCTTAGGCTGATATCACATTCCTGGGTTCAAGCTATCCTCCTGACTCAGCCTCTTGAGTAGCTAAGATTACAAGCACATACAGGTTTTTTACTCTTTTTTTTTTTTTTTCCTGAGACTGAGGCTTGGTCTGTTGCCCAGGCTGGAGGGCAGTGGCGCGATCTTGGCTCAGTGCAACCTCTGCCTCCCAGGTTCAAGCGATTCTCCTGCCTCAGCCTCCCGAGTACCTGGGACTACAGGCACGTGCCACCACACTTGGCTAATTTTTTTTTTTTTGTATTTTTAGTAACAGACGGGGGTTTCACCATGTTAGCCAGGATGGTTTTGATCTCCTGACCTTATGATCCGCCTGCCTTGCCCTCCCAAAGTGCTGGGATGATAACAGGCATGAGCTGCCACACCCAGCCTGGTTTTTTACTCTTGATTACAAGCATCAGTTCTGTTGATAACCTTTGTAATTATTTTTGTTACCAGCATCTTTACTGAGAAATTTTACATTGGCTATAGTGATAAATTGTGCTCTCTATCAGATTCTCAAGAAGATATATTAATTTCTTTCAAGTTTAATATTTTGTCTTTGTATGTAAATACTTTGGGCCATTGAAGTTCTTGTGAATATCCATGCCAATCTTTGTTTTTTAACCACTATCTGTTTTTTTTTCCTTTTCCTTATAGTGTAAACATTATCTTTTAAAAATCATACATTCTCTCAGATTCTTGAGTTAAAAACACATTAAATCAGAGTAAGTGGGGAAAAGTTAACCTGTAAATTGAAAATCTAAATTTGGAGCTGTTTTTACAGACCAAAAATTACATATAATAGTTTGATTTTAGAGCTAGCAATATGCTGCCTAGTATTCCCTTGCAGATAAAATAAATTCATATTTAATATGTTATTTATATGCTAAAGTATATTCTGATATATATATATATATATATTTTTTTTTTTGAGGCGGAGTCTCGCTCTGTCGCCCGGGCTGGAGTACTGTGGAGTACTGTGGCCGGATCTTAGCTCACTGCAAGCTCCGCCTGCAGGGTTCCCACCATTCTCCTGCCTCAGCCTCCCGAGTAGCTGGGACCACAGGCGCCCGCCACCTCGCCCAGCTAGTTTTTTGTATTTTTTAGTAGAGACAGGGTTTCACCGTGTTAGCCAGGATGGTCTTGATCTCCTGACCTCATGATCCGCCCGTCTCGGCCTCCCAAAGTGCTGGGATTACAGGCTTGAGCCACCGCGCCCGGCCTATTCTGATATATTTTAAAGTGTGACTCAAACCTTTTTTTTATCCCAACACTTGTTTATACCATTACTTTGAGGGATAGGGCATTTCTGTGTGTGTAGTGTACAGGGGCACCAACCTCAGAATAGCTCTCCAGGCTCTTCCAGGCCTTAATAAGTGTTTCTCCCCATGTGTGAAACACAGCCCCCCGGCCCCCAGTATGTTACCTTTCTGCTCATCTTTCAGGTTGCAGCTTAAAATACAAAAAAAAAAAATTAGCCGGGCAAGGTGGCGGGCTCCTGTGGTCCCAGCTACTCGGGAGGCTGAGGCAGGAAAATGGCGTGAACCTGGGAGGTGGAGGTTGCAGTGAGCTGAGATCACACCACTGCACTCCACCCTGGTCGACAGAGCGAGACTCCGTCTCCCAACAAAACAAAAAAATCTTTCCCTCAGGGAGGCATTCTGTCACTAACCAGCGTAAATCAGACACTGCATCTTCATATGTTCCTGTGGCACCTCCTCTCACAGCATTCCTCACGCTTTGTTGTGATTCTTAGTTTACTGTCTGCCTTCCCTCCTGGCTCTTAGGTCCTTGATTACATGTATCCTTTCTGTCTTCCTCACTGCAGTATTCCCACTTCCTAGCACAAAGCGTGGGTATTTTGTTTAATGAATAAATGAAAGTCTGAACTGTATGGAAATCTGAGTTAGTAGGATATGAATTGATAAGATATACATTTACCTACCAGACGGAATCTTTTTGGTTTGGATTAAATCTTGTCTTTTTTGTCTTTGTTCCAGGGCAGAAATAATATGTTTCATACATTGTTGATGTTTCTCTACGTCATAAAGACCAAAGAGTCAGGAATGCTTGGGTAGGTACTTACGCATTAAAAACGTAAGTAGTTATTTACTGATTTTCTTCCAATGTTAAGATTCTGCAGAAGGCAGCAGCATGTAACTGAAGATTTATGGATTGAACAATAGATAATGGCTTCAGCCCTGTCACAAACTACCTCTGCTATTTTGGGCAATCCATTAGCTACCTCCTCAGAACCCATTGGTAAAAGGCAAGTGGACTACATCGTTAGCATTATAGTTGTGTTCCCTGAAGGAATAATTCAGAGAGAGATAAAAATTAGACTCTTGGCATTTAAAAAAAATTTTTTTTTTAATCTGGAGTCTGTTTTTTTCCAAGCCATTTCATTTCAGACACAAAGCATTCTGCAAAGTGTTTACACTTCCAGAGAGACGGAGTCGGTACCCATTCCATAATATCATTAACTGCAATGGAAAAGTAGTCAGTTGAAATCATTTACATACTTGGTAACAAAGCTCACATATTGCAAGAAATTCAAAATTTTAGTATTTTCATTTTGATGATTAGAAATTTTAGTGTATCAAATGACATATGAAATAAGTAGACCCCAGCTAAAGCTAGGGATATTTGTAGTGCCTGATCTGGGAGTTGGAAAACCTGGGTTCTGGGTCCAGCTCTGCCATACTAAGTAACCTAAGGCTAATAAAAAAAACAAAGGGATGGGCTTGGAGCAGAAGGGATTGTGGTCATTTCCACTTCGGATATGCATGCACCTTTAAGTTTTAGATAGCGTCCTGTAAACTCTAATTTAGAGTCTATACATGTCCTAGAACTGTGCTGTCCAGCCACCAGCCCCGTGTGGCACTGAACACTTGAAGCAGGACTAGTCCAAATTGAGGTGCACTAAAGTGTAAAATGTGTAACAGATTTCAAAGACATAGCCCCCAAAAAGTAAGATAACTCCTTAAAAATTGTATATATTTGTTACATATTAAAATACTAGTTTGGATAGATTTAGTTAAGTGGAATATATTCTTAAAATTAATTTGACCTGTTTATTAGGTATCTACTAGAAAATTTAAAATTATGTGGCTTGCATTTGCTGTTCATACCATATTGTATTTTTATTGGACAGCACTGCTGTAGAGAAAGCAAAGCTCCTGTCTTTATTAGATGCAAAGATTAAAACAGACATGAACAGAAATTTGTAAACAAATATGAACATTTATTAGCTTTTTTTTTCTTTTTTTTTGAGGTGGAGTCTCGCTTTTTTTTGTGTGTGTGTGTGTGTGTGTGATGGAGTCTTGCTCTGTCGCCCAGGCCGAAGTACAGTGGCACTATCTCAGCTCACTGCAACCTCTGCCTCCCAAGTAGCTGGGACTACAGACGCCCGCCACCATGCCTGGCTATTTTTTGTATTTTTGGTAGAGACGGGGTTTCTCCATGTTGGTCTCAAACTCCTGACCTCAGGTGATCCGCCTGCCTGGCCTCCCAAAGTGCTGTAATTACAGGCGTGAGTCACCACGCCCAGCTATTAGCTTCTTTTATCATATATTTTTTCCTGTCAGAAAGATTAGGAAACTCACTTTTGTGGGGCATCTAAACTAACAGGGTTTTTTATTTTTAAATTATGGAAATAATGCATACTCAGTAGACAAGTATTTAACACAGCAGTGTATAAACTAGAACTAATTTTTAATTATGTGTAGAGACAGTATCTCACCATATTGCCCAGGCTGTGATCCACCCACCTGCCTTGGCCTTCTGATGTACTGGGATTACAGGCATAAGCCACTCCACATGGCTTTGTTTTTGTTTCTTTTGCTTAAAAATGTATTGTATCCAAACATAGTACTTTATGACCTAATTTTTAGTCTTATGGTATATCTTGGACATTCTCCCATGTCAAATTTTCCCTAAAATGTCTAGGAATGTTTGGTTATAAATATATATTAGATGGAATATGGAATTTGATATAAATATGTTGTTAATACAGGTTAAGTATTCTTTATCTGAAATGCTTGGAACCAGGAGTGTTTCAGATTTGATTTTCTCAAGTTTTGGAATACTTGCAATAATTACTGGCTGAGCATCCCTAATCTAAAACTCCCCAGAATGCTCCAGTGAGCATTTCCTTTGAGCATCATGTTGTCACTCAAAAAGTTTTGGGTTTTGGAGCATTTCGGATTTTCAGATTATAGGTGCTTAACCTGTATAATATAAATAAACAATTTTTGGTTTTAATTGAAAATGTATCTTTTCCTCTGTGGATCCAAATTGGTATTTTGATGCATAGATGGTTTGTCATGATAGCATGAGGTTTGAGTGCCATATACAGCCTGTCATATGCATTAAAATGAAAAAGTGCTTAGTGGAGCAGCACTTTTTCATTTACTGAAATGTAATGAAATTTACTGAAAGGCCAAAAGAAATTGATACAATTTTTAAAGCGCTATCTTCTCTTAATGAGCAAAAAATTTTCTTATATATCAAAAATTAAGCATTTTAGACTAAAGCTAGTGTTTTTAAACTCAGGGGGAAAAGCTTAGAAATTATTAACCTTTTGAACATGAATAATTTTTTAAATACATCCTAAAACAAATAGTTAAAAACTTTCCTATAACTTAAAAGAAATGACTGAGTGGCTCAAATATAGTCCATTTGGATTTATGACCATAAACCCACAGATTGATCCAAATACATTATCAATTTAATGCCAGATATTTGTGCAGTAACAGGAATCAGATGAATGTCCTACTTGCAAAAGGAAAAAAAATCTAGACAGAGTTCACTGCACAGTGACTTAAATGTTCTGTTTGGGAAAAAACACTATAAAGTTTAAAGTTAAATGACAAACTGAAACAAAGCATTATTCTGCTATAATATAAGCAGTAGTAATTGGGTTTGCAAACATAGCAAATCCAAGCTCATATTTGTTATATATAAAGAACATATATGATTTTATTAGAAAAATGGACAAAGGCATGGAAGATTTCTTCATAGTGTTTAGACAGCTCCTAAACACAAAAAGATGCTTAGACTCTTGCACAAACAAGTCAAAATTAACTTTTTTTCTATCAGATTTGATATTTATCTGTGTAGGGTCGGTGAGGGTATGAAGAAATGGAAAATACAGTTGATAGAATTACCTGTTTTGAAGGGCATTTTTGGCAGCTTTTTACCAAAGTTAATACCTTCTCATAATTTAAAAAGGCATAGAGGGCTAAAAGTTCATGACAGAAATGAGCAATTCCCTGTATTCCCCAAGTCTGCTTCCCAAAGTAGACTGTAGTCCCTCAGTGGCTTTTTCTTCTGTTATTACTCTCATAGTTCCAAATAATAGAGGTATACAGCTCTCTTGATTCTTCAGTTTCAGATATTCTCTATTGATTTTTTTATTTTGTTAGGTAATTTCTTTCTCTTATAACCCTCTGATTCCCTCAGACTTTGAATATAGTCATATTACTCTCTGGAAGAGAAGTATATGTATTTTTTTTTATATGCAGTATGATTTAGTTTAATGTATTAATAATACACTTATGCAAACTCACCAAAGTATTCCCAGTAGTTAGTAAATTCCTAATTCAAATCAAGTAATACAGTTCTCTGAGAGGCTAGCATCTCCATATCTTCCATCTTTTAATTGTAATTGATACTTTAATCTTGCTTGTTAAAATTATTCTGTTAGCTATTACCTGGTGTAATAGTTCTTGTTTACTGACATAAATCTATTTATTCTAAATTTCGGTTTTAAGCATAGCTAAGAAAGTAATTACTGTTACTGGAATTCACCTGATAAACTATGTATAACATAATTCATTGCAATATCACATTAAATATCAGTTAAACATGTATTAATCATAAAGATTTTTGTTATTAGAAAAAGACCTTAAATGCTTGGTAACCAATTCTTTTTTTTTTTTGAGACGGAGTCTTACTCTGTCGCCCAGGCTAGAGTGCAGTGGCCAAATCTCAGCTCACTGCAAGCTCCACCTCCCGGGTTTATGCCATTCTCCTGCCTCAGCCTCCAGAGTAGCTGGGACTACAGGCGCCCGCCACCTCGCCCGGCTAGTTTTTTTTTTTTTTTGTATTTTTTAGTAGAGACGGGGTTTCACCGTGTTAGCCAGGATGGTCTCGATCTCCTGACCTCATGATCTGCCCGTCTTGGCCTCCCAAAGTGCTGGGATTACAAGCTTGAGCCACCGCGCCCGGCCAACCAATTCTAATAAAAATTTTTTTCTCTTTATAGGAGAGTTAATCTTGGTCTATCTGGTGTGAATATATTGTGGATCTTTGGCGAGTAGCAGGTCATATATTTAATTCCAGACATTTGGACTTTTATTTCACTGAACCAGAAGTCGAAACTAAACATCTCTGAGCCACGGACTCTTCTGAAATAAAATACACATGTGTGTATGTTACAGACTCTTTAGATTTAACGAAAAATGTAGCAGTTATGAAATGTCATTGTAAAAATATGTCCTGTATCTTCTACATCAAGAGACATTACCTTTAATTTTATATTGCTTTTCAGAAATTTCAGGTGACTATAAAACTACAACCCTTCAGATTTTTATTGACTCAAAACAGTGCCATTATCCTTAATGAAATAGATTGTAAGTCTTTTTTTCATTATAACCCCCAAATGAGAATCATCTACCTGATCCTTGTGCCACAAAAAATTTTTTTCAATCTTTTTTTTTTTTTTTGAGACAGGGTCTCTGTCACCCAGACTGAAGTGCAGTGGCATGATCTTGGCTCACTGCAACTTCTGCCTCCCAGGCTCAAGCAAAAATTCTCCTGCCTCCTGAGTAGCTGGGATTACAGGCACGCACCACCACACCCAGCTAATTTTTATATTTTTAGTAGAGACGGGGTTTCACCATGTTGGCCAGGCTGGTCCCGAACTCCTGACCTCAGGTGATCCACCCACCTTGGCCTTCCAAAGTGCTGGGATTACAGGTGTGAGCCACTGCGCCCAGCCTCAGTTATTTTATTTAATAGTGTAAGTAGTTAGAAAGTAAGAAAATTGCTGATTTAGGTTTTTTGTTTTTTTTTTTTTTAATGTTTCCCCAGCATTCTGCAAGTTAGGCCAAAGCCCACATTCAAAGAAATGAGATTAACTCTTTAAGTAATGTGTTAAATTTACATATATTTTAAAATATTATTAAAGGAGGTTTGACAGTGTTGACATTTAAAAAGTCAACACTTGGATTAAATTTAGCTGGTAGTATTAATTTGGGTTTTAGTTAAGAGTCTGAGGACATCAAGAAAACTGTTTACCACTTTGGTTTTAGCAGCTCAGTTTTACTATTCCATAATGTGTTATTTTTAAAGTTCTCTTTTTAAGATCACAGTGATATCCTGTTTAAATTTTTAAAATATGTTCAAAATATCTGGAGGGTGAGAAGTTACCAAGTTTGTATGTTTCATTTGACTCACCATCTTTATTTTCTGTATGTATAAGTAGTAACTGGCAATTGCGTATATTTTCTTGATTAACATATTAGAGACTGCTTCCATCATCTTATGTAAACCTGGAAACAGCTGAAACTAGTCTTTTCTGAAGAACTGTATATCAGTATTATTAGATGTGCATCCCATTTTGTCATTGCCTCAGACTTTGAATATGGTCATTACTCTCTGGAAGAGAAGTATAATTATTTTTTGTTGTTGTTATATGCAGTATGGTTTAATTTAAGATCTAGTAATAATACACATATGTAAACTCACTAAAGTATCACCAGTAATTAGTAAATTCCAAATTCAAGTCAGTACAGTTCTGTCTTTGTAAATTCTGTCTTTCAAAAAGTTGTTCGTGTTTTTAAAAGTTGATGTCCAAAGGAAAGGAGCTTCTTATCTTTTAAGTACTTTTGGTGTATGTTAAATATTTATTTGCTATGATATTCTAGAAGAAAATATCAAACATGTTAAATATAAGAACATGTTAAAATTTACATTTGTTATTTCAAAAGTTACTGAAGATGTCTTGGAATAACAGTTGTTATGCTGTTAAACTATATAGTTGCATACACTTTATTAAAAGCACTATAGAGAAAAATTTTAACAATGCATAAGACAAAAGGTCTTTTTTTCTTTATAGGACTTAGCTTTTAGTCTAAAAATTCAAAGCTATAATATTTTATTTTTAAAGTGACTCAAAAAAATACAGTCTACAATAAATATATACATAGGGATACACACTTAAAAAGATGTTTTGTTTGCATACTATTAATAAGTCTAGTGTGGATTACTGTACTCTGGGTAGCTTTCCTATATTAGCTTTTCTTCCCAAATATTTGAGCCAGTTTGTACTTAAATATAGCTTTTATTAAAAAATACTTTGGTGGATTCATTTGAATTCACCCCTCAGGAAGACAGTGCACTGCAAATAAGGCAATTTTTTTAGTCCTTGTGTTAAAATGAATAAATGTCTACTAATATCTCTGATCAAATGTTATTTACAGGATATATGTCACAAGTTTTTCTTTGATTGCTTGACTTCTTGTGGGATCAGATCCACTAATCTTCTAGATTACATTCACTTCATCATTTATCCTTTTCTTTGTCTATAAATATCATCCTTAAGCCAGATCTCTTTTAGAGGCATGTTAGGTATTTGTAATTTAGTTTTTGCTGAGACATACAAATGTTATATTGTGTGGCTTTCACAAACTAAAATATACTTGACACTGATATTTTATGTTTTAACAGTAAAGACACGCAGCATGTGGGGTGGCACTTTCTTTTTCTTTTTCTTTTTTTTTTTTTTTTTTTCTTTTTCTTTTGAGACGGAGTTTTGCTCTTATTGCCCAGGCTGGAGTGCAATGGCACAATCTCAGCTCACTGCACTTGGCTCACTGCAACCTCTGCCTTCTAGTTTCAAGCAATTCTCCTGCCTCAGCCTCCCAGGTAGCTGGGATTCAGGCTCCCGCCACCATACCCAGCAAATTTTTTTATTTTTAGTAGAGACGGGGTTTCACCATGTTGGGCAGGCTGGTCTTGAACTCCTGGTCTCGTGATCCACCCACCTCAGCTTCCCAAAGTGCGGGGATTACAGTCATGAGCCACCGCGCCCAGCCCTTTCTAGGCAGCTTTGTAATAGAAATGCACACATTGAAATGCACACATTCCTCAAAGGTCAGTCTTTGGTCCTCTGATTCACTGTATATGATTTTCCTTAGAGATCTCATTCATTCCACTTCATTTATCACCTCTCTGCCTTTGATTCCCAAATTCATCAAGCATAGTGTCTCTCCTGAACTGTAGTGTTGATTTCCATCTACCTGTCAGACATTTCTGTTTGGATATTCTGTGAACCCCATGTGTGAAACTGAGTTCACATCTGCTCATATCAGCTTCCTTTTACATCCCATTTTCTGTTCATTGTACTACCAGTTGCCCATGCTCAAAATTCTGGTGTTATCTTTGATTCCTGGAGCTCCCTGGATCCCCAATCCAATCAGGCAGCAAACCTCATCCATTCTTTCTTAACAATGTCTCTTGCAGCTGTACCTTTTCCATTTCTGCCACCACTATGCTCATTTACACCCTTATCAACCCACACAGGACTACTGCAGCAGCCTAGTTAATCTCACAGCCTTCGAATTGTTGCCATGCTTCCAGATTTTGCAATTCATCCCGCACATTCTCTTCAAATTCATCTTCCTAGAACACCTGTTTGATCATTTCATCCCCCTGATAAATTCCTTAGCCTAACATTTGAAGCTCCACACAATCTGGCCCCAACCTGGCCTCATGCACCTAAACCCTTGGCTCCAGCCAGTGCAGGCTGCTGCCTGCTTGCTGGGTTCTCTCTGTGCTACTCATCCTGATCACTCTCTGGGGATGCCCCCTCTCAATCTACTGTCTTCCCCTGCATTGAGACTTCACTCTAATTAAACCTGCTATTTGGAGCTAGTCCTGACCACTCCAGATGGCAGTCATTTCTCCCCTTGAGTGATTAGATCTGTGCCCCTCCTTTGGCACTCAGCAGCTGCATGAATGGATTCAGAAGTGACTTTTAGTCAAACAGTAGGTCCTCATATCTTGTCTCATCCTTGCACAAGAACTGAGTTTCTTACTAGTCTGAGCTGTGCTGCTGTTCAAGTATACTTGTCAATGGTTAAAACTACCTTTTGGGAAAGCCTCCTACGTTAGCTTTCCTATATTAACTGTTCTCCTCCAAAGGATACCTTTTGATCCCTCCAAACGCACTGGCTTTCCTTTTGTGGCTAGACCTAAGGAGGAAGCACTCCTGGGCCTGGACAGCTGCAGCAGGGGGACTGCTTGAAAAGTAAAGGTGTTAGGAAAATGATGAAACTCATTCCAGTGCTTCTGGGGGTCTTCCTTAGTAACCTGGGGGTGAAGGCACTGCACTTACGTGCAACAGCACAACATTGTCCCAAATGCTGCAGGGACCAGTGGTGGGGGCCAGAAGGGATTGGCTGGCCTACCTGCCCTTCTGGGTGGCTTTAGTCACGGCTCTCCCTGAATCGTGGATGAGGTCAAAAGTCTTCAAGGACAAGCAGCACACGGCTGAGCTCTCTGGCAGGAAGGCTTCAGGGAAGGAACCATGTGGGGCTTTGTCGGCCCAGTTAGAATGAGAGGGCTTTGTACAATCAGCACCCATGCCTCTTGGACCCCAGTGACACTGCCACATCTCACTGGGTATGCCAGTAGCTTTTTGCTGGGTGTGCAGGGTTGTTAGGCGTTAGCTCTGAGCCACATTATAATTTGATCCCTGGATGTTCATCAGTAATAACATTTTCACACTGAACTGCATTGACCTGGGATGGGACAATTTATGAATTCTACAGAGGTGGCACCTCAGTGGGAGTTAGGAAGGAGAGTCTTAACAGCAGGATGGATGTGGAGAACAGCGCCACAGCCCTGCCGCCCCACAGGGGACAGCAGCAACCCTGAGGATATTTCTTAGCAAACTTGCTTGCAAACAGTCCCAGGCACTACTGCCGATGAGATTTGTATGTAAATCCTTTTCTGCCCCAAACCAAAATGAGTATTTCAAAATCAGTCTGGCTAGAAGAGCCGCTGGCCTCAGTGCATTGAGCATTCAGTGAGAGGACTAAGCTCTGCCATTAAATGGGGCAGGACAACTAGTCTTTCAGACTGATTATTTATTTATTTATTTATTTACTTACTTACTTACTTACTTACTTACTTGAGATGACACCCAGGCTGGAGTAAGGTGGCGTGATCTCATCTCACTGCAACCTCTGCCTCCCAGGTTCAAGCAATTCTTGTGTCTGGGCCTCCTGAGTAGCTGGGATTACAGATGCCTGCCACCACACCCAGCTAATTTTGTATTTTTTAATAGAGACGGGGTTTCACCATGTTGGCCAGGCTGGTCTCAAACTCCTAACCTCAAGCTGGTCTCAAACTCCTAACCTCACGTGCTGGAATTATAAGCATGGGCCACTGCACCCGGCCCTACACTAATTTCTGATAAAATAAGATGGGCTGGAGGCAGTGGTTCATGCCTATAATCCCAGTACTTTGGGAGGCTGAGGCAGGAGGATCACTTGAGCTCAGGAGTTGGAGACCAGCCTGGGCAACATAGTGAGACCCCATCTCTAAAAAAATAATAATAAGTGATAAGATACTCTTCATACCTAGAGGTAACTGAGAAACTCAAAGTGAAAATAATGAATGGACTGCTTTTAGGTGAAGGAAAAAAGAGCAAATTAGTATAAAAGTAGGAAACGGCCCCTTTGGCACTGTAAAGCAACTGCCTCGTCCTTGGGTCACACTGAGCTACAGATCTTCATGGTCTTGACACCCACCCACCCCAACTGTGCTAGCCCAGCTTTGCCTCCTGCTCCCTCTGTCCTTCCCTTCCCGAGACCTGGCCATTCATTCCCCAGTCATAGACAGTAGCACCCTTGTATCCTGAAGGCTGGGCTTTCTGGTATACCAAGAAAACAGTCTCCTTCCTTTCCCATTTCTCCACTTGAAGGAAAAAATAACAATCCCGAATCAGACTCTGCTTTCATGCACTGCATCCCATAGGAGGAAAGTTAGAAGGTGGTGATCAGCTCCACTGGGGGCAAAAGTTGTTTTCTCAGGAGCGGCAGCCAGGCATGATTCTCTCCCAAACACATGGTGTGGAGATTGGAATCAGGCAGCTCTGTGATAGTTTTGGCCCAGAACACAGGCACCAGCTCCACCTCCATAGAAAGGCCCCTTGTGTTCCTAGTGGGGAGGAGTGTCATCCACGGGACAGCCTGAGGAGTCCCCTGACTTGGGAAAGATTTGGCAGAGGGAAATCTGAACCTAAGCTGCCAGGCCCCAAACCTGTCGGTTTGAGAAGCTGTTACGTGGCTTCCATCTCAAAATTAAATTCATTATGACACTCTGCTTCCAGTTGAATGGTCTGCGTGAATTCTTTAAACAAAGCACCCCAAAACGACAATAACCATTTAGTACCTCTCTCCGTGGACCAGAAATTCAGACAGGACACAGTGGGGATAGCTCCTCTGTGTTCCACAGTGTCTGCAGGTTCACATGTCTGGCAGTTGATGCTAGCTACTGACTAGGGGCCTAACTGGAGATACTGGCGGAACACTCACACTTGGCTTCCACACAGGGCCTGGGCTTCCTCATAGCATGGTGGCTGAGTTACTAGGGCCAGTGTCCTGAGAAAGTGAGAGAGAGGCAGAAGCATATTGCCTTTTGTTTATAACTTAGCTTTGGAAGTACCATGTTTCTTCCACTGCATTCTGTTGGTCAAGGCAGCTACAAAGAACTGCCCAATGTTAAAGGGAAGGAACATAGACCCCTACCACTCAATGGAGGAATGTGCCACATCACACCATGTCGGATGGAACGTTTATTGGTGTGACCATTTTTGGAAAATACAATCTGCCATAATGTGCAGTGCCAAAAAAAAAAAAATTAATGCTCTTTGTCTCATTGATCTCAGGAAAATTTATCTTAAAATATTCAACAGAAAAAAATAGTTATGCCTAAAGGTGTCCATCATGAGTGCTTACTCATTTATTTACCCACACATCCAATTTTTTTTTTTTTTGAGACAGAATCTTGCTCTGTTGCCCAGGCTGGAGTACAGTGGCACAATTTCTGCTGACGGCAAACTCCGCCTCCTCGGTTCAAGCAATTCTTGTGTCTCAGCCTCCCGAATAGCTGGGATTACAGGCGCATGCCACCACACCAAGCTAATTTTTGTATTTTTAGTAGAGACAGGGTTTCACCATATTAGCCAGGCTGGTCTCAAACTCCTGGCCTCAAGTGATCCACCTCGGCCTCCCAAAGTGCTGGGATTACAGGCATGAGCCACCGCACCCAATTGATCCAATAAATATTAATTGATGTATTTTGCCAGATGCTAGGAATACAAAGAAAACTTAAGATCTATCCTTCTTTCTTTCAAATAACTTCCAGTCTATGATCGCTAAAAATAAAACCCATCCAAATGTCCAGTAATAAGATGGTTTAATAAATTCTATGTATGCCAGGCACAGTGGCTCACGCCTGTAATCCCAGCACTTTGGGAGGCCGAGGCAGGTGGATCACCTGAGGTCAGGAGTTCAAGACCAGCCTGGCTAATATGGTGAAACACCCATCTCTACTAAAAATACAAAAATTAGCCGGGTGTGGTGGCGCACGCCTGTGATCCCAGCTACTCAGGAGGCTGAGGCAGGAGAATCGCTTGAACCTGGGAGATGGATGTTGCAGTAAGCCAAGATTGCACTATTGCACTCCAGCCTGGACAACAAGAGTCAAACTCTGTCTCAAAAAATATGTAACAAATTATATGTAAACTCTAGGAGATACAATCTTGAGATGTTATCACTTAAGGACTTTTATTTTGACCTCTTATTTTGACCTCTTTGAAAAGACTACGTGGAAAGATGGGGGAAATGTTGGATAGGAGTGAAAACAAATCAACGTTGTATGTGTACTGTGATGACAATTGTGTAAAAATATGCATGCATATCACCAAGGACTAGAAGAGAAAATCCAAATGTGAACTCACTTGTTGAAGTGGGAATATGCATGATTGTCCTTACGTTTTCTTTTTTTTTTTTTTTTTGAGGTACTTTTCAATGTATATTGCTTTTATAATTGAAAAGTTCCAGAAAAAATAATGTGGTACAAATAAAATTGTATAGGTCAAAGGGAGAGAAAGTGCTGCTGGGTGGGAAGCTGGCAGGAGAGACTTCATTAAAAAGGTGACATTTGGGCCAGGTGCAGTGGTGGCTCACACCTGTAATCCCAGCACTTTGGGAGGCCTCAGGTCACGAGTTCGAGACCAGCCTGGCCAGCCAACATGGTGAAACCCTGTCTCTACTAAAAAGACAAAAAAATTAGCTGGGCCTGATGGCTCACGCCTGTAGTCACAGGTACTAGGGAGGCTGAGAGAGGAGAATCACTTGAACCCGGGAGGCAGAGGTTGCAGTGAGCTGAGATCGCACCACTGCACTCCAGCCTGAGTGACAGAGTGAGACTCCATCTCAAAAATAATAAAAAGGTGATATTTGGATTTCCGTAGGAGGAAGAAGCAGGCATCCAGACTCAAGACAGGAAAGGAAGAGATGTCTTTAGAAAACTGCAAAGAGGCCAGGCGCAGTGGTTCACGCCTGTAATCCCAGCACTTTGGGAGGTCAAGGCGGGCGGATCACCTGAGGTTGGGAGTTCGAGATCAGCCTGACGAATGTGGAGAAACCCCGTCTCTACTAAAAATACAAAAAAACTAGCTGTGCATGGTGGTGCATGCCTGTAATTCCAGCTACTCGGGAGGCTGAGGCAGGAGAATCGCTTGAACTCAGGAGGCGGAGGTTGCGGTGAGCCGAGATCATGCCATTGCACTCCAGCCTGGGCAACAGGAGCGAAACTCCGTCTCAAAAAAGAAAAAGAAAACTGCAAAGAATCCAAACTGAGATGGGTTTAGAGGAGCATGGGCAGATAGGACTGGAAGGAAGAGGGGGCCTCAGGTGCTGGACTCAGGATTTCTGTCTTTACTCCGAGAGACTCCGGAGCCTTTTGAGTACAGCATTAACCGAAAGAGTGCTGAAGGAAGATGACCGATTGCAGTCCTGAAGAAGGGCAGAGCTGGAGCAGCTGAAGTTGGGGAGACCTATGAGGAGGCCCCTGCAGTCATCCAGGGCCTGGACTGCAGAGGTGGCAAAAAAAAAGACTGGAGAGCATTTGTGGAAGACAAATGGTTACAACTTAGGAGCTCAGTGCATGTATGTAGGTGACTGGGAGGAGGGTGGCACAAATACCAGCAATAGAGCAATGAGGAAGAGGACCCGGTTTGCAGCAGAAGAGAAATTTTAAACGGGTTGCATTTGAGCGGCTTTGGAACATCCACATGGAGATAACAACAGAGAGTTGGAACTCTGAACCTTAAGGAAGTCTGAACCTTAAGGAAGAAAGCTCTACTTTTGGCAGAAGAACTGGAACGTATCCCCTCTTCCTGGAGTGCCTTTCCCTCAACTGTCTCCTTTCCGGTCCTCAGTAAGGTCTCTGCTCAAGTATCCCTTCATGCCCTTTCCTACAGTGGTACCCCTGTCACACACACACCACCGCCCTCGCCCTGCTCAGTTCTTCCTCTCTGCACCTACCTGAGATTTTGCTTATTACCTGCTCCCCTCCTCGAGCACCACCTTTAGAGTCGGTACACTAGTCTCAATTTCCTGTTGAAAAACTGAACATTAAAAGGCAACCATGTCAAGAATATTCAAAATGAAGGCTGGGTGCAGTGGCTCAGGCCTGTAATCCCAACACTTTGGGAGGTGGAGGTAAGTGGATCGCTTGCACCCAGGAATTTGAAACCATTCTGGGCAACATGGCAAGAAGACCCGGTTGGGGTGGTGCCTGCCTGTAGTCCCAGCTACCAGGGAGGCTGAGGCGGGAGGATCGCTTGAGCCTCGGAGGTCAAGGCTGCAGTGAGCTGTGATGGTGCACTGCACTCCAGCTTGGGTGACACAGCAAGACTCTGTCCCCCAAAAAAGATGAATCAATTAAGGAAGTGCATGGTGAGAGAGGTTTCAAGGGAACTAATGAGTCCTCCATCCGCAGCACTGACCATACCCAGAGTCAGGTGGAGCCAAGGCTCTGTGGGCTTATTTAGACATCCCCTGCGGGGGTGGACTGCTGTTCTTCATTCATAGCCATCCTCTTCTTCCTTTGTGTTAATTCTTAGCTGGACACGGCCAGGATGGTCTCGAACTCCTGACCTCATGATCCACCCGCCTCGACCTCCCAGAGTGCTGGGATTACAGGCGTGAGCCACCGCGCCCAGCCAATTGGTTCATCTTCTGTCCCTTTCCCAGGCACTGGAAATGAAATGTTCAACATTTCCAAAACAGAGCAAAAACATTGCGGACATGTCCACAGTGCTGCTGGAGCAACACTCCAAGTATTTTTAGCCAGCAACAATTAGATAATTTGCAAGAGACCCACAAGAAAATGCAAATGCGGGGGCCTCTGTTCAAGATAGCCACAGCGGGGCATTACACCTAGCACGGGGCTCTCCTAACGGCCCATGAGAGTGCAGGCTGCAGGCCTGTGAAGCCAGCTCTATGGCTCACCCCATACCACACGGACAGGCATGGTTTATAATATGAAGCACCCCATGCCAGTAGTGTTGGCTTTTCCAGCTGCTTCAAGTTTTCGGTGAGACTTTGTCCTTGTCACAGCTCAGAACAACTTAGAAGTGGTCTTGGAGATCAAATAGTTGGACTGTCTTGTTTTACACATGGTCCAGAAGCCCAGAGTGGGCCTATGAGCCCGGGGCCCTGCTGGTGCTGGGGTCCAAAGCCTTTCTAGAAGCATGGCCTAAGGACGCTGCCAGGAGGCCCCCTGGCAGCGCTGCAGGGGAGCTTGTTTCCTCCTGGCTTTCCCCCTCAGGCTGGCTCCTCTAACCCTCCTTTGCACCTCCTGTTGCCTGCTTGGGTCAGACTCTTCTTCCAGCCTCTGGTCAAAGCGGAGACCAGAGGTCACGCCATTGGGAGGGTCACAGGAAGGCCTGATGGTGGCCTGACAAGGGAGAGCTGGGCCCCTGCGCTCTGATAATCCCTTCCACAGCCATCTCCGTGCTGAGGGCTGTGCCCCTTGGCACTGAGATGCATGGAGAGCTTACGGGAGGACTTCCTGGCTGGGCACAGCCTGCCAGCCAGGTGCCAAGGACACCCTGATGGGAGCACAGGACAGTCCTGGCAGAGGCTGGAGCAGGAGGTAACAGGCTGGGTCATGGGGTTGCACAGAGCAGAGGCAGCAGCGAGGCCAGATGGCCTGGTCCCGGGGAACGGGCAGGCGCTGAGGTGTCAGATGGGCACGCTTGTCCCCGAGGGCAGGCAGACGACACGAAGCCAGGCAGAGGAGAGAGGTGGGATGAGCACGCGGGCAGCCAGTCACGCATGTGGTCCCCAGGCAGCTGCAGGCACTGCGGGCCCTCCTGGACCCGGGCTGCGCAGCTGGCACTGCGAAAGGTGCCAGGGCTCCTGCGGGGCCTCCCAAGGAGGGGCAGAGAGCCTGGCTCCTCATGGCCACCTGCTCCTGGCTGGAGCTCAGAACCGGCTGGTATCAGCCTTGGGCCTGGCTCGCCTCCTGGCTTCTGACTAGACCTGGCCCTCCCCACCACCCATCATGCCCCTGCCCGCCACCCCCCGTCCCCACCACACACTGAGGGGTTCTGGCTCCTGAGGTGCAAAGAGCTGTGAGCAAAGCAGAAGCAGTCAGGTCCCATGTCCCCTTCACGCCCTAGCAGCACTGCCCAGGCCTGGGACAGCCCCCAGGCGGAGCACACAGCCCAGGCCAAACACGCACCCGTGGAGAATCTGGAAGCCCAGGCATGAGAAGCTGCCATTTTGTCTCACATGGAGACAATGCAGCCCTGCCAGGGATGCCCCCAAGGCTCCAGGGCCACACCAACACAGCTGTCCCTGCCTCTCTGAGGACATGGAGGCCGATTACCACTAGTTTCCTGTAACATGGGGAGTTGTGGGCAAAAGAAACGCAACTGTTTCTCACCTGTTACCGTGGGCTCGAGCATTGTGAGGTGTTTGCCAAGTGGCCAGGGCATCAGCCCACGGTGCCTGGGTGCCCACAGCCCTTGACCAGCGGATGTGGCCCCTTTCTAGAAGGTGCTTTGCAGAATTGACGGCCCCTCTCCTTCCTCCCCCACGGCATCTCCCTGAGCTCTGGAGAGAGGCAGGGTGGCCGTGGGCAGAGAGAGGGCCTGGGACCCGCGAGAAGATAGCAGGCCGAGGCCGGCGCCTCCCTGGAGCTGAGGGAGACCCACGGGCCCGCGAGGGGGCTCTGTGCCTAAACCCTGCCCTCCCCACGGGCCGCTGCTGTTGTGCGCCTGGACCGGAGCAGAGAGAGGGAGGAAGGTCAAAAATGGCCTCTCCTTCCTCCCTCCTTCCGGTCCCCGTGGCTGTTCAGGCACTGGCTCCACTGACTTTTCTGAGCTGCTCTTTGGAGCCAGGCCGTTCGCCGGTACCAGCGCCAGGCCCAGCCTCTCCGCGGCTGCACCCATGGCCCCAGAGGTGGTCACTTAGGTTTGCCGTTCTGCTGCCAGAAGCTTCTCTGCCCTTGCTGGGATGGGGAGGAAGAGTCGGTGTGGTCTGGCCCCGGCCCAGGCCTCTGCCCGAGTGCCCCCTAGGGAGACCCTGGCTGCCAGCGCACCAGGCCCTTTCCCGCCGGAGCCACTCCCCGTGGGGACCGCAGACAGAGTCTGCTCGGGTAGCCCAGTGGCTGCCACCCCTGGCTGAACTCTTTTCTTCCCCGCATCCAAGTTCTCCGTCTGCAAAAACGAGATCAATAAGCCTCGGCTCGGAGTCAGGGGGCCTTAATCAGGGACCTCTGCTCCTCCGCACAGCACGGCCCGCAGGAGGCAGGGACGCAGTTTGTCTCCAATGGCGAAAACGGGCTGAGTGAGCCAGTGTCAGCTCCTGGCCGCGCTGCCTGCCTGCGTGTGCGGCAAACGTGCACCGCCTGGAGTCACAGTTCCTAAGTCCCTGTCACAGACTCCCACCCAGGCCAGGGGGCAATGGGCCTCTGGTGGATCTGGGGAATGTGGGTGCAGTGTGTGGGTGTGGTGTGTGGTGCATGGTGCGTGTGTTTGTGTGGGGTGTATGTGGTTTGTGTAGGTGTGGGGTGTGTGGAGGGGTGTGCGAGTGTATTTGTGTGGTGCATATGGTGTGTGCGATACATGTGTGGGGCTGTGTATATGGTGTGTGTGTTTCTGGTTTGTGGTGTATGTGGTATGTGTAGCTCTAATGTGTATGCGTGGTATATGGTGTGTGGGAGTTAGGGTGTATGGGTGAGTGTTAGATGGTGTTGGTGTGATTTGTGGTGTGTGTGGTTTGTGATATATACCTGTGGCTTGTGGTGTGTGATGTGTATTTGTGTGGTGTGTGTTTGTTTTGTGGTATGTTTGTGTGGTTTGTGGTGTGTGTGTGTGATGTGTGTGTGGCTTGTAGTGTTTGTGTGACGTGTGTGGCTTGTGGTGTGTGTGTGTGAGGGGGTATGCTGTTTGTGGTGTGTTTCTGTGATGTGAGTGGCTTCTGGTGTGTGGTGTGTGTGTGGCTTGTGTGTGTGATGTGTGTGTCTTGTGTGTGGTTTTTTATTTGTGGTGTGTGTTTGTGTGATGTGGTATATGTGGCTTGTGGTGTGTGTGATATGTGTGTGGTTTGTGGTCTGTGGTGTATGTGGCTTATGATGTGTGTATGATGTGGCGTGTGTGGCTTGTGTTATGTGTGGCTTGTCAGGTGTGATGTGTGGCTTGTGTATCGTTTGTGGTCTGTGGTTGTGTGTCGTTTGTGGTCTGTGGTGTGTCTGTGTGATGTGTGTGTGAGATGTGTGTGTGGCTTGTGTGTGTGATGTGTGTGTGAGATGTGTGTGTGACTTGTCTATGGTGTGTGTGTG
>NW_012114955.1:2618570-2620501 GCF_000951035.1 Colobus angolensis palliatus | reverse complement strand
TGTGTGTGACTTGTGTGATGTTTGTGTAGGGCTTGTGTGTGTGGTTTGTGTGTGTGAGTGTGGTTTGTAGTGTTTGTGTGGTATGTGTGATGTGGTGTGTGTGTTTGTGTGAGGTGGGGTGTGTGACCCATGGAGTGTGTGTGATGTGTGTGTGGCCTGTGGCATGTGTGGTTTGTGGTGTTGTGTGTGTGATGTGTGTGGCTTGTGGTGTGTGTGATGTGGTGTTTGTGTAATGCGGTGTGTGTGGCCTGTGGCATGTATGTGTGATGTGGTGTGTGTGGCCTGTGGCATGTTTGTGTGATATGACGCAGTGTGGCTTGTGCCTGGCACTGCCCTGGAGTGGAGTTCCCTAAGGGAAACCTGATGTACAGTACTTCCTAGGGTTCTGCAGGGAAGGGCCTTGGTGCCTTCCTAAGAGCAATAAAAGCAATTTTCTTAGAAGTGTGGTTCCGAGGCCGGGTGCTGTGGCTCTCGCCTGTAAACCCAGCACTTTGGGAAGCCAATGTGGGCAGATCACCTGAGGTCAGGAGTTTGAGACCAGCCTGGCCAACATGGTGAAATGCCATCTCTACTAAAAATACGAAAATTAGCCCGGTGTGGTGGCGTGCGCCTGTAATCCCAGCTACTAGGGAGGCTGAGAGAGGAGAATCACTTGAACTCGGGAGGCAGAGGTTGCAGTGAGCCAAGATCATGCCATTGCACTCCAGCCTGGGTGACGAGAGTGAAACTCTGTCTCAACAAAAAAAAAAAAAGAAAGAAAAGAAGAAGTGTGGTTTTGGCTGAGCACGGTGGCTCACACCGGTAATCCCAGCACTGTGGGAGGCCAAAGCAGACAGATCACTTGAGGCCAGGAGTTCGAGACCAGCGTGGCCAACATGTTGAAATCCCATCTCTACTAAAAATACAAAATTAGCCAGGTGTGGTGGTGGGCACCTGTTATCCCAGCTACTCAGGAGACTGAGACAGGAGAATCACTTGAACCCAGGAAGCAGAGGCTGCAGTGAGCAGAGATCATGCCACTGCACTCCAGCCTGGGAGACAGAGAGAGACTCAAAAAAAAAAAAAAAAAAAGGGGGGTTTCAGTCCCTCCTACAGCACAAGCTACCTGTGGCCCTTCCTTAAAATGCAGGTCTGGGCCCACGCTGATTTACTGAATCAGAACCTGTAGGCCTGGGGCCTCCTAACCTGCCCTTTTTAGCAAGCTTTCCCGGTAACTGCAGCTGGTGAGTTCACACAGCACAACCTCGGGAAGCCATGGCCCGGTCTTCCTCAGTACCTGCTGAGGCACCTTTCCAGGGTGGTGGGGCCCTGCAGTATACTTGGTAGCAAACGTCTCCCAGGGTCGCAGTTGTTCTTGCATGCTAGTGTTCTTGAACATTTAATGTCACCTCTGATTAGCCCCCTCAGCCCCACTGCACTGTGCCCATTCGAAGCCTTCTGGTGTAAGTAGCATGAATATCACAACCACTGGGTGTGTTTTGTTCTCAGGCCATTTCGTGGGTAGATTTGTGTTTTCTCACCATTTTAATAATATCCTTGAGAGCAGACACATTTCCTGTTTTTGTTTCCTTTTCGCTCCCCAGGGTCTAATGTGTGTTCCGTACATAGCCCATGCCCAGCTGCGGGCAGAAATGAAATGGCGACAACCTGGAGAGACTCTAAGAGCCCGTGGGAGTTCCTGGAGTCAGGGCAGGGCCCCTCGCTGCAGTGATCCCACACCTGCGGCTACGTCTTCCACACCCACACCTGCCTGGGGTGACCGCCTCCCCCCACCTCACTAGATGAACATGAGGATGACGGCTGAGCTCCTCCTGGCAGACCCAGAGCAGAAATGGGCGCAGCCGAGGCTGCGGGGCAGGTGGCGGCAGCAGGCAGAGCACCCACCTCTCCATCTGCTTGACTGACAGTGAAGTGGGACAGGCGCCAGCCTG
>NW_012114955.1:2599125-2617545 GCF_000951035.1 Colobus angolensis palliatus | reverse complement strand
TCTTGCCAGACTGGATGGGAAAGGGATGACACCATCTGGGCCTGACTTTCCTCCCAGGGAAGAGTGAGCAATTCCACCATTCGAGGACCCAAGTTTAAAAAAAAAAAAAGGCTTTCCAAATGAGGAAGAGTTATGCCCCTAAGCAGCTTAGGTTTAAAATATTGTTTGCTTCCTGCATCCCACTGCCGCCGCCCCAAGCCAGCCCTCTGTTCCCTATTCCAGGCCAAACATTACGACGCAGCATCTTCAGGAAGGGCTGGCAGGTCAAGGTCAAGGTACCACAGGAGGCCCCCAGTGCAGAAATGTGCAGAAGTCTGGGAGCAGGAGATAAATTATGCTGGCAGAAAACAAAAAAAAAAAAAAGGGGGAGTGGGGGGTCTAATTCTTCCTACAAGCCCAAGTATATGATTTACATTTCTTCTTCCTGGAGCCACCTTGCTGTCACCAGGAACAGCCTAAACCTAAGTCTATGGTGGAAAGGCGGGGAAGAGGCACACTGCCCATGGTGACATTCAAGCAGAGGAGAGAGCTCTGATGGCTCATGCCAGCTGTCCCTTTTTCAAGGAGCCACTGAAAGGGAGACTAGGCTTCTGGAGCCAGGAGGGCAGTGCCTCCACGGAAGGTTCCCATACATTCTCTTGCAGTGGTGGAGTGGCCGCTGCCCCATCTGGTGTGGCCCTGGGAAAAAGAGGCCAAGGCAGGTGGGAAGACTGGACGGGGCGGCAGAGTGGAAACCACAGCTGGGGCTTGGGCTCCGCTCTTGGAAGCACACCGAGAGAGCAGCTGGGCTCTTGTTCCCCAAGAGGGCTGTTGAGGAGGAGGCTGTTGGAGGTAGATCTCCCCACTGAAGGGCTCGCTGGCAGCCTTGAGCCACTAGGCTGGCTCCCCTTACACCCTGCTGCCTGCCTCAGACTCCTATGGAAGCTCCTCAGCCGTGGAAGCTTCACCCTGGGTACTGGTTGGGTGTCACACGCAGGCCCCAGGGGTCATCAGCCTCTTGGGCACCAGTGCCCTTCCTGAAGGGACTAGCTGTCATCCTACCAGGGAGCACTCCTGACTACAAAGGCCAGGGAGGCCAAACTGGTGGGAAGAGGTGGTGTTGAGGAGACAGGCTGCTCCCCAAAGGGTGAGAAGAGCACCCTGGGAAACGCCCCTCGGCAGCGAGGGTTGGAGGCGCCTGGGTGGGTGGTGCCGCTCAGGAGGCTGGCACCACGGCTCCTTTCAGGCTGTTAAATGTGGCATCAGTGGCCCCTGGGGTATCTAATCAGACGCCTACCATTGGTCTGGCACTCTCCTGGTCACCCTTTTTCCTTGTGCTTGATGTGCACAACCTTTTGAGGGTGGATTTTCTCTTTGGTGAGCAGGTAGGCAAAGACCAAAATATTTCTTTTTTTCTTTTCTTTTTTTTCTTTTTTTTTTTTTTTGAGACAGGGCCTCACTCCGTTGCCCACACTGAAGTGCAGTGGCGTCGTCTCAGCTCATCGCAGCCTCTGCCTCCCAGGCTCAAGCAATCCTCCCGCCTCAGCCCCCTAGCAGCTGGGATTACAGGAGCATACCACTGCACCCAGCTAATTTTTATATTTTTTTTGTAGAGATGGGTTTTTGCCATGTTGCCCAGGCTGCTCTTGAACTCCTGGGCTCAAGTGATCCGCCTGCCTCAGCCTTCCAAAGTGCTGGGATTACAGGCGTGAGTCACCGCACCAGGCCAGAATATGACATTTCTAAGCAGAATTGCTGAGACCCAAACCCGTGTACTGTTTAAAGTCAAGGAGGTTTTTCTGCAGAGCTCGTGCAGCTAAAACACCTGGCCAAGTGTGTGCATCCAGGTGTGCATGTGTCACCAGAATCCACTCTGCCTTGCTGCCTTGTTCTCTTTAGGGCAGGCTGTCCTCAGGCAGAAGTCACAGGGCTCCCATCAGCTCCAGGCTCAGAGCCTTAGGTCAGCAACCCCAGGAGAAAGCATCTGAGTCTTCTCTTTAGGTCTTGCTCACATCACCCAGGCTGGAGTGCAGTGGAGTGATCTTGGCTCACTGCAGCCTTGACCTCTCAGGCTCAAGTGATTCTCCCACCTCAGCCTCCCAAGTAGCTGGGATTATAGGAGTGCACCACCAGGCCCAGCAAACTCTTTTGTATTTTTTTATAGAGATGGGGTATCACCATGTTACCCAGGCTGGCTTTGAACTCCTGGGCTCAAATGATCCGCCAGCATGTCTCCCTAAGTGCTGGGTGTGAGCCACCGCACCCTTTTTCAGTTCTTTAGGAAAAAGTATAGTGGGCAAGGTGCAGTGACTCATGCCTGTAATTCCAGCACTTTGGGAGGCCGCGTTGGGCAGATTACCAGAGATCAGGTCTTCAAGACCAGCTTGGCCAACATGATGAAACCCCATCTCTACTAAAAATACACACACACACACACAAAATTAGCCGGGCATGGTGGCAGGCGCCTGTAATCCCAGCTACTCGGGAGGCTGAGGCAGGAGAATCGTTTGAACCCAGGAGGGGGAGGTTGCAGTGAGCCGAGATTGCACCACTGCACTCCATCCTGGGCGACAGAGCAAGACTCTGTCTCAATTAAAAAAAAAGAAAAGGAAGAAAAAAGAAAAGGAAGAAAAAGAAATAGTGATTAACATAGAGAATACACTTGCACCTACTGAGATGCGTCGTATCTTCACATTCTGCCCCGAGTCTGTGTATAAAAAAAGGTTAGAAAAACATAGGAACATTAAGAACAAAGACACTCAAGTTGACTCTTTCCATGAGGCCCCACTGTCTGAGTTCCCCAGGGCTACAAAAACAAAGTATCGCACACTGAGTGACTCAACCAAGAGAGATGTATTATTTCACAGTTCAGAGCTCTGGCCATTGAGGTAAAAAAAAGGTGCCAGCAGAGTCGACTGTGAGGGAGAATCTGCCATACTTCTCTCCTGGCTCTGGTGGTCTAGTGGCAAGCCTTAGTGTTTCTCGGCTTATAGACAGACCTGTCAGCCAGATCTCTGCCTTCATCTTCACGTGGTATTCTGTGTGTGTGTCTTGGTTCAAATTTCCCCTTTTCATAGGGACACCAGTCGTATTAGATTAAGGCCTATTCTAATAACCTCATTTTGTTTTTGTTTTTTTGTTTTTTTTTTTTTTTGAGACAGAGTTTTGCTCTGTTGCCCAGGCTGGAGTACAGTGGCATAATCTCAGCTCACTGCAACCTCTGCCTCCCAGGTTCAAGCAATTCTTCTGCCTCAGCCTCCCAAGTGGCAGGGATTACAGGCACGCACCACCATGCCTGGCTAATTTTCGTATTTTTAGTAGAGACGGGTTTTTGCCATGTTGGCCAGGTTGGTCTCGAACTCCTGACCTCGGGTGATCCGCCTGCCTTGACCTCCCAAAGTGCGGGGATTATAGGTGTGAACCTCACTTTAATTTACCTCTGCAAAGAGCCTATTTCCAAATAAGGTTACATTCTGAGGTTCTGTAGGCTAGAATTCCAACATATATGTTTTCTGGGGGAATGGAGGGGGGGACACAATTCAATCCATATCATCCACTAAGGACACAGCCCTGCCCTGCCATGTGGCAGCTGATTGGAGTGGTATTGCTGTGAAACAGGGAGGGCTGTGTTTATAACCAGCCCAGGCGTTGATTGTATTCTACCTCGAAGCACCCATGGGTAATTTCACAAGCAGACTGCAGTTCACACCTGGATCTCCCATTAGAGCAACCTGTCAGTGGCTTGCTTGGTTAGACACGTTTTCCAGGTGTCACAGGACAATTCAACATGTGGCAGGTCAGCTTTCACTCTGCGGGTACAGACAAGCCCCCAGCAGTCACGTCCCAAGGCTCTTCGGGAGACCTGGGCGCACCAAGAGCTTTTCACTTTCTGGTTTTGTCTCTGTGCCAATGAGCCCACGCCTGACATTCCATGGGTATAATTCCAAGAAGAATTCTCTCAAGATCGATTGCCCAAAACATACTTACTGTCTGACACAGCCATTTGTATTCCTTTTAGAGTCCTTTCTTGCATTGCTGACTTCAAGAAAGCTAATTAATTATTTGAGACACTGCTATTAAATTGACATAGTGATTAATCTGATAATCCTTTTTATGAAATTACCTCTGAAATGCTAACTTTTCATCTTTTGAAACTCACTGTGTAAATTACTCTGAAGATTACATTGTACCAGCTTTCGGCTCTGTAAATCTTAATGGCATTTTTTCGCCAAAAGCAATAAAAGCTGTCCTGAATTTATCAGTTCAATCAGGAAAGAGGCAGGCAGGCAGGAAATTGAAGGTGACTCACTCTGCAAGTGGGGGTTTCGACGGATAGAACTGTGAAAACCTGTTGTTGCTGGTTACACACAGCGAGGAACAGGAAGCAGAAAGGCGCACGGAGCCCCCAGTGCAGGTGTCAGGGCTGCCTGTCTGAGAGAAGCACTAGTGTGGTTCTAAGAGGGTCTTCTCCCCTCTTTCCTCTCCGCCAACCCCTCCCAATGCGCTTCCAGGCTGAGCCCATTGGTAGTGGTGGAGGCCTCCAGCACATCCCACTTGGGCTGAACCCACAGAGAGCTGCCTCATTGCCACGGCCCCTGCACAATCCCCACAGTCCTTGGTGTGGGGTAGGGGCAGGGAGCACACCTGGGCTATTGCCCTCCACCCTGCTTTTCTCAGCAGGCAGAATCTTGGCCTCAGGTTGAATTTAATTTCTCCAATTGTGCTAGCAGTTTTCATGTAGAAGGACTCTTTCTTTTTTTTTCCTCTTTGAGACACAGTCTCACTGTGTCACCCAGTCTGAAGTGCAGTGGCCTGATCTCGGCTCACTGCAACCTCCGCCTCCTGGGTTCAATCAGTTCTCCTGCCTCAACCTCCCAAGTAGCTGGAATTACAGGTGCGCACCACCACACCTAGCTAATTTTTTTTTTTTTTTTGGTAGTTTTAGTAGAGATGGGGTTTTGTCTTTTTGGCTAGGCTGGTCTTGAACTCCTGACTCAAGTGATCCGCCCACCTCGGCCTCCCAAAGTGCTGGGATGACAGGCGTGAACCACCTCACCGGGTCGACGTAGAAGGACTCTTAAAGCTTGGCTGGGGCTACTGGGCCTGGTGGAAGTAGCAGCATCCACCTTCGTTATTTGTTTAAGGCCAGTCTATTTTCCTTTTAGTTGTAACCCCTGTACCTCACATTGTGTGCCTCACCAGGAGTGTGTTACGCCACTCTGCCAGCCTCTTCTAAGGCCGCAGCACACTTCCCACTTGTTGGAAGGGGAACTGGGGAAGGACACAGCCTACTGACCCCATGGCCCCATTTATCCCTCCATCCACCCCTCCATCTGACAGTGTGCACTGAGCACCTACTATGTGCTAGGCTCTGAAGAATACAGACAGAACAAGAGCAAGGCAGAGACGATTCCAGTTCTCATGGCACTTCCATTCTAACAGAGAAAGTCTGGCAATAAACAACGTGCCTACTAAACAAGATGGTGCTCCATTCTTTGGGAAGAAGACGGGGAGTGGAGAGTCCTGAGCAGAGGGGAGAGTATACAGTTTTAACAAGAGAGGGCAGGAAAGCCCTTGCTGCCTCACTTGCCTCACCCTAGCCCCGGCTCTGCCTCAGTGAGAAGACCACATTAAAAAACTGAAGAAGGCCAGGCATGGAGCCACGTGGATACTGGAGGAGGAGACTTCCAGAAAGAGGGAGCACGCCTGACCGCTCAAGGAGCAGCAAGGAAGCCACCGTGGCTGGTCAAGAGTAAGCAAAGGCACAGTGGTAGGAGTTGAGGCCAGAGAAGTTTGGACTGTGCAGGCCCTGGAGAGAGCTGGGTAAATGGGGCATTTCAGGGTGTTCTGCAGGCGAAAGCAGGCCCTCCCACCCTCAGTTCTCTTCTGTCTCTGGCCAGTCCACAAGCACCTGAGGGCCCCCGTGAGAAGAGGCCTGGGTTTTCCAGGTCTGGAAGTTCCACTGCCACGAAGCATTCACCCCCTGGCCCAGCAAAACCAAGGTCAGAGGGCACCTCCACCCAGGTTCCCACAGGCGTCCCTGCCACTGCTTCACTGAGCGGAAGCTACCCACATTCATTCAGCTTTGCCAGGGCAGGATGCTTACCCTCTACAACCTCTCTCTCTGCCGTTTTCTCCTATCCCTGGGCACGCAGGTGAAAGCTAAATGAGGAGAGACCCGCCCCACACCGGAGTGGCCAGGCTGACTCCTGTGGTGGAAGGAGTTTTTAATGAATCCAGAAGAACTGCCCAATTCCACGCCTCACTGCAGTCTCTTCACGTTGCTACAGAGGGAAGACCTGTAATGTGGCAAGGCTGTGGTCAGCGAGGGCTTCGGTGAGCAGCTGGAGAGTGCCGTAGTGACACGGTGACAGTCCTTGGCCCCCAGGAGGGGCGGGGCCACCCCTCTGGGACCCCCAGCCCTAGAATCCTATGCAGGAGTGACTCTGCTGTGCCATCACACTCACAGCTGCAGCAAGGATGCCTTTCCAGCAGTCACACTCCTACGCAGGGGTCAACCTTCCTCCCAGCGGGGGCACGGTGGAGCGGGAGCTGGTCCTCGCAGCATACTGCAGCCGGACAACAGTGGCCTGTTTCACGTGACACCTGTCTTTGGGCCCAGATCCCACCTCTGTGGTTGTCCCCAGGTTGAGCTGCCCCCTGGAAGGGTTTTCTGGAAAGGACCAGGGAGGTGTGGATTTCGGAAGCTCTGAGCCCTCTGGCACCTCTTTTCTGCTCCCTGGGTTGGGTGGTCAGAAGAGGGTGTGCGCTTGCATTTTCGGTGTGACCCCTGGCCCTTATGTGTCTCTGTGTCCCCAGGCCCCTGCTCAATTCTCCACTTCACCGAGGGTGCCTGACCCCTCTCCTTTTCCCTCCATCCCCTACTTGGCAACGCACCCCACCGTGTGCATGGGAGGGTCCTTCCTCCCTGTGGCTTTTCCAGGGAGCCTTTTCTTCTCCCCGAAGTCACCCCCGCACATCCCGGAGAACCACAGCGCCTGCCCTCTGGGTTCTGGGTTGCCATGGAAACAGAGCCTTCTTTCCTCCTCCCTCCTGTTTACCTTGGTCAGGGACTGCGGCAAAAACCAGCCTGTCGCTGAAGGAGAGGGAGAGCAGTGGGCGGGGGAGCAGAGAGGGAGCCAACCCGCTCCAAACCAGATCATTCCGGTTCAGAGCGGCTTCCCCTCCGGTCCTAGGAGCCTCTCCGGCAAGCCGCGCTGGGCTGCGCAGGGAGGCCCTGGGTCGAGCTGACTTTAGTGGGGAGGGCCTGAGACCACCCTGGCCAGCGCCCTCTCCCCAGTTCCGTCCGACCTCCATGCGTCCCTCCTGCCAGTGCTGGCGCTAGCGGGGCCTGGGGCGCGGTCCCTGATTGCTGGTTGTTCCCCAAACAGGGGCGCCCTGCTGGGGCGGGGGTGATGGGAGCAGAAGTGTCCCGGCCCCAAGGTGCTTTTGCCCTGCTGGGAACCCCGTGCACTCTCCTGCGGCAGCTACAGGGATGCTCTGTGTGGCTCTGGCTTAAAACTTCCCGCTGCGTTTAGAGAAGCCAAACGCTTTGTCCCAGCCCCTGATGATCTGTGCGGGGCCGCCTCTTACCCGGGATTCCCCTGGCTCCCACCACAAGGCTTCTTCCCCTTGCAGAAGACACCAGAAGCTGGGTTTTGTCCCTGCCCCGAACAGGATGGCCACACTTTCTAACTCCCCGTGCACACCAGGCAGGAGGCTTTCCTTGTTTCTAGGCCACACTGCTCCTCGTCCCCCTCCATGGGCCACTGTGGTCATCTTGCTCGTTTGCTGTGGTCTGATCGATCGCCTCCTCCCCTGTGGAAGCTTCCCGAAGGCAGGGCCCGCTCCCGCAGCACCAACGGCACGTCCCGGATGTTCGGTGTGCGACGGTGGCCTCCAGGATGGGACGTGCGGCGGCGGCGCCGGACTGCGGGGGCCACTTCCCGGCGGAGTCCCCTCCCCGCTAGCTGGTGGCAGCTTCTTAATCATCTGGGCGTACAGACTGAAATCCACGGCTCTTCCTCCCCAGCAATGTGCGCTGCAGGCGGCCAGGCCATGGCCAGCGGGGCGGGCGGCCCAGCGCAGCGGGCCTTGGGGAGCCGCCCGTAGCACGGACCGCCCTGGCCTCTGGCTGCACCGCTCCTGCGCGGCTGCTCCCAACCCCAAATCCCAGGAAGCCAGGGGTGACTTCACGTCCCCGAAAGCCCTTCTGAAAGAATTTTCTCAGTAACCACCCAGGCCCATGTGCCTGCCGCCGGGTCACAGGAGGATGAAAGTTCTCACGAACGCGACCTTGCAGGCTTGCAGACTTGGTCTCCCTTCTCTGGCCCTTGGCAAACTGCTGAATTTGTCTTGTCTTCGCCTGCCAATCTGTGAAACGGGGATAAAACTTCTAGGCCTGCGATTCAATACAGGCTTGCCGAGGAGAAAATGAACTGAAAATGCTTGGTTGACATGGCAGGAGGTGCAGAGGCTGGGCTCTGGGGTAGTGTGTGTGTTTGGGGTCCGGGGTTAGATCCGGTGTAAAGCTGGAGTTCTCATCCTGGATGCCCTAGTATGCAAGTAGCTCTGAGATACCCCTGTGCCTACTGTTCTTATAAACCGCATCTTTGTGGGCAGGCAAGCCTGTACGGTGCAGGGTGAGCCCAGGCAGGGGCCGACATCCTAACCATGACCTGATCTTAGCTGTTTCAAGGTGAGGTTTGGGTAGCAAATAACCCAGGTGCAGAAGATGCCTGGATGGCCCGGATGTATTTTTCTGGGGCTGGGAGACTAAGTTTGCTCCCTGACAGTGGGGTGGGGATTTTGAACACATCCTTGGCGGTCATGGTGAAAGCCTCCTCAGCCTGGCGGTTCTAGGTGGCAGGTTCGAGGAGGATAAACTGACCAGTCTGACCCCTCCAAGGTGACACAGGCTGCATGGCAGCTGCTTTTTCTTTTCATGGATGTCATTTGCAATACTCTAAAGCTCCCGGCCTGCTGTGGGGCCCCCAAATAGTAAGTGGTCAGAGCTCCTGGCTGTCTCTGCCCTCTCTTCCCAAGTCCTGGAGCTGGGCTGGGGTGGCTCCCGACCTCCCTGAGCGGTGTGTGGCACCTGCCTTCCTGCATGGGCTGCTGAGGTCCCCCTGCTGAGCTGTCTGCTGGAGAATCTGAGAAGCCTCTTGCTTTTGCATTTGAGGCTGCAAGGCCAGTGCAGGGTGAGCAGATAGGCTGGGTCGGCTTTGTATGTCACTCAAAACTACCTCCTCTCCCCTGGCTGTGGATGAAAGAAAAAACCTCTGCTCTACAATAATGTTCTTGCTTGATTTTATTAATGGAGAGGATGGTAAGGAATAGGCTTTGGGCAACAGGATAAAATCACAGCTAAGCCAGGTGTGGTGGTACATGCCTGTGGTCCAAGCTACTTAAGAGGCTGAGGTAAGAGGATCACTTGAGCCCGGGAACTGTGATCGAGCCACTGCACTCCAGCCGGGGCTCAAATAAAACAAAGCGAAAACAAACAAAACCCCACATCTAAAACTTGACAGAGTGTGTATTTTTTAAAAACCTCCTCCCTCCCCTCCATTTTTTCCTTCCACTAGCCTCTAGGATTGGCTTTTAAATCAAAGATTCTCAAGTACCAGTGAGGCTGCAGCTGAATCAGGGAGGAACTTGAAAATATGAATACTCTAGCTGCATGCTTTGAATCACCCCATCTTATGTGGTCAGAAGAGACTCAGACTTGCCATATTCTGAAGAAGAGCTAGACTGAAAGAGCTACAGAAGGTTCTGCTTTAGGAAGGCAGAAAAAGTAAAAAAAAAAGTAAAAAAAAAAACCAGGATCACACTCAAAAACCAGCAGTCACTGCCACAGCCCCTCTGCCTCGTCACCTGTCTGACTACCATGAGCTCTGTGAGCTCTTGTGGCTGCTTTTTGGATACCCACCTTTTTTTTTTTTTATTTTTTTTTGAGATGGAGTCTTGCTCCGTCGCCCAGGCTGGAGTGCAATGGCGCAATCTTGGCTCACTGCAACCTTCGCCTCCCAGGTTCAAGCAATTCTCCTGCCTCAACCTCCTGAGTAGCTGGGATTACAGGCACCTACCACCATGCCCGGCTAATTTTTGTTTTTTTTAGTAGAAACAGGGTTTCGCCAGGTTGGCCAGGCTGGTCTCAAACTCCTAACCTCAGGTGATCTGCCCATCTCAGCCTCTCAAAGTGCTGGGATCACAGGCGTGAGCCACCGTGCCTGGCCTGATACCCACCTTTACATCTCTAATTTACATGTGTACCTGGCTATTGCTTCCATCTGAGACATTCTGTTTATCCCCTTCCTGCTATGGAGAGCAGAACTCAGCTCACTTGCATCACCACCCTCCCTCCCTTGTCCTACATTTAGTTTCTTCTTTATTGGTTAACTTTGTAATTTTTAGTAAACATTTTTTTTTTTCCCCGAGATGGAGTTTCACTCTTATTGCCCAGGCTGGAGTGCAATGGTGCGATCTTGGCTCCCTGTAACCTCCGCCTCCTGGGTTCAAGTTATTCTTCTGCCTCAGCCTCCCGAGTAGCTGGGATTACAGACATGCACCACCACACCTGGCTAATTTTGTATTTTTAGTAGAGATGGGGTTTCTCCATCTTGGTCAGGCTGGTCTCGAACTCCCGACCTCAGGTGATCGGCCCGCCTCAGCCTCCCAAAGAGCTGGGATTACAGGCATGAGCCACCACACCCAGCCTTCACTTTTATTTCTTACTCCATCAACTAGAGAGTAATCACAGTCAATATCTCCATAATGCTTACTATATGCCAGGTGTCATTTGAAGCACTCTACCCATATCTACTTATTTCAGCCACACAGTAGTATGGAGAGAGGTTACTATTATTAGCCCCATTTCAGAGAAAAGGAAACTAGGGCCACTTTGTTATTTTAGTGGTTCTCCAAGAAGGAGTGGAGAATACTTGTGTACTCAGTCTGCCACTGAGTTCTAATGGGGCAAGGATTGGGAAACGTTCATTCTGGCCTTTGCAATGAAGTCCCCTGCTGGACAATGAAATACGACAGTAAAAAGTAAAGTAGCAAAGTCTCTCATCTTGGCCAGCATTGGCCAGTTAGTTCAGCTGTGGGTCAGTGGTTCCCAAACATCTTAAACCAGCTGAATTGGAATCAACAAAAGAGTTTATTAAAATTACACACCTATTAAAATCTAATCCTTGGGGTTTGGGCCCAGGAATCTGTATTGTTAACAAGTATGGATCATGATTTTGAAACCAGTGGGTTACAGGTGGCCTGGCAGTGGCCGTGTTCTAGTCCCTACTCTATTTTCAATACTTTTTCTTGGAGCCTGCACTGTGCAAGTGGAAATCCCGACTGTGCCACCCACAAAGGAACCACCTGGAGCGGGCAGTAGACCTCCCACCATCATGAGATCAGTGATCTTAAGATCAGGATCAAGTTTAAGAGGTAACTCTAGTCCTAGCGCTGTACACCTATGGTACTCACCACTATGCTCCAGGCTTTTGGCCAAACATCCTAAATAAAGAATGTTAGATATGGGGATTATCTAGCTAACCTCCTCACATTTGACAGATGAGTAAACCAAGACCCAAAGAAAAGCAAGTTGCATACAGAACAGGGCTATTATGGACTCAGCCAAGAGCAGAGCCCTCGTCTCCTAACTCCGCAGGTCATCTCTTTCTAGAACAGCACTAAGAGGTAGCCACTAGCCATGTGTGGTTATTTCCATATAAATACATGAAAATTAAATCAACTTAAAAATTCAGTTCCTCAGCCATACTAGCCACATTTGAAGTACTCAAAAGCCCCATGTGGCTTGTGGCTACCACCATATTGGATGGTGCAGATACAAAACATTTCTACCATTGCACAAAGCTCTATTGCTCTAGCACTGGGCTAGAACCTGGCCTTTCATTTGAAGGCAGTAGGGAAACTGGATGGTTTTACCAGTGTTTTCTTCCCTCAAGCAATTACTGCAGAAGATTAACTACAAGAGAATGTGGTTGTTCAATTACAGTAGCTTAACAATATCATTCTGACACACTAGAATTGTATACACATAAAGGCCACTGAAACCCCTCCCACTAGGCCAAGATGGGTCTTAGATGCCTTATATTAAGAACCAAATCAGATGCACGTAAGAGTCCATTTCAAAGCTCTGGCTGGTCTAAAGACTGAAAGGTATCAGGTCCATTACTTATATCTGGTAGGTTGGAGAGGAGTATAGTTAAGAGGTAGGAGAAATAAACCCAAGGAAAGAAGACTGCTCTGCATAATAAAGTATTAACTGTAAGGTGGATGAATGGGTAGAAACTGTTTCTCTTCTTCCTTGTAGATTTATATTGTAATATCTAAGATTACTTGTCCATGGAAGGTATGCTCAATCCAATAGTTAACCAATGGAAACACTGAAAAATAAGAGGCATTTGTGCAATTCTTGAAGGGAGACCTGAAAAATGATCAGACTTGGGAGTATCCTTCTCTACCTACTCTGGACTAAACAGACATGGAGGAAAGTACTGCATGGAGAAGGGTTAGAGGATTAGAGATGGCAGTATCATAAAACAGAGGTTTTGGTGAAGGAAGCATCTGGAAGGCTAAGGGCAGAGCTAGTTTCACCCCCAGAGAACCCCTGCACAGGGCTCAGCAGCTCCTGGGGCTCTTCCCTCGGATCATAAAGACAGTCATATGACTGTATATACAGGTTCACATTTTCCCTTTGAATTCTCTGTAGCTCTTCCAGCTCTTCAGAAAAGTCTTGATATACCTATACAAACTTGTCTCGCAGTGGTTTGGGGAACATGGGGTGGGGCGGTGAGAGGGAGTGTGGGCTGCCTGGCAGTTGCTCCCTTGCTGATGTCTTTGTGGAGGGAGCAGTGTACTGGTGAGGGAACTCTTGTGTGTCCAGGAGTTCCAGACAGTGAGCAGATAAAGAACCCACAGCGGAGTGGGGGTGGAAGGCAGATGACTCACAGATATTACAGAGAAAAGCTGAGCCTGGTGGGGGTGGTGGAGGTGGGCAGGACTGATGCTTCTGTCATACAGGTGCGCTCACGTACACACAAATTATCATCAGACAATCAAGGTGGCCTTGAACCAAACTGATTTGGATAAGATTTATTGATCAGATTGTTTTAGAAAACCAACAGCAAAACACTGACAAGGTACATAAATACAGATTGGACATTTTAGGGTAAATTCACTATATTTCCTACTTGCTTGTAGGAAACCGAGTAAAGTGGAAAAGCTGTCCTGATCATATGGCATGCACACCAGACTGCAAAAGGACGTCCACACTGTTTAACAGGACTGTGGCAAAATAGCTTTAAAGTAAGGCGAGCATTGTGTATGGCCCAAGCATACCCTGTAGGAAGAGCAAAGCTAGGCTCACCTCCCAGAGACTGCGTCTCAGAAAGAGGCTTCCTTTCTTGCCTAGGTTCTTCCAGGAAATTCGTCATTGGCAGGTGCTTTTCCAGGGAGATGCCTGTGCTCTCCCTGTGCAGACTCTGTGCACAAGGAAGTGGCTTTAGAGAGTGTGTTTTCTGATGCCTCCTTTATATTCTAAATGTATAACTAGTAAAATAACAATTACTACCGCTTGGTGAAATTGTTTTTTGTTTTTTTTTTCCTGAAAATTGCCTCTGACTCCATCCTGTACACTGACTAAGCAGGGCCCTTAAAAAACCTTATAAAAAGTTTTTGTTTTTTTTTTTCAAATTAAAAACATGAAAATTACAATAAAAAGATGGAACTACTTTTGTAGCACAACTCATAACACCAGACTAGGGAAGAGGTCGCTTTTGGCTGAATCTAATGACCTTAGAAGGGAAAGGCCATTGCTAGACAGGATCTGGTGGCAACGCACACGGAGGTCCTAGAACTCTATGAAACCTACCTCAGGCCCTGCGGGTGCGTCTGGAGTTCCAAGGCATTTGGGGAACCAGAGCAATTTCAGCTACAGTGACCAGTTTTTAGAATGGAGTTTATGATCAGAGGACCATAAACCTTCATCCACCCTAGAGTTCAATGCCAGAAAAATTAATACAAAAAAAAAAAGGAAAATAGCTTTTTGTGCTACATCAGAATGCTGGCAGGTAGACAATTCAGTAACCTGTGCCACTTTCTAAACATCTGTAAGACCACAAAAAAAAAAAAAAAAAAAATTGGTTTTACAGAATACTAAGACCAGCACAGTCTTAGAGGATCATTCAACCTTTCCTACATGCCAAGTTGTGTGATTGGAAAATGGAGGACATCTTGCAAGATTAGAGGAAAAGCAAGTATTTGTCAAGAGCCAAATAAATGTGTTCAAATAATGGAATTTTCTCTGTGTTGCACACAGCTTTTCCTTCCCATAGGTACTAAGAGTTCTTTGGTGGTTAGAGGAGAGATGGCCTGGAGCTCAGGGCAGGAGATGATGCTGAAGAGTTACATCTACTCAGGATTACCACCTGTGGTTCCTAATTTCAGCATTCAACTCTAATTGTTCAGACTGACTAATTACAGGCAATCAGCTGCTTATATGGTCACTGGTTGTCAGCTCCTACTGATTGTTCCTTTTCCTTTTCTAACTACTCATTAGCCCCATTCCATGGAAAAACAGGTGCTTAGAGGGAAGGATAGAGAGGAAAAAGAAATGTAAATGAATCTATTGTTTGATAGAAAAGTTGATTCACTGATTATCTATGGATTTCAATGATCTGTGCTTTACTCTTGCTACTGGTGGATAACCAAAGGTCACTGTTAACCTATCTTTTGCTTAAAAATGTTAATATGCTTATTATACTTTAAAATCTAGCTATGTAAGGACATGAATGGTTTAAAGCAAATTTTTACATCGTGTCATTATGGCCCTGAAAAAAGGAGATTCTGCCAATGGAAAGGGTTTTGTTTAGCCCCTGAAGGATAGTTAAGATTTCAATTTATTCTGTGTCAGTTTATAGTTTTTCCAGGATGTGGAAAATATTAAATGAAGAAAGCATCATTTTCTTCATTTAATAAAGTGTTACATTCCCAGATAAATTAGTATATACATGGGAGAACGGATAGTGTTAAATACTAGGTTTTAATTCTCCATTTAGGAAACTCCTTACAGACGGACTTCCTTGTTCTCGGGCAACAAAATGTAAGACATGCAAACATGAGCTAGTGCAAAGATGACAGGGAGAAAAAAAATCTCAACTCTAACACACTTAAGGAACAGTGAGTCTCTAAGAGTTCCATCTTGGAGTAAGAAAACATAGACTTGAAAATCCAGCTTTACCATGAGTTGGCTTAAGCCAGCTGATCACATCTAAAATCCTGGCATAATTTGACCCTAAAGTAATAAGCTCACTTCCCCAAGACGCAAAAAAGTAGTCTACCTGCTTTATAGTTACACCCTATATATAATCTGTATATATCCATATGTTTCTATATATTGCACTTAAATTTACAGGACTGTAGTAAGACGGCTGGGAGTACCTCAAAGAGGCAGAGAAGCAGCAGGCATAAACTTTCCTAAATCAAGTAAACAGTGTCCGGAATTTCGAGTGCTGGTTATAGGTATACTGAAATGCCTGATGACCCCTATCTAATTTCTAGTTATCTACACTTAGTCATTCACACACAGTCATTTGGCATCCAGAACATGTGCACATGTGTGGTTCTAGAGCACTCAGTGCTGGTCATACCACGTCATTTTTACTAGTGTTATATTAAAAGAAGACACTTTGGACCAAGAATATATACTTTTATGAAAACAAAACACACAGGTCTTCGATGTCAGGCCTCCAAGGTCTACCTCAAAGAAGACTGCCCTCAGGAGGCTTAACAAAGGATGCCAGCAAGTGTGGATGGAACCAAACCACATCTCTCTTCAGCTCTCTGGTGTAGCAGGGCTAGAGACTCGCTTCTATCCTAAGGACCATGAAAGTCTAAGCACAGAGGCTGAGCATTCAGTCTTTGGTCCCTGCATAAATCCAGGTCAAAAATCCCCTTGCCACCCTAGACAGCCTGGCTTGTTCAATTTGGGATATATTTCCACCAAATATCCAGAGGCCAGGCTGGAGTCATGCAGCAAAGCTCTGTTTTGGACTAATGGAGCTGCTCAGACTGGCTTGCTCTGGGAGAGCACAGAGAAGCAAGCCTGGCAGTGGTGGCAGGAGGTTAAGGGCTACACAGACTGGTAATGGCAAGATGTGGGAGGATGGGCCCCTAGAGGAGCTGCTCCTTTTCCTGCCTCTCTCCCACATTCCTCACTCCCCAGAAAGGACCCAAGTTCACAGGTGCGTGGTTATTGTAAGACTTCCCAGAATACAGGCTCCATGAACTCAACCCGTCACAGAGGGGATGGCATGATAAGGCCTAGAAATCAGGAGCATGTCTGGAGGCCGCGGTTTTCTCTTCCCCAGAACTGAACACCAGATGGTAACTTTTTAACCATAGCACAAAGGTCATTTTAAATCCACACATAAGCTAAAGAGATCCCTTCTGAGATGAAGGAAAAAGAATAACTTTAAAAGCTAGGTGAAAAAAGAGGCACTTAAAGGAAAGGTGTGTTCCAACTCTCCCATGCAAGTCTCCTGCTGTGAGGTGGCCCCGGGAGGACCAGCGCTGCCCCTTGCACGCCTTCAGCACCTTGAGTACACCTGCGGCTTACACATGTGCATGGTGAGCCTCTTGCTCAGCTCCCCTAGCAGCCTGATGGCGAAGCAAGTGAAAATTTATGTCATTCTTTTTAGAATTAAAAAAAACAAATCAAACAAACCAGAATTGAAATTTCACACACAAAAAATGAATGCTACTCAGTTTCATTCCTTCCTCATGCTAGTTTTTAAATGATACTTGGTTCTTCAGGAAGGATGACCTGTGGCTTTACCCCCAAGACCTTGTATCCAATAACTAGACAATTACTCACAGCACCATGCACATTAAAGCAGACAGAAAAGAAGGCAATAAGCTAAGGGAAAAATCAAGGACCAACTGCCTGAGAAAATGGCAGGTACCTGGCCCAGAGATTAGAAAAGAAACAAGTTCTCAAAAGGAAATGGCCAAGATGATAGCCAAAGACCATAGCCTGAGCGGAAGCCAAGTTAACAAGCCCAGAGGACGCAGGTTTTCTCTGCCTGGCTCTTCCCTGGCCTCCCTCGGGAACTTGTGTTCATGTTACATGGCATTTACACCACGTATTTAGGGTCTGCAATTCCCCATGAAGAAGTCAAAGAGATATTTAAAACCATTCATAAGCATAAGAGAGTTTCAAAACCGCCAGAATGAAGAACTTTGGCCACCACAAGTGTTTCCATTTGAAACATTCTTGATGCTATAATTTCTAAGAGCAACAACAAAGAGCACAACCACAACACACACATGAGTCCTTTGACAGCCAACTCTACCCACTGCTGGCACCGTGAGGATGAGAAAGAAATCACTAACCAAGAGGTGCTGGGCTGCTTAACCTTCCTTCAAAGCCAAAGGGTAGGTTTGAGTTATCTATGCAACAAGATGGCAACCACTGCTGCCATCAGACCCAGCTACTAGTCAATTAGACGCATCTTGAAAACACTAAGTTAAACATCTAGGTTTAAGTATAACCTGCAAGATTCCCAAGGTTAGCCTTCTCAGCTTCCCCTAAACTTGTGGTTGTTGCTGTTGCTAGATGTAAAAATTTTTTAATTTCATTTTTGTTTATGTTGATGATGTTTTAATTTCTAGAACATTGTATGACATGGAACTGTTCAGAATTCCTTTAAAAATGAATCTGTCTTGATTAAAAACATTATTAAGGTACTTTCAGGCTTTCCCTTAACTCCATCAAGAAGGAAGAGGGAGTATGTGAATACATGTGCATGTAATGGGTCAGGAGGAAGAGAAGCAAAGAAGGAAGCACGTGGGAAAGTGAGATGTCCATAAACTGAAAAACCAATTTACAGAAAGGCATCTGATGTATTTTCTAAATAAGGCCTTGATCAGGGTAACCAATCCTCTTTGTAGCACATTCTACACTGCCCATAAATAAAGGAGTCTCTTTAAATTAACATTTCCAGTATCAATGAACAGTCCAGAAATCCTCATTTCAAGCGTTCGATGAGTCCCTGTGTGAGTCCAAGATGCAGAAGCTGTGTTCGGGAGAGGTTTGCAAGGTTAGGGAAGGCCGCAAGCAGCTTCTCCCATGCCAGTTCCAGCAGGCTAGGTACGACCAGCCAGATCTTAAACAATGACCCAGTCCGTTTGTTTTCGTGGATGTTCACCACTCCTCCATGAATGTACATGCAACCAGCCTATGAGTGGTCAAAAGAGGACAAACTCAAATGGGAGAGAAACATACAAGGCTGAAGACTCAGCGGGGAAAGAGCCCAGTAGATGGAATCAAACTGAAATGAGACAAGAATTCCTCACTGATCCCAATATCATGTGGAGATCAAGAGGGTTTAAATAACGAATTACTAAGGGAAAAACTATATA
>NW_012114955.1:2585943-2599075 GCF_000951035.1 Colobus angolensis palliatus | reverse complement strand
GAGTCTCGCTCTGTCGCCCAGGCTGGAGTGCAGTGGCACAATTTCGGCTTATTGCAAGCTCTGCCTCCCAGGTTCACGCCATTCTCTTGCCTCAGCCTCCTGAGTAGCTGGGAATACAGGCACCCACCACCACATCTGGCTAATTTTTTTTTTTGTATTTTTAGTAGAGACGGGGTTTCACTGTGTTCGCCAGGATGGTTTCGATCTCCTGACCTCAGGATCCACCCGCCTTGGCCTCCCAAAGTGCTGGGATTACAGGCGTGAGCCCACTGCGCCCGGCCTATAAATATGAATTTTTTTTACTTCAACAACAAACAATTTCACTATTAACTAACATTAAACTAAAACTATATTAAGTATCCAAAATGCCAAATGTTGGTAATACAAAGATGAAAATAAAGGCCATCGCTTCAAGAAATGAGCAGGACCTTCAATAATATGGTATCAAGGGGTTAAAATGATTCCACCCTTCCAGGAAACACCTTTGACATCATGGTCAGGGCCGGAATGCCACAGGTAGCATTTCTCTTACATCTATGTTATTCTCTCAAATTTGGGTGTGATGATTTTTCTCCTCTTTTCTCAGAGGATGGCCTAGCTTTGGGAGGAAGTTTTAAAAATACATTATTAATAATCTAAGGTTTGCCCATATCTGGGTTTTTTTCTTGCTAATATCTCTAAAAAGATTTCTTTATCATCTGTAACTACATAAGGAAGATATGAAAATAAAAACTTACTGGTGTAACTGCTGCACAGTGAAAATAAACTGGCTCTGGCATGGTAGCTGGGAGCTTCACCCATTGGAAAGTCTGCAGATTCAACTTCCAGATATCTCCCAGGATCACCTCTCCATTATAGCCCCCACAAATAAATACATCTATGAAGAAAAGAGAAAGCCAAGATCACACAAAGGAAAAGAGCCAAAACTATGGAGTATTTTAGAGTAGGTCACACAGCCAGCTGACATGTGGCCAGTGAAGTGGATTGCCCCATGACACAGACGACTTCTGCTGTGCAGCCTCTCATGCTGTTGTCTTGTCCCTCAATAGAACTGAGACGCTACGTCAGGGTATTCACTGGGACTAAGGATGCAAGCCTCTAGGGAGCCTTCATGTCAAAGTTTCCAAACTCAAACACATACCTACAGATTCCAGGCACAGAAAGTGAATGAGCAAGGGGTCTAGGGAAGATAAACAGAAGGCTCAGGAAAACAGACAGGAATGCTCATGCTCTAAAAGAGGTGACAGCTATGCAGCCCCAGCTGTTCGTTACCATAAGAGACTTAAGGTTGGCAATTGCCAGATTGCCCATTTTTTTTCAAGGCAAGCTTGGAAATCTGGATATGTTTTTAAAAATGAAACATTTTGATTTTTAAGTTTTGGCTACTAATTTTTTTTTTTTTTTTTTTTAAGAGAGAAAGTCTCACTATGTTACCCAGCCTGGTCTTGAACTCCTGGGCTCAAGTGACCCTCCCGCTTCAGCCTCCCAAAGTGCTAAGATTATAGGCATGAGCCACCACCCCGGCCTCAAAACAATTTTTAATACACATATGAGCCAAACAAAACACGTATGTAGGCCACCAGTTTGCAAACTCTTCTTTAAATAATGTCCTGGAAAGAATATACATTTATCTGTTCATAGAGTCTAAAGTCTCTGAGGAGGAACGTTCACTGCAGTGTTCAGTTTAGGAACACAAGAGAGGCTCTTCCAAGCTTTCTTCAGCTAAAAGAGGACAAACTGAAGCTCTGTTTGATCTGTACAGTTATTAGGAATAATTTTCCTAAAATGAGAGGTGTGGGTTTTCTGGTAAAATCAGTTAGTTATAACTAATTAGACAACTTGTAACAAAGGCTATGTGAACCTTCAAATGAAATGCCTAGAACTAAGGTTGAATTCTATTTGTGTGGTGCTTGGCCTCAAAGAATTAAATGAATAAACTTCTTAATTCAGGTCTAGACCAAGTTTAAGCTAATACTTAAGCTATAAAATGCACTGGAAACTTTTTTGGCTAGGATTCAAGGAAAACCTAAAGTACAGTTCCATTCTAAGAGAGAGAAATGTGAGCAATGTCATTATCTATAAATTTTATCCAGAAAGCAGGAGCACAATAAAAAATCCCTCTGAACTAGAGATGGCAGAATAATCCTAGATATATCTGAACTAAGTTGCTAAAAGCATACAGGCTATCTAACTCATTTATAGGTACTTTCCTCCCAGAAAAAATTTAAGAGCTATATCAAATGATGAAATAAGTTGTAAATTAAAAGACAGGAAGGTTATCCAGAGAGGAGTCACTTATCACATTTAGTTAAAGTAGCTGCAGCTGCTTTCTTATTTTTTTTTTTTTTTTTTGAGACGGAGTCTCGCTCTGTCGCCCAGGCTGGAGTGCAGTGGCCGGATCTCAGCTCACTGCAAGCTCCGCCTCCCAGGTTCACGCCATTCTCCTGCCTCAGCCTCCCGAGTAGCTGGGACTACAGGCGCCCGCCAACATGCCCGGCTAATTTTTTGTATTTTAGTAGAGACGGGGTTTCACCGTGTTAGCTAGGATGGTCTCGATCTCCTGACCTTGTGATCCGCCCGTCTCGGCCTCCCAAAGTGCTGGGATTACAGGCTTGAGCCACCGCGCCCGGCCTGCAGCTGCTTTCTGAAGCCATACAATGCCTTTGTTATAATACAGCCAAAGAATGAGCTAAGAGTTCCATTTGGCATCAGGGAGAGAACAGAATCAACTTTATGAAATACCACTCTGAAGGAGTTATTACAATTTTAATACAATGTTCGCTGAGGTCTCTACAGTATAAACAGTCAAAATTATTAGTATTAGTCACCGTAACCACAGACATCTGTTGAGGTGTGGGATGCTGGAAGATCAAGTGCTAAAATAAAAGCTTATTTATCACCATTTTCTGAGTTCTCTAATAACTGAGGGAACCCAAATACCATACTAGTTTACATGATGAAAATGGCTGAGAGAGGCGTAACTACGAATTTCCCTTTAAGTTTAAACTACCAGAAATAGACTTTTCTCAAAGTTATGAGCCTCTTTTGAGGGGGCTATCTTTAGGAAATAAGACATTTTCAGAAGATACAATTACAGAAATGGAAGCAAAATGTTATTTAGAATCCTTACCATTTTTTATTTGAACACAGCTGTGACACCTTCGGGCTGCAGGAAAGCCTGCCAAACACACAAACACATAAGTTCCATTACTTACAGAAAGACTAGGAATCACACTGATACAACACAGTGAAAGACATACTATGTGTAACTCAAAACAATCCCTTTGTTGCATGTTAAGCAAACACTGACTAGTCCTTTCACTCCCTCCATATTTCAAAAGCCATCAGGAGTCTCATCATAACCGTACAATGCTGAGGTGCCAGAAACAAAGAGGGAAAGGACAGGAGTTGCTAGTGGCTTTCCCAAGCCCTTTTACCCACACAGAGATAGGTAGATCTTCATTATTTATTTAATTTAGAGACAGGGTCTCACTCTGTTGCCCAGGCTGGAATGCAGCAGTGCTATCTTGGCTCACTGCAGCCTCCACCTCCTCGGCTCAAGTGATCCTCCCACTTCAGCCTCCTCAGTAGCTGGAACTACAGGTGCACACCACCACACCCAGATAATTTTTTGTATTTTTAGTGAAGACAGGGTTTCACCATGTTGCCCAGGCTGGTCTCAAACTCCTGGGCTCAGCCTCCCAAAGTGCTGGGATTATAGGCATGAGCCACTACACCCAGCTGGCAGATCTTTATTTATGCTCCAATTTCTTATATCACCCATATTTCTCAGCTTCTGCCAAATAATTCAATAAAGAGGATTAAAAGTCTCTTTCCTCAATCACTAAGGATAATTACTGTGTGTGGGGGGGTTTTTTTTTTGTTTGTTTTGTTTTGTTTTGTTTGACAGCAAGACTCTGTCTCCCAGGCTGGAGTGCAGTGGCGTGATCTTGGCTCACTGCAATCTCTGCCTCTGGGGTTCAAACAATTCTCCTACCTCTGCCTCCCAAGTAGCTGGGATTACAGGCACATGCCACCATGTCCAGCTAATCTTTACATTTTTAGTAGAGATGAGGTTTCACCATGTTGGCCAGGCTGGTCTCGAATTCCTGACCTCATGATCTGCCCACCTCGGCCTCCCAAAGTGCTGGGATTATAGGCGTGAGCCACCACGCCCAGCCCTAAGGAATAATTATAATTGGACTAAGGAATACAAGTATTTTCTAATACCAGTTCAACAGATTTTTCTTTTTTCTTTTTTTTTTTTTTGAGATAGCGTCTCACTCTGATGCCCAGGCCGGAATGTAGTGGCTCAATCATGGCTCACTACAGCCTCTATTTCCCAAGCTCAGGTGATTCTCCCACCTCAGCCTCCCAAGTACCTGGAACTATAGGTGCACACCACCATGACCAGCAAATGTTTTTGTATCTTTTGTAGACAGGGTCTCACCATGTTGCTCAGGCTGGTCTCAAACTCCTGGGCTCAAGCGATCTGCCCACCTTGGCCTACCAAAGTGCCAAGATTAAAGGCGTGAGCCACTGCACCCGGCCCAACAGATATTTAACTTGCCATATAACTCAGTAAAATTACTTTTTCCTTCCAAAATGAGTAAAAGTATAATATATGTTTGTTAAAGATAAATTAATCAATACTTTAAATTTACCTATTTTTTCATGGGGTTTTGTTGCAATTTCCTCCCATGCATTCGTTTCAAGGTTGTATGCATGGATCTTAGAGAAAAAAAAAGAACACATACACATACATAAATAACTGTAATTTTAGCTAGCCTGAAAATGGATTCTTTTAAAAACAGACTTTGTTTTTTAAAGCAGTTTTAGGTTCACAGCAAAACTGAGCAGAAGGTACAGTGATTTTCCATACAGAAAACTGGACTTTTAACAGCAGCAGCCTGTGTAAACATATATTCTTAGTTGAAAAGTCTTTCTTCTTTTCTTTTGCTTTTTTCTGATCTTTCCAAATATATGGGAAAACATTAAATAGGGCAGTTGAAAATTAAACACATATATGATTTTGCTTTTTATTTTATTTTTTATTTTTTATTTTGTTTGAGATGGAGTCTCTGTCGCCCAGGCTGGAGTGCAATGGCGCGATCTCGGCTCACTGCAACCTCCACCTCGTAGGTTCCAGCGACTCTCCCGCCTCAGCCTCCCGAGTAGCTGGGACTACAGGTGCCCGCCACCATGCCCAGCTAATGTTTGTACTTTTAGCAGAGACGGGGTTTCATCATGTTGGCCAGGCTGGTCTCAAACTTCTGATCTCAGGTGATCCGCCCACCTCAGCCTCCCAAAGTGCTGGGATTACAGGCATGAGCCACCACGCCCAGCCCACTTTTTTAAATTCACAGAAAAAAATGAAGAAAAAGGTTGGAATGAGAAGCTGCAGTGCATGTGATTCTTGATTTTCTTCTATATGTTGTTCTGCAACTTCCACATTTTCTACAAGGGGCATGTATCATTTTTATAACAGAAAAAAGCAAGTGTTTGTAAGGGAATGTGGGAATTCAGTTTTGACAAAAGTTGAAAAAGACCATTAAGGTTCCAAGCAGTCCAGGAGCTCTACAGCCTAATATAGGTTTCCCCTGGGATGTGTGACTATGACATTTTAGAAATGCCACAGGGATGGATGAATAACAGCCCTTCAGAGCTCAGCTTTCTCAAGTTCGTGACGTGCAACTCTAAACAAGCCTGTTCTTTTTAGATACACAGCAGTGATGATGATGCGGATGTGACATTCTGAGAATGCTGCTTCCAATTCTAATTAGTTGCTCCATTCAAGCTACTATGCCTTCCTTTTAGTCACTTTCCTCATCCAGCATAAGGGGATAATTTTCACAAAGTATTTTCAGTGTGTGATAAATAACACCTGTCAACTGAAAGCATTTTGGGGCACAGGGTTCAACCTTACAATATAAAGTGCATCCAACACAAAATAGGCGTTAATGAGGAATGTGCTCAAAAATTAAAATATCTAAAGTAACAGAATTATCTTGCTTAGTTGACACATGCCTCTTTCTAGCCTTCTCCCTCTCCCTTTTTTTCTTTTTTAAAAAATATACCTTGTTTAAGGAATATGCTGTCCAGGATGTACCACCTCCCAAGATGTAAATCCTCTGCCCGTCATGTGCGATTTCATGTCGGTATCTGAAAATTTACAATAAAATTCATTTATAATTAAGTGAAAAATGATCTACCTAAGATTTAGCTATAAGGTTTTTTATTACATCATTATTTATAATAATAAATTATTGGAAATAACCTAAGTGTTTAACAATAGTGAATTGGTTATATGACTTACAGAATATACATAAAATGGATTAGTATGCAACCAATAACAGAGTAGGTACCAGATAGTGGTTAATGCATTGAGAACTTTTTTGTGTCATTTTTTAAAATAAATTGCATTAAAAATTTATAGATACATAAATATATATAGAAAATGGCGGCCGGGCGCGGTGGCTCAAGCCTGTAATCCCAGCACTTTGGGAGGCCGAGACGGGCGGATCACGAGGTCAGGAGTTTGAGACCATCCTGGCTAACACGGTGAAACCCCGTCTCTACTAAAAAATACAAAAAGCTAGCCGGGCGAGGTGGCTGGTGCCTGTAGTCCCAGCTACTCGGGAGGCTGAGGCAGGAGAATGGCGTAAACCCAGGAGGTGGAGCTTGCAGTGAGCTGAGATCGGGCCACTGCACTCTAGCCCGGGCGACAGAGCGAGACTCCGTCTCAAAAAAAAAAAAAAAAAAAAATGGCTATTAGGATATAATCCAAAACATTAAACCTGGTTATCTTTTAGTTTAGACTTGGATTTTTATTTTCTTCATTTTGCTAATTTGTATTTTGTAGATTTTTCTATAACCTTTTGTGATAATTTTGTATAAAGGGGAAAATATTACATAGTTTTAAAAAGTGATCTGCCTACATTTAGAGACCTTAGACTATGAGTTTGCAAATTAAGATACTTATTTAGCAGAAAATTATGCTACATAGAACTGTGGATATAATATAAAACACCTCAGAACTTTCATCCAGGCAGTCTAGCTAAAAGCTAAAATAATTTCTAATATGTCCATAAAATGACTCAAAGAAAGCAACCATGTGAAAATGCTTTGAAAACTTAATCTATTTCCTTCTTTACCTGAAGTCTTTGTTGCTGATAAAATAAACTACATCAAAATCATTCCAGTAAGAGGCCAACTCCCAAGTCCTCTTATGTTAGTTTTACAATGATCAGCCCACTAACAGGCTACAATTAAGATAAATTCTTCCTTAGCACCTATATGCTATTTTGTTTAAAGAGGCAACAAAGAGACACTGGATTCATCTAAACAGAGTTAATAAAAAATGTTTTACTGTCTTTGCTTTCAAACTGGAGGGGAAAAAACCTCTTCAAGTGTTTCAGTGAGTTTAATTCTTTTTTCTGTTCTTTTTTTTTTCAAGACAGAGTCTTGCTCTGTCGCCTAGGCTAGAGTGCAGTGGTGCGATCTCAGCTCACTGCAACCTCTGCCTCCCAGGTTCAAGCAATTCTCCTGCCTCAGCCTCCTGAGTAGCTGGGATTACAGATGCCCACCACCATGCCCTGCTAATTTTTGTATTTTTAGTAGAGACGGGGTTTCACCATGTTGGCCAGGCTGGTCTCGAGCTCCTGACCTCATGATCCACCCACCTCAGTCTCCCAAAGTGCAGGGATTACAGGCGGCACCCAGCCACAGTGAGTGTAATTCTATGAAGAGGCAACTGCTATTAGCAAAGAAAAGTGAAAGATACAGATCTGCTACTAGAAGGCAACTAGAGAAAACCATGTGATGTTTAACACGGCACTTAAAATGAATGACCTTTCCATCCATCCATCCATCCATCATTCATCACCCATCCACCCATGCAAGCTTCCTTCCATCTATCCAATCAACATTCACATTCACTGTGGGGATGGCCCTGTGCCCTGTACTGATGGTATGTCTGTGAGAGAATGAGGCAAAGAATTCTAATATGCAAGTTAAGAAGGGAAATCAGGCGTGGCATGGTGGCTCACACCTGTAATCCCAACACTCTGGGAGGCCAAGGGCAGGCAGATTGCTTGAGCCTAGGAGTTTGAGAAGCAGCCTGGGCAACATGGTGAGACCTCATCTGTACAAAAAATTAGCCAGATGTGGTGGCACATGCCTGTAGTCCCAGCTACTTGGGCGGAGGGCTGAGATGGGAGAATGCCTTGAGCCCAGGAGGCCAAGGTTGCAGTGAGCCATGATTATGTCACTGTGCTCCAACCTAGGTGACAAAATGAGACCCTTTCTCAAAAAAAAGGGAAATCAAAAAGTAACTGGACCGTAATTGTTTTGCCTGTAATATGAAATTTGGTTATAGTTGCTACCACTGGTTTCTTCTTCAGAGTGTTACTACTATCTTCCTAATGCAGAAAGACTAAATATAAGAGGAAATGACATGGAAAAAATTCGGTAGTTTAGAAGGAAATACTATTTTCTCACCAGAAGAACTTTTTTTTACTATAGACCTTTCTTTACTACTTACCTGAGATCTAACATCTAACAGCCAGTTACTCTAACTGGAGCCAAAGGGTTTTCTTCATATTGCCAATACTCTGAAAGAGGTCAAATGTTAGCACAAAAGAATAAATATGCTTGAATCCTAGAACCTCACCTCTCTTCTGGTAGATCACAGGATAGGTTGTTTGGTTTCAGTTGTGTCCACTCTCTGGTATTGAGATCTAACTTGTGCAGGTCTGTGCTGTAAATATAGCCGGTTGTCCCTCCAAAGACATAAAGGGAGCCATTGATGATGGCCATAGCCTGGATAACAATGAAAGGTGAATAAGACCAACTTGTTAACACTTGATTAAAGAATGTAAACTTATCAGACACCTCCAAATCAGGTTTTATGAAATTCTCTTGTACTTTTTAATCTTTTAATGTATCAGACTCTTAAAAGAAGATTTTAGAGAACCCAGAGATTATTTTAAGAACCTGGAAAACACCTTTGGAAAGGAAAGCTTTACTCAACTGGAAAGGAAGTCCTACCTGCCAAGATGATTCTTAAGGGTCCTAGCCGACCAAATAATTTCTAGCCCATGGGCACATATAAGCATTTCCGTTGAAAGCTGCTTCTCCCTATGAGCAGTCTGAAGTAAAATGCTCTCAAGAAGCAGCAGATATGAAAATAAGCCACCACAATCTCCTAAGTAGAAACCCTACTTAGCAGTTCAAGGAACCTGACGTTTTCGAAAGGACTCTTTTCAATGAAAGTTTCAGCTATTGTTATGGCCACTTCTTATAGTTTAAATGCCTCCTGTGGAAGCAACAAAGCTGTCTAGTATGTGCTCCTTTGAAGTTAAGCTCAGAAGCTGTTTATCAGTACTAATGCCGGCAAGTCAAGAAAGAAGTCAAAGCTTGGTTGTTTTAAGCTTAGACTCTCAAAGAGTCTCTGATGTATGGTGGGTTGCTCCCTATCTTTCTGGATATAACTTTTCAGACCTAAGGTTTGAAGTGCTGGAACCTAAACTAATCTCTACAAAATGTACGTATGTTTTAGCTCAGATCCATGTAAAAGTTTCTTCACCAAGTGCTTTCTCATCTACTCAAGAATCACTCTAAAAATGACCAGGACCCAGGCCATAGTGGAGCCCAATCTCTCACTGGGGGTGAGGGTGGAGGTGGAGGTGGGGTTCTAACACTTAAAGGAACTTTCATACAGGTCTATATCCTGACCCTAAGTTGAATTAGAAACAGAAAGTGAAAAAAAAAAAGGAAAGGAAAGAACAGAACATGGCAAGTAACCAGATTTATAAATTATAATTTCATATCAGAAGTAAAAAATCAAGTACTAACCACAACTAACTCTTCTCCATTAAAATAAAATGGTAACAATTACAAATATTCTAACACCGTCCCCAGACTAGAAAAATATGAACAAATACACCATGACTGGCCACAGATTGGTACCTGTCCATATATACGACTGGGTTTCTTCCCCCGACAGCTGAGCAAAGCCCATCTCTTATACTTCACATTACACACATGGACGTCATTGCCGTTGCTCTCTCCAAATGGGATGCCTGTACCTCCAAACACTAACAGGTTGTTTCCATGCAGCACAACTGAGGAAGGAGAAGCACAAGTTCCATTCACAAATGGCTACCTGCAATGTGTTCCCACATAAACCCAGAATATCTGAGAAGCTAACACATATCTGCTTTAATGATCTCATAAGATAGCTCAAATCACTGACATCTAACTAGTAGCTGAGCGTACCAAATCTGAAAATCTGAAATCTAAAATACTTCAAAATCCAAAACTTTTTGCGCACCAACAATGATGCTTAAAGGAAATGCTCACTGGAACATGTTGGATTTCAAAGTTTTGGATTTGGGATGCTAAGTACAATGCAAATATTCAAAAAAAAAAATCTGGAATGTAAAACACTTCTGGTCCTAAGCATTTCAGATAAGGGGTACATGGCCTATACTACAAAGTTCTGCAGAAAAAGATCGAATATCACTATATGGGCTCTATCATATAGTTCATTGGTAGGCATATATGACGTATTCAATACATATTTATGGAATTCACTAAATACTCTGTATAACAATATTAAGTTGTATGAACTACAACCTACCCAGTACACCACTGCTGCTCAAGACAGTTCAAGTATGCAGCAAAGAAGAGAAAAATGAAGCATCATCTTTGCCTTAGCAAAGACCCAAGGGGACTCCAAATAAAGGGATTAAAGGGACATTCTGTTTTTGCCAGGAAAATGATCTCTACATTTAAAATTATGATTTCTGTCATTTTAATGCTCTACCAGATAAAACAAAACACACCAATATCCAGCAGGCAACTTTGGTGTTCTTCCTCCTGTAGCTCTTTTGTTCCTGCCACCACACACATACATACACACACATGTACACACATATTCTCTTCACTCATACATATGCTCTCTCTCTCTCTCTCTCTCTCTGGAAACAGTGCTCCTATGTTATTTCAGTGGCTTTTTTTTTTTTTTTTGACAGAGTCTTGATCTGTCGCCCAGGCTGTAGTGGCATGATCTCAGCTCACTGCAACCTCCACCTCCCAGGTTCAAACGATTCTCCTGCCTCAGCCTCCCTAGTAGCTGAGATTACAGGTGCCCACCACCAAGCCCAGCTAATTTTTGTATTTTTAGTAGAGACGGGGTTTCGTCACATTGACCAGGCTGGTCTCAAACTCCTGACCCAAAGTGCTGGGATTACAGACGTGAGCCACCACGCCCGGCCAGCTTTTTTTTTTTTTTTTGTAATTCTTTTTTTGTTTGTTTGTTTGTTTGAGAGGCAGGGTCTCGCTCTGTCACCCAGGCTGGAGTGGAGTGACACAATCACAGCTTACTGCAGCCTTGACCTCCGGGACTCAAGTGATCCTCCTGCCTCAGTTTCCCAAGTAGCTGGGACTACAGGTTTGTGCCACCACGCCTGGCTAACTTTTGTATTTTTTTGTAGAGATGGGGTTTTGCTATTGTTGGCCAGACTAGTCTTGAACTCCTGGGCTCAAGCAATCCACCCACGTCAGCCTCTCAAAGTGCTGGGATTATAGGGGTGAGGCACCACACCTAGCCTTTATTTATTATTTGTTTGAGTCAGAGTCTTGCTGTGTTGCCTAGCTGGAGTGCAGTGGCATGAACATGGCTCACTGCAGCCTTGAATTCCTGGGCTTAAGTGATCCTCCCACCTCAGATGTCCAGGTAGCTGGGACTATATGTACAGGCCACTATGCCCAGCTAATTTTTTTTTTTTTAAGAGGCAGGGTCTTGCTACATTGCCCACGCTGGTCTTGAACTCCTGGCCTCAATTGGTCCTTCTGCCTTGGCCTCCTAAATTGCTGGATTACAGGCCTGAGCCACCACCCCAGCACTGATCAGTGATCTTTGACGTTACTATTGTAACTGTTTTGAGGCGCCATGAACCATGCCCGTATAAGACAGTGAACTTAATCAATAAATGCTGTGAGTTTTGACTGCACCAATCAGCCATTCCCTCATCTTTTTCCCCTCTCCTCCGGCCTCCCTATTCCCTGAGACACAACAAGATTGAAATTAGGCCAGTGAATAACCTTATCTCTGCGTAATAAAGTAAAAAGAAGAGTCTACCGTATCTAACTTTAAATCAAAAGCTAGAATTGGCTGGGCGTGGTGGCTCACGCCTGTAATCCCTGCACTCTGGGAGGCCGAGGCGGGTGGATCACGAGGTCAGGAGATTGAGATCATCCTGACTAACACGCTGAAACCCCGTCTCTACTAAAAATACAAAAAATTAGCCAGGCGTGGTGGCGGGCGCCTGTAGTCCCAGCTACTCGGGAGGCTGAGGCAGGAGAATGGCGTGAACCTGGGAGGTGGAGCTTGCAGTGAGCAGAGATGGCACCACCGCACTCCAGCCTGGGCGACGGAGCAAGACTCCATCTCAAAAAAAAAAAAAAAAAAAAAAAAAGCTAGAATTGACTAAGCTTAGTGAGGAAGGCACGTGGAGAGCAAAGAGGCCGAAAGCTAGGCCTCTTGCACCCAACAGTTAGTGCCAAGTTGTGAATGCAAAGAAAAGCTCTTGATGGAAATTAAAAGTGCTACTCCAGTGAACACACGAATGATAAGGAAGCAAAACAGCCTTATTGCTGATAGTGCAGAAAGTTTAAGTGGACAGATGATCAACTACAACATTCCCTTCAGGCAAAGCCTAATTCAGAGGAAGGCCCTGACTCTCTTCAACTCTATGAAGGTGGGGAGAGGTAAGGAAGCTGCAGAAGAAATGTTGGAAGCTAGCAGAGGTTGGTTCAAGAGGTTTAAGGAAAAAAGCCATCTCCAATACATAAAAGTACAAAGTGAAGAAGCAAGTGCTGATGTAGAAGCTGCAGCAAGTTATCCAAAAGATCCAGCTAAGTGGCTACACTAAACAACAGATTTTTAATTATTTTTTTTTTAATTTTTTTGAAACGGAGTCTCACTCTTATTGCCCAGGCTGGAGTGCAGTGCAGTGGGGCGATCTTGGCTTATTGCAACCCCCGCCTTCCCGGGTTCAAGCGATTCTCCTGCCTCAGCCTCCCGAGTAGCTGGGATTACCAGCGCCTGCCACCATGCCCAGCTAAT
>NW_012114955.1:2581651-2585783 GCF_000951035.1 Colobus angolensis palliatus | reverse complement strand
TTTTTTGAGACAGGGTCTTACTCTGTCACTCAGGCTGGAATGCAGTGGCATGATCATAGCTTCTGCAGCCTCAACCTCCTGGGGTCCAGCCATCCTCCCACCTTAGCCTCCCAAGTAGCTGGGAATATATAGTTGTGCAGCACCATGCCTGGTTAATTTTTATATTTTTTGTAGAGAAAAGGTCTCACTATGTTGCCCAAGCTGGTCTTCAACTCCTGGGCTCCAGTGATCCTCCTGCCTCAGCCTCCCAAAGTGCTGGGATTACAGGCATGAGTCACTGTGCTCAGTGAAAGTGGTTTCCTGAGCAGTCACCCCAACCTTTAGCAACGACCACCCTGATAAGTCAGCTGCCTCCGACATCGAGACAAAACCCTCCACCAGCAAAAAGATTACAACTTGCTGAAGACTCGTTGGTTGTTAGCACTTTTTAGCAATAAAGTATTTTTAATTAAGGTATGTACTTTTTTAGATATAATGCTATTGCACACTAAAGAGACTAGTGCATAGTGTAAACATAACTTTATATGCACTACGAAACCAAAAACGTTGTGTGACTCGCTTTATTGTGGTGGTTTGGCACTAAACCCACAATATCTCTGAGGTATACCTGTACTTTGCTCAATAGCTATTAACTGTCGTCGTCCTAAGCCCCATTTGTTGACCTTCTACTACATTTTGCCTAGCATATACGTGATACTTTATATTGAACCCTCTAGGATATTATTAATCCCATTTTACAAGTTAGGAAATTAAAGCTAAAACTCACCTGACAAGCTGAATTCAAACTCAGGACCCAAATAATTTAGAATCACCATGCTATGTTATTACTCTAGTAAAAAGCCTATCCACCCACAGGGTGAAATCACAATATGGTGTTATGAATTATTAACAAGGAATATGGGACATTGAACCTGGCTTCTCAGACATTTCATAAAGTCAGGAGTTACGAACTGCTTGCACTCACGTGACATAGATGCCAATTCCCGGGGCATGTAGCCATCTGTGCCCATCTGGTGCCATACTCCTGTAGCAAAATGATACCTCCAGAGTTCCCTGAAGAGAGGATAGTCTTCATTATCAGGCCCTCCCGATTCATCATAATCTGGGTTATAACCTCCAAACACATATAGGTTGGTATTATCTGCCACGCAACGATGTCCACTTCGTGCTGGTGGAGGTCTGTGGCCTAGGAGAGAAGAGGACAGTTTTCCACAGGTGTCCTACCAGTTTAAAAGCACAAACAAAATTAGGTAACAATCATTTTAGCCTTAAAAGGGGATCAGGAAAGATTTATAACATGGATATACTTCTTATTTGTTTAGATTTATAACATGGATATACTTCTTAATAATACTTCTTATTCACACATACTACTTAAGATTTTAAGGAGCTAGTCTCTACTTCTATTTTTTATTATTACCTTCAGATTTTGATAACTGTAAAAAGCATGATAAATTCAAGAAAATGGCTGATAACTTGAAATTTTCAAGAAAAGAAGGAAGAAGGGTTTAATAATCCAAAAGCTAACAGTTAGGACAAATTTTCTAATTTCCTCAGAGGAGAAAAAAACACAGGCCAACTAAATTAAACTGTGAACATTAGAGAACTAAATAAATATAATCACGAATGTGAATGAGTCATGTATAAATAAAAATACACACACATAAAATCTATGATTTTTCCACAAGATATAATTATACACTTAAAATGGAAACTGGCTGTTAAGGAGTTACAGTAAAATTTTGACTTTAACATCCTGGATTTATGGTGGTTAACAAAGAATCTCCTTATATTTATCTCAGAGAGCATCTTTCATCCTATTAAGAGCTTTACTAAGAAAAGCTGTTTCTACAATTTATACTTGAAAGTGTCCTGAAGTCTAAATTATATCAACTATTTTTTTTTTGAGACCAAGTCTCACTCTGTCACCCAGGCTGGAGTGCAGTGGTGTGATCTCAGTTCACTGCAACCTCTGCCTCCCAGGTTTAAGTGATTGTCCTGCCTCAGCCTCCCAAGTAGCTGGGATTACAGGTGCCTGCCACCATGCCTGGCTAATTTTTGTGTTTTCAGTAGAGATGGGGTTTCACTATGTTGGCCAGGCTGGTCTCGAACTCCTGACCTCAGGTGATCCGCCTGCCTTGGCCTCCCAAAGTGCTGGGATTACAGGCGTAAGCTACCACGCCCAGCCTCAACTAGTTTACTAAAAATTACTTCAAGGTTATTTTAGAGTAAAAAAAAAAAAACAAAAAAAGTTTATTATAATTTCTGTTATCCTTAAAATGTTTATACCAATCTGTACAAACCCTTGCCTAACTTCAGAAACAAAGATGCTTAAATACATAGTGGATGGAATAAGAAGCTACTATAGTTGTGACCCTAAAGATGAACGTACTTTTATATGTTGGTAATAGATACTAGTATAAAGTTAATATTTAGGACAACACTAGACACCTAATAAACATGTTATACAAACATTTATTACCAACCTAAGGTTATATTTTTAAACAAGAGCTGAAACTGTGCACAGATTGAGAGCAACTAAAAAACAGTGAATCACTGAGTCACTGACATCCAACCTGTTAGTCGTGTTTGAAAGTCTTTGATGGTTCCTCACCACTCAAGTACCAAGTCCCCTGCCCAATACGTTAGAGCTTTTCTCCTACTAACCTTGTCCTACTGTCAACTTCTCACACTTCTCTCTGCCTGGAAAGCCCAGAGTTCCTCCCCTATACCTTGGCCTAGTCTACCTACCTACCCATGAATCCCTACTTGTGGAAATACCTAAGTCTAGTGCACACCACCCTTCTCATCGATAAAACCCTAGGACCCTTCCAGTTCAGTACCATACTACTCCTATATTAGTGTATACATATACAATTAATAAGATCACACCTTAACTATGTAAATACATGAATATCAGACAAACTATAATCAGTTTGTCTGATTTACTGAGCTATGATTTACCTTAAATGACGAACTCAATTTCTCTTTTTAGGACTCTTGAAACAGAAAGTGTGGTGTGGAAGAAAAAATAAGAGCTCCTATAAATGTCTAAGTTTGAATCCAGATTCTTTCTAACTGCTACTTTGAGCAAGTCACTGACCTTCACTTAGTCTCAGCTTCCTCATTTGCATATTGGGATATTATTACTACACTTCAAAGATTTGTTAGATTTGTCATGTTGAAAAGTTTATTGGCTTACCCACGTAACTTTCTAGGAGGCTTTGAACTATTTGAGGGAAAAGGAATACATTTGTATTCACCTTTCTATAACCAAGCCTCGGGCACACAGCAAACACTAGATAAACAGGAAATCAACTTATTTGGCATTTATTTTTCTCTATGCATTCTGTCAGTTTGTTTTTCTTTTCCAAATGGATTATAAGCTCCTCAAGGGCAAAGATCATATATAATAATTATCCTGTATCACCCACAACACCTAAACAGTTGGAGATCTGTAACAGGTACTAAAAGTTTGATTGACTTCAACATCAGGCCAAAGTAAACAGTGACAGGGATGATTAAAACAGTGTCCAACTCTCAGTGGACTTTGATATTATTTATGTCTAAGAGACACATGGTTTAGGAACGGGTGTTGGATTACGCAATCTTCTTCTCAAGACACAAACGCTTCTTTCTAAGAATTAGCGAGACAAATTTAAAGAAATCTAACAGAGTTGCTATGGTCAGCAGACAGCAACTCTAAAAATCTCTGTCATTTGCTGTATTACCTGAAGCCAACAAATAATTTTTAAAGCTGCTTTTGGGCAAATATGAAAAGAAATGCAGTCTATTCTACATTTTTCTTTAAATGGCTGTACAGCAGGGAAGGTAATGTTACAAGTTTACTGCCAACTATTTCCGTGACAAATATAATTCACATGGATTATACAGTTGAGGGGTCTGTGAAAAGATGGTTTCGGGCCGGGTGGCTCACGTCTGTAATCCCAGCACTGTGGGAGGCCAAGGCAGGTGGATCATGAGGTCAGGAGATCGAGACCAGCCTGGCCAACATAGTGAAATCCTAACACGATGAAACCCCGTCCCTACTAAAAATACAAAAAATTAGCCAGGCGTGGTGGCGGGCACCTGTAGTCTCAGCTACTCAGGAGGCTGAGGCAGGAGAATGGCG
>NW_012114955.1:2576551-2580941 GCF_000951035.1 Colobus angolensis palliatus | reverse complement strand
AAAAAAAAAAAAAAAGTTATTATTGGACGCTGGCTATGTAGTAAGTACCATGTACTGTGCTAGGTGCTGGGGATACAATGATAAGGCAATGACTACCTCTGTCCTCGGGAGCTTACTGTCCAGCCTGCAAAGCCCACGTCAGTAGCCATGAGCCATAACACATGGCTTCCGAGCACTTGAAATGTGGGTGGTCCAAACTGAGCTGTGCTTTACATGGAAAATACTCACTGGATTTCAAAGACTTAGTACCCAAAAATGAATGTAAAATTATTAGTTTTTATATTGATTATATGTTGAAATGGTATTTTTAATATACTGAGTTAAATAAAAATATTAAAATTAATGTTACCTGTGTTTTACTTTTTTAAATGTGGATACTGGAAAAATTTTAATTTTGTGGTTCACCTATTTCTGACACAGTGCTGATCCAGCCCAACTGTTGGCTTCTGTTAATAATTTCACGATCTCTGCAAATCACATTTTTGGGTAAAGAGCGTCTAATCAATATTTGATAAATATTAAACATCTTGTCAAGGAATCTCATAGCTGAGAGTAAAAAGGCAACTCCTCTTTCTCTCTCGCCAGTAACTACAGATTTCTTTCTCATATTTATAGCCCAAGAGTGACTAACATATTAAAAAGTCATTTCATTTTGGATAAACCATGGGAATTTGTCTGGGTTAATGCCACGGAGACTAAGCATTAATTTTTATTAGGCGAAATATAGCATAGGCTCCTCAACCTTGACAAAACTGAAATTGTGTTTCAGGGTCTAAAGTAGCTCTCTAAATCCTCCCCTAAACTCTCCATGTGCAAATCCCATTTTCCTAAAAATTACTTGCTGCTAATAAAATCTACCATAGAATTTGGTTTACCTGATTTAGGAACTCCCAGTGGAAAACGTAAAAGCAAAAAATTAAAACAGAACCTGTATTCACAGGTAAACATTTAATATCCAGAAGGGAACATGAAGCTAAAGGATTATGTCCCTGTGAAGTCTGACCCATCCTCTCTTTCATGTCACAAGGAGTTGCTCTTTACCCCAGGGAGAAAGCAGTAACTTATAGTAACCAGGGAAAAGGGTTTTAGTTTCTAGTCCAAAAGCAGAAAGAAGCTAGCTGTCTGAGATAATGCGACAGAAGGGTGTTTCTAAGGTTTTCACTATTACAAATAATATTGTAACAAAGCTTCCTCTACATATATTTGTATGCAAATGTATGAGAATTACTGGAAGTAGAATTTCTAGGTCAAAGGAATATGCATTTAAAATTTTTATAGAAAAAATAAAAAATACAAAACAAAAAAATTTGTATAGATATAATACTGTTATAGGGCCACACTGCTCTCCAAATAGAATGGACCAATTTCTACTCCCAGCAATGTTATGCGAGTGCCTACTTCTTCATGCTCTTTAACCTTCTCAAATTTGTGCCAATCTGATGGGTACAAACTGGTGTCAGGTTAATTTGCATTTCCCTTATTGTACTAGTTCACATGTTTATTGGCCCATTTGTATTTCTTTTTGGAACTCCCCGATCACCTCCTTTGCCTACTTTTTAGATCTATTAGATTATCTTCTCATCATTGTGGAAGTTTTTTTTCTTTCTCCTTTGAGACAGGGTCTTACTCCGTCACTCAGGCTGAGTGAGACCCTGTAGTGGCATAATCACAACACACTACAGCTTCAACCTCTCTTCCTCAAGTGATCCTTCCACCTCAGCATCTAAAGCAGCTGGGACTATAGGCATGAGCCACTACTAAAAAGTAGCTAACAACTAGCTACTTTTTAAATTTTTTTGTAGAGATTAGGTATCATTATGTTGCCCAGGCTGGTCTTGAACATCTAATCTAAGCTCAAATGATCCTCCTGCCCCAGCCGTCCAAAGTGCTGGAACACAGGCATAAGCCACCTTGCCCGACTCCAAATTCTTTATTTATATTTATTTCTTCCAGCTTGCTCCTTGTCTTTTGTTTATGGCATCTACTAACATACAGAAGTTTTGAGTCTCTCTATCTTGTCTTTTACAGCTCCCTTGTTCTATATTTCATTCACCTCTGCATCATTATAAAATGAGTAAGATATTCTCATTTATTCTGAATAATTTCAGGTTTTGATTTTTTATATTCAGAATTTGAATACATCAGAATTAATATTTTTGTGTGTTGTATAAGGTAGGGCTCTAATTTTTCCTCCCAAAATAAACAGGCTACTGTTCCCAAACGACTTAAAGAAGGCCACCCCTCCTATACTTATTTGAAATGCCATCTTTATCATATTCTAAATCGATAGGTTCTAGAGTAGAATTAGGAAGATCCCAATATTCAGGTCCAATCCCCTTGGACACAAAATTTCTTGCCTTTAAGAATATATGAATGGAAATATATATAAACAATACGTAAATATATAAAAGAACATCACAGAAGCTTAAATGCAAAAGCTTGTAAATAAAGTAGTACATAACATTTATTGCTTAATAAGTCTATTACTTACAAGATGTAGCCACCTCCAGATGTGCTAATGAACATTTGTGGTGAGGCCATTTAAAAAAAAAAAAAACTTATTGTTAAAAGTATTCATTAGTTATAAGTATCAAACAGCCTAAATGATAAATCAATGTAACTGGTTACTTCTTTCCAAATATAAAGGCCACAATTACCTCTACCACAAAAGACAGGTCTTCTGTTGGACCTAGAAGTCTCAAGGAAAGCCAGGGAAGTCTGATCCAGTTAGCTCTCCCATATCCCCCAAACTGCAGATAGAACTTTTTACTACTCCCAGAGCCCAAGTTGCTCAGACCAAAGTAATCCATTCACACCAACCCACAATATTACTTGTTGGTTATATAAGCATTTCCTACCACAGGGCCTCCCAAAGTGCTGGGATTACAGGTGTGAGTCACCATGCCTGGCCCTCATTACCACATTGTTTTAATTATTATAGCTTTGAACTATCTTTCAATATTTAGAACAAATTCCCTTTTGTATTACTTTTTCCCAAAAACGTCCAGCTATTTTTCTCCATTTACTTTTGCAATTAATTTTAGAATGAGTTTGTTAAGTTTATAAAAAGTCCCATGGACAGACAGCATCTTATCCAGGTGATCAAAATTAACATCACCAGTAATGGGACAAATCAATCAACATCATGTGCAATGAGATGACCACAATATTATTTCAGTGGTAGTCCTGCCAAAGATACATAAGCTGAATGTAACTATGCGAAAACGGGGAGAAACCCAAAGGGACATTTTACAATGTACCTAGTCTGCAACTGTTCAAAAATATCAGTGTCAAAAAAAAAAGGCTGAGAAACTGTTCAACACTGAAGGAGGCTAAAGACACATGACAACAGAATGCAACACACAATCTTGGATTTTTTACTGCTATAAAAGAACATTATTGGCCCAGCACGGTGGCTCATGCCTGTAGTCCCAGCACTTTGGGAGGCCGAGGCAGGCAGGTTGCCTGAGGGCAGGAGTTCAAGACCAGCCTGACTAACACGGTGAAACCCTATCTCTACTAAAAATACAAAATTTAGCTGGGAGTGGTGGTGGGCGCCTGTGATCCCAGCTACTCGGGAGGCTGAGGCATGAGAATTACTTGAAACTGAGAGGTGGAAGTTGCAGTGAGCCGGGATTGTACCATTGCACTCCAGCCTGGGTGACAGAGCGAGATTCCATCTCAAAACAAACAAACAAACAAACAAAAAGAACAATATTAGGATAGTGGCAAAATAATAATGGCAAAATCTGAAACAAGGTCTGTAACTTATATACTAGTATTAATTTTACCCATTATTTATAGGGTTAATAATCAGTGTTGATGCCTAATTTTGATACAGGTTCTGCAGTTATGGAAGAGAATGTCTGTTTTTCAGGTGCACTTTGGTACACAGATGTAAAGAGATATGGCAAAATAGTGAAACCCTATCTCTACTGACCCCGCCAAAAAAAAATTAGCCTGGCATGGTGGTGCATTCCTGTAGTCCCAGCTACATGGGTGGCTGAGGTGGGCTGGAGGATCGCTTGAGTGCAGTAAGCTATGATTGCACCCCTGCACTTCAGCCTGGGTGATAGAACAAAACTTCACCTCTAAAAAAAAAAAAAAGAGACATCTGCTGGGCTCGGTGGCTCACATCTGTAATTCCAGCACTGTGGGAGGCCAAGGCAGGTAGATCACTTGAGGTTAGGAGTTCGAGATCAGCCTGGTCAACATGGTGAAACCCTGACCCTGCTAAAAAAATACAGGGTGTGGTGGCGCACACCTGCAGTCTCAACTACTCGGGAGGCTGAGGCAGAACAATCACCTGGACCTGGGAGGCGGAGGCTGCAATGAGTTGAGATTGCGCTGTTGCACTTCAGCCTGGGCAACAGGGCGAGACCCTGTCTCA
>NW_012114955.1:2571865-2575536 GCF_000951035.1 Colobus angolensis palliatus | reverse complement strand
GACGGAGTCTCACTCTTGTCGCCCAGGCTGGAGTGTAGTGGTGCTATCTTGGCTCACTGCAACCTCCGCCTCCTGGGTTCGAGCAATTTTCCTGCCTCAGCCTCCCGAGTAGCTGGGATTACAGGCGTGCGCCACGACGCCCAGCTAATTTTTGTATTTTTAGTAGAGGCTGGGTTTCGTCATGCTGGCCAGGCTGATCTTGAACTCTTGACCCCAGGTGATCCGCCCACCTCAGCCTCCCAAAGCGCTGGGATTACAGGCTTGAACTATGGCACCTGGTCGCCCAAGCTAGTTTTTGTATTTCATCAATAGTTTGTTTTCTTGTTTTTTTATTTCTAAGTACTTTATAAATTTCCATACAATTGTAACTAGATACCTCTTTTATTTTCTAATTGGTTGCTGTTAATATATAAGAAGGTGGTTTTTACAAGTTTTTGTCTAGTCAATTTTCTGAACTCTAGTATTAGTTATCATGAAATATCTTGAATTAATAGGTAGACAATCAGATAATCTGTTATTAACGCCAACTTTAACTCTTCCTTTCCAATATGTGTACTTTTTTCTTTTTTCTTTTTTTCCTGGTTTTCTGCTGTATTGGCTGAAAACTCCAGAACAAAGTTGAATAGTGGAGATGACAGTTGACATCTTTGTCTTGTTTTTTAACTTTAATGAGGATACTGGTAAGGTTTTGCCATTATATATTATGTTTGCTATTGGTTTCTTATCAATAAATGATAAATCATATATGATATTTACTACTGGTTTTCTATAGTTTTCTGTCATAAATATTTTATCCCTGGATGCATAAGAATGTTTTCCCTTACCAGGAATGGATGTGGGGTTTGTTTGTTTATTTTTGAGACAGGGTCTTGCTCTGTTGCCCAGGCTGGAATGTAGCGGTGCAATCACTGCTCACTGTAGCCTTGACCTCACAGGTTCAAGCAATCCTCTCATCTCAGCCTTCCAAGTAGCTGGGACCACAGGTGTGTGCCACCATACCCAGCTAATTTTTCAGTTTTTTTTTTAGAGACAGAGTGTTGCCCAGGCTGGTCTCCAACTCTTGGGCTCAAGAGATCCTCCTGCCTCAGCCTCCCAAAGGGCTGGGATTACAGGCATGAGCCACTGTGCACCCAACATAAAGTTTGTATTCAAATGTAACATACAGAAAAGCATATATGTCATAAGGGTACTGGATGCATTTTAACAAAATGAGCACATTAAATATCAAATTTTATTAAATGCTTTATTTAATACAGCAAAGTCACACTTTTTCTTTAGGCCTATTAAAGTAGTAAAATAAATACATTCCACAGATAAGGTCCATTTGATCTTGATTTCTTCTTGTTTAGATTTGTCCCTGCAATCTTATGTATTTTTTATTTACCACTCTTTCTTGATTTTCCCACTTTTCTGATTTTATTGAAATAAGCTTTCTTTTTTCCCCTACAAAGAGCTGTATCTTATTACCCCTAATACTTTCTGGAAAACAAACTTTTATTTTTTTAACACTCTTCAGAAAGAACCACATCTGGAAAGACTGGCCTGTTAATGGTGGTTGAGTGAAGATGTGAGGCAGGATCTTTGCTTTTTAAATTTAACTCCTTTTATTGTTAAATATGGCATGCATTAGAATTTACATAAATATAAATGTACAAATTGTTATTATTAATTAATTAATTTATTTTTTTGAGATGGAGTTTCACTGTTGTTGCCCAGGCTGGAGTGCAATGATGTGATCTTGGCTTACCGCCTCCATCTCCCAGGTTGAAGCAATTTTCCTGCCTCAACCTCCCGAGTAGCTGGGATTACAGGCTTGCGCCACCAGGCCCAGCTAATTTTGTATTTTTAGCAGAGGCAGGGTTTCACCATGTTGGTCAGGCTAGTATCAGACTTCCAACCTCAGGTGATCCGGCCTCCCAAAGTGCTGGGATTACAGGCGTGAGCCATCGCACCCGGCCTTAAATGTACAAATCATTAAAAAGAGAACACGTAACCACCATCCAGCTCAAGTAACCACAATCCAGCTCAAGAAACAGAATACTGCATAAAGGTCTTAACAAATTATTAAAATAGGTCAAATAACCATCATCCAGGTCAAGAAACAGAATACTGCCAGCACCCAGAAACCCTCTGCCTGCCCATCCTGATCACACCCTCCAACCTCCCTTCACTTCTAGAGTATCCTGCTTCCTGATATTTAGGGCAATCGTAAAAATCTGTTGTCTTTTTATAGCTTTGTTATACCTAGGTATGCATCTCTAAACAATACTGTTTATTTTGGCCTGGTTTTAAAGTGTATTTGAATAGAACAGTATGTAGAATAATTCAGTATATTTTCTTTCCGGGCTCTTTTATTCACAATTAAGTTTTTGAGATTCATCCCTGTTCTAGGGGAGCAAAGGTGGTCTGTTCATTTCCCTTGCCAAATATTATTTATTTGTATGAATATATATCACAATGTATTTATCCAGTCTAAGTTGTGTGAAAAGGCATTTTGGGTTGTTTCAAATTTGTGGTTCTTAATGTTGCTCCGAACATTTTTGCACACGCTGCAAGTTCACAGGGGCTCGCATTTCTGTTGGCTATAAATCTCAACATGGAATTTCTGAATCTTAATGTATGTAAATCTTCACCTTCATTTGGTAAAGCCAAAATGTTTTCAAAATGGCTGTACCAATTTACATATCCAAGGGCAGCATGTGAGAATTCCTGTTGCTCCCACATCCTTGCCAATATTTGGTATCGCCATTGTCAGTCTTTTTAATTTAGCAATTCCTGTGAGTTTGTAGAGCTCTCGTGGTTTTAATATTCATTTCTCTCATTACAATGAGGGTGAGCACCTTTTCATGTTTATTGGCCATTTGAATTTTTCTTTTGGGAAATGCCTGCTGATACGGTTTGGATCTGTGTCCCCACCCAAATCTCATGTTCAATTGTAATCCCCAGTGTTGGAGATGGGGCATGGTGGGAGGTGACTGGATCACGGGGACGAAGTTCTCGTGAATGGTTTAGCACCATACCTCCTTGGTACTGTGTAGTGACTGAGTTCTCACAAGATCTGGTTGTTTAAAAGTGTGTAGCACCTCCCCCCACTGCCTCTTGGACCTGCTCCTGCTATGTAAGACACCTGCTTCCACTTTGCCTCTTGCCATGAGTAAAAGCTTTCTGAGGCCTCTCCAGAAGCAGATGCTACCATGCTTCCTATACAGCCTGCAGAACCATGAGTCAATTAAACCTCTTCTTTATAAAGTACCCAGTCTCAGGTATTTATTTATACCAGTGCAAGAACAGATTAAGAACACCTGCTCAAGCCTCTAACACATTCTCATTGAACTGTCTTTTTTGAATAACCCTTGAACAATATGAATTTGAATTGCACAAGTCTATTTATATGCAAACTTTCCTCTGCCTCTGCCACCCCTGAGATGGCAAGCCCAAGTCCTCCTTTTCCTCTTCCTCCTCAGCTTTCTCGATGTAAAAACAGTAAGGATGAAGACCTTTATGATGATCCACTTCCACTTAATGAATGGTAAGTGTCTTTTATATTTCTTATAATGTTTTTTTTTGAGATGCAGTCTTGCTCTGTTGCCCAGGCTGGAGTGCAGTGGTGTGATCTTGGTTCACTGCAACCTCCGCCTCCTGGGTTTAAGCGATTCTCCTGCCTCAGCCTC
>NW_012114955.1:2557069-2569875 GCF_000951035.1 Colobus angolensis palliatus | reverse complement strand
TTTGAGACGGAGTCTTGCTCTGTCGCCCAGGCTGGAGTGCAGTGGTGCGATCTTGGCTCACTGCAAGCTCCGCCTCCCAGGTTCACGCCCTTCTCCTGCCTCAGCCTCCTGAGTAGCCGGGACCACAGGCACCCGCCACCATGCCCAGCTAATTTTTTGTATTTTTAGTAGAGATGGGGTTTCACCATGTTAGCTAGGATGGTCTCGATCTCCTGACCTCGTGATCCGCCCACCTCAGCCTCCCAAAATGCTGGGATTACAGGCATGAGCCACCACGCCCCGCCTTCTTCCTCCAGTCTTAATCCAGTGCCTGCCCAATCCTCCCCAAGGCAAATCTACTTTCCTCGAACTGTTCTCATGGCCTTATCCTGGAACTAATGCCACTGCTAGGGTGCTTTATATGAAGGGAGAGAAGTAGTAGGGGAAGTAACTGTTTTGAAGGCAATTTTTTCATTACCTGCCCTGATATTCCACTTTCCCCCGAAACTGCTCCATGTTCCTACACTTGCTGCCTCTATGCTTAGAGTTTAAGAAAAGAGCCCTATTAAGACACTCTCTGACCTCTACCATGCAACAGGAGCATCTATTCTGGGTTGCACTTTATTCTGTGATGGTTCCTCCATCGATATAATTCCAATTGTTTTCCAGTACCCTAAAATTTCTAAAAACTTCTGGCATTATAATAACAATAATGATAGCGAACATTAATTCAACATTTGCTATATGTAAAGAAACTCTCCTAAGTGCTCTGTACATACTGTCTCTCTTGATCTTCACAGTAACTCTAGGAGGCAGATACTATTATCATCATTCTAATTTTACAGATGAGGCAACTGAGACAAAAAAAAGAATAAGCAACTTGCCCAAGGTCATACGGTTGCTAAAGGGCAGAGCCTGGATTCAGACACAAGTAATCTAGTTTCAAAGTCTCCCTTTTCTTTTCTTTTTTTTTTTAAATTACAGTGATTTATTCTCTGTCTTATGTTTGTTTTGTCATTTCCAATGACATCTGAGAAGTAGGGGAAGGTAAATGGGTATGTTAAGTCTGCCATTTTATAATAAAAACCATTGTTTTCATTATACCATTACTGTTTTCACTACACCACAATTTTAATGGGTAGAAATATGTTTTAGAGAAGATGTAGGACCTAGTGAAGGAATCTAGTGACAGAAAATGGGCCCTATGACATAAACTGTCTACAGTCTGAACCAAGAGAGGTGATATAAAGAATTCCAAAATATGGGGCTTGAAAGTGGCTATTTCAAAAGTATAATTAAAAACAAACAAACAAAACCAGACAACCTATTGAAGCATTAAACAATAGCATTTTCATGTTCTCAACAATTCATTAGTTCACTGTCACCAATACAAGAGAGAAGTTGAGAACAAAATAAAATGTTAGTCCCATCCTATTTTCTGACAGTGGCCTTTACAATACTTCAATTCAACTCAAATACATATGATATAACTGCTACATGCACTATCCTACAAACTGGAGTAAAGATATGAAAGGCACTGTCCGATTGTCCCTGCCCTTACAGAGCTTACAGTCTAATGGGAGGCAGAGCCAAGTAAACAACTACAGTTCAGTGCAATAAGTGCTATGATATAGGTAGGTACACGGAGGCTGCCATCAGGACAAAGAGGGGAGAGGCCTGCCAAGGAAGATTCCCTGGAAATACTCTTGGACCGAGTGTTCAAGGATATGCTATTAATGCTATTATTGGTTGGTTGAAGAGACTAAACTGAATTTACTATCCTTTGCCTAAAATCTACATCTAATTTCATTTCCACTTCCTTATATGTCAAATCAATTCTCTACTTTTTTTTTTTTTTTTTAATGAGACAGGACCTCACTCTTTCACCCAGACTGGAATGCAGTGGCATGATTATAGCTCACTGCAGCCTCAAACTCCTAGGTGCAAGCAATCCTCCTGCCTCAGCCTCCCGAGTAGCTGGGACTACAGGCATGCCCCCACCACACCTGGCTAATTGTACATGCGTGCGTGTGTGTGTATGTAGAGAGATAGGGTTTCACTCTGCTAGGATTGCAGGTGCAGGCCATCATGCCCAGCCCCTACTCTCCATTCCTGTTACAACTACCTCATTTCAGTCTCTATCTTGCATACTGATAACTGTAATAATCTCATAACTAGCCTTTAATTAAATTTCTTCACTAGCTAAAAAACCAAATCTGATCCTGAAAACCCCACTTGGGTGGTGCCCACTTGGTCTGGGCCCTCTCCAGCCTCTTTTGTCCACCCCTTTCCCACTGTGCTGAACTTTCTCTAGGTCTCTAAAAGCACCATGGCCTGTTTTGCCTAAATGCCTTTACTCAAGCTGCCTGATCCCCACGGTTTGAGAGGATCCAACCCTCCTTTGCTGATACCTACTCAGCCTTTAAGCACATTCCTTCTGACGTCATCCTCATGGCCACTCCTCTGTCACCCTCCTCCAGCCAAGTTGAGTCAGGTACCTCTCCTGTGTGCTCCCATAGCATGCTACCTCATCAGAACACTTACCACAAATAATTATACTCAAATTATTCTGTAATTGTCTGTTTACCTGATTCTCTATTACTCAGATTATCAGGCTAGCACAGTACATAGGAAGCAATCAAGAAATACTGAAAGAATGAAAGAATGAACGAACAAACAAACGAAGAGAGTTAAGCCTGTGAAAGTTGATGAGACAACTAAAGGAGATAATGGAGAGGACAGAACACTGGAGCAATACCCACCTTGAGGGGGCAGGAAGAAAGAAGCTAGTGAAGGAAACAGAATGAACAATCAAAGAGGCAGGAAGAAAACATCTAGAACTATACAGTACAGCAACCCAAAAAAATAGAAAAATTTAAGAAGGGCAAGTAGTCAACAGCCTCAAACACTACTTAGAGGTTAAAGAAGGTGAGAACTAAAAGAAGGCCACTAGTTAGTGATCCTGATGTTGCTGATGCTGAGTTAACTCCCACCTCAATTCCAGTACTGTCAGAGGCCACCCTTCTCAACCACTGATTGAGGCTATTGAGGGCTTACAAATAACCAATGCTATAAAACTTACCTGTGCAATTTTTTTTTCCACAATCAAAAAATTGAAAAACAAACACCATACAAAAGAAAATAAAATCCCCACCATACAGAAACAACCTGTTATGTCACTATTTGTTTTTTATGTTTACATGTTCTATATCATTATGTTGAATTGTATATCCTAAACAATTCCTTAATTATGCTTATATTTAGTATGCATAATTATAATTATTAATATAATTAAATGAAGTTTAATTTATGCTTTATTCAGCACAAGTTAGATTTCTCATTGGAAACTGGGAAATTGGCATTCTAATTTATAAATAGAAAAAAGAAAAAATGCTATAGAATTAGACATGCCTGCTTGGCCATGTGTGTACAATGGCTTTCCTGTCATATAATACTAAAATCACCTAATTTTTTTCTTTTTTTTTGAGAAAAGTCTCACTTTTATCGCTCAGGCTGGAATGCAGTGGCACAATCATGGCTCACTGCAACCTCTGCGTCCTGGGCTCAAGTGATCCTCCCACCTCAGCCTCCCAAGTAGCTGGGGCTGTAAGTGTGCACCACCATGCCCGGCTAATTTTTGTATTTTTTATAGAGACAGGGTTTCACCATGTTGTCCAGGCTGGTCTTGAACTCCTGGACTCAAGCAATCTGCCTACATTGGCCTCCCAAAGAGCTGGGATTACAGGTATGAGCCACCCAGCCTGGCCCTTAATTTTTACTAACAAAATTTACTCATGCTAAAAGGTGGTACACTATCTTCAGGATCTTATCTTGACCCATTTTACGGCTGATTTTATGCATGATCTGGAGCTCGGGTGCCAAAAATAGGTTAGGAACTAGATATAGAAACATCTATAGCAGTTGCAGGATTTTTTCCTAGGTTAAACAAAAAACTCCAGTTAAAATTAGATACACTGGGTTGTAAATAATTTAATATAGTCTAAAGTACAACATTAAGTATGCTTGTGTGACAATTTGTTGTATCTAGAAAAATAGTGTGAATCAGTTTTCAACCCTCTTTTGAGATTTTCTTTTTTCAGTATGGAGTATGTTTTAGTAGAAAAAATAAAAAGTAGAAAGAATGCAACATTTCTAAAAGTAAAAACTGCTAGGTCAAAGGGTATGAACATTTCTAAGGTTTTTAATACATATTACCAAACTGGTTTCAGAAAAGCTGTATAAAATTTACACTTCCTTCAATATATGAGCTTTATCTTCCCATACCCTTGCCAACATTAGGTATTCTTATTTTTGGTCTTTGCTCATCTAATAGGTAAAAATATCTTATTGTTTTAATTGTTGTGTTTATAATAATAGTAAAAATATTTGTTCGTAATTATTGGCACTTCTTTTTAACAAACTGATAATTCTATATCCTTTTACCTATTTTTCTAGTGGGCATTTGTTTTTAACCTTTTGGTTTATAAGAACTCTTTATATATTCATATTACCCCTTTGTTACAAATAATTCTCTTTTTTATCTTTTAATATATGACATTTGACATAAGAGGTTTTTTAGTTTATACCATCACATAATCTTTTACTTCTTCCTTAGAATCATATTTAGAAAATTCTTTCCCACATCCATATTTTATAGATTATTCACTCAAAATTCTTTCTAATATGGCTACTGTGGAATACCATTTTCATCAGAGAGATGATTTATCTCTACTATCTAATAATACAGTAAGTGATTCTAACTCCCTGACACTTACAATTACAAGCCCAATTGTGGCCAACAACAGGTTTAAAATTAAGTTCTAGATTTTTCTTATTCCAATTGTTTCATTAGCTAGATGATTTTTAAAAACCAGAATTTTGAGTTTAGAAAATTCATTCAAAGTTCCCTTTAACCCATATGAAGCACAGATCTCTTGCTAGTTATCACCCACCTCTCAAAAACCTGTTAGGGATCCTTATGATGGGACAGGACTGAATGAAGCGCCTCCTAACTGGGTCCCATCGTATTTTCTTCTTACCTGTTACCACAATTATCAGCAATAAGTCAGACACATACAACACATGGCAAATAATACATAGTCACTGTAGTTATAAAGACAGAAAAACAGGAAACAAAACAATACTTGAATACAGAAAGAAAGTGATGTAAAGTAGCATTTAACCCTGTTTTGGAAGTCAAAATTAAATTAACATATAAGCAGTGATGAAGGTTTTCAACTCTTACCCCCAAAAGAATACAATTTTGTGAACCGTTTTTCAGAATTCTGGTTCAATAGTATGTGCACTCAATAATCACCAATGCCATCTTGTGGCAAAAATTCACCAGGAGCTTTATGAACAGATTAGAAATGATGACATTTTTAAGTCAGTTAATTTCAAAATGGAGCTCTGAAACTAACTGGACATAACAGAGGCTCCTGTTCCCTTCAAGGTTATATTAATTATATGGTTAAGAAGATAAAGCAATGGGCACCATTCTTTAAATATGAAGTAAGCTGACCCTACTATAATTAAATTTTAAAACAGCAACTAAATTAAACAAACATTTAATATCTTGGCACTTCCACAGGGGAAAGGAGGGAAGGGGCTCATCTGCCTTCCCAGGAAGCAAATTACCTCCATGTTAACCTCAATTAAAATATGTTTTCTTATAAAATAGAAGAAAAACCTAATAAATTAATGGAACTGTTAAATGGGGTAATTTTCTCTTTTCCCAAAGTTTTGATAGCTCTCAAAGATAGCTGTTATTGACAATAAAAACAATTAACACTTGTATAATGTTTAGGGTTTACAAAGAGCTTTCACATGTATTACCTCATATAATTCTCACAACAATCCTGTATTGATTCAACAATCATTTTATTTAGCATCTGCTATGCCTGAAGCCCTATGCTAGGACCTGAGATTGCAAAACAAGGACATGACTCCTGCTCTTGGGAGCCCATGGTCTCATGAGGAAGGCAGATGTGTAAACAAATAATTACATGATAGTGAAGGAACTGCTGTAATAGGAGCTACCAAAACACTTTGAAGAAGATAGTATCATCCTAATGTTTCAAGCCTGGAAGCTAAAGGAAAATTAAATGACTTAATGCTACAGCCAGGATTCAAGCGAGGCCTTCTGACTCTAAAAACTTGCCTCTTTCCACTACACCATATTTATCCTGTCTTAAATTCCCTAGAAAAAGAACAGTTTTTATTTTTGGCAACTGGAAATATATATTCAGATGTCCATCAGCAGGGTCTAGTTTGCTTACTACAGAACTTGTACATAGATATATACCAATTCTGTATAATGAAATGGCATCACCTGCACATTTGTACTTAAGTTTGTAGAGAATACAGACTCATGGACAAGGGGAAGAATTATTTATTTTGCAAAAGGATTTATCTTTTAATATTCTAAGCCTTTTAAATCAGTGATTCCCTAATGTTGGTCTACTGACAACTGCTAGGCTAAGGTGAAGATTCACCAGTCCAACACAAAATGAGAAAAATATGGACAAGGCAATACGTTTTTCAAAAAGCTAAAATGTTCCGTTTAAAGGCCTGCCCTTTTTTCAGAGATTAGAACCTTTTTGTTGTTAAATATTCTTTACTTTATGAAATGATGCTGATAAGAAAATGGTAGTTGGTTTTCTTTTTAATATTCTCTCGTGGAAAAACTGAAAATTTGTAAGCCCATCTCTACTCTAAATATACACATATGGATAAATATAAGTACATATATATTTTAGTGTACAGGTTTATGACATTCAACAGTCTAGAGAACCATTGTTTTAAATCAATACAGTATGTGTTGAGATGACTCCAGAGTCCAAAACTGTAAACCACACTGTCAAAGGATACATTAAATATATAAGAAACCTCCCTTGTCATTAAGTTTACATTCTAATTAGGGAGACAAGACAGACACATAAAACAATTAGCAATACAGGACAGAATATAACAAGTGATTAGCTTAAAATTTGACATTTTTATGTATCAAAAGCGTTAAAATGTACATACCCTTTGACCCAGCTATTCCACTTCTAGGAATCTATTCCTAAAGAAACAATCATAGATGCATGGAAAGATGTATGGACAAAGATATTAACTATGGTATTATTTATAATGGTAAAAAATTAGAAACACTTTCAATGTCCAGTGACAGGGGATGGTTAAGTATGCTAAATAAACATACTTAAATATGCTCATATCTACACACCACTAAAGAGTATATACAAAACTATTAATATGACAAAACATTCACAATATATTGCAAATGAAAAATACAATGTACAAAGTAGTATTAAGTATGACACCATTTTAGTAAAGAAAAAAGTATTTTTATATATTCAGAAAAAATACAGGAAAGATTACATCAAATTAATGTATTTGACTGTAGTTATCTTTGGATGGTTCTAATACATTATTTTTGTTTTTTCCCCTTTATGATGGTCTTTATTTTCCAAGCTCTGTGAGTAGGCATTACTTTTAGACTGGAAGAAAAACAATACTGTATTATTTTAATTTTTTTAAAAAGAGATTATAAAAAAATACTGGAAAGAAACATACCAAAGTCTTAACACTGGTTATGATTGGGCTTGAGGTTATTACCCCTTTTATGTTATCCATAAATTCTAGGATATATGATTTTACAATGGAAAAATACAAAAAACTACTTTGGAGTAACACTGAAGGAATAACATTAAAAATTACCAAACCAGGCCTGGCGTGGTGGCTCATGCCTGTAATCCCAGCGCTTTAAGAGGCCAAGGCAGGCAGATCACTTGAGGCCAGGAGTTTGAGATCAGCCTGGCCAATATGCCAAAATCCCATCTCTACTAAAAATATATGAAAATTAGTCAGGCATGGTGGCAGGTGCCTGGTAAATCCAGCTACTCAGGAGGCTGAGACAGGAGAATCACTGGAACCTAAGAGACGGAGGTTGTGGTGAGCCGAGATCGCGCCACTGCACTCCAGCCAGCCTGGGTGACAGAGCGAGACTCTGTCTCAAAAACAAAAAAAAAACCCAAAAATAATTAACAAACCAAAACTGTAATAAAAAACCCTTTTAATGTTTTCTCAGGACTTCTGTCAAACATCTTTGGCATGTCTCTCTCTCAGCAACCAGCATAAGTTTGTATGCACAGACTCCTGTTGACTCTGCTGAAGTTATTCAATCAAGGCAGGCAATGACTTCAGAACCCGTTTTATTCTTTCACCCAAAGAGCAGAAAAAAGAGAAACTAGCACCATAACAGTGTTACGCCAACACAAATGTACTTATTCAATTTTTAAATAAATATATGCCTCTCCAGTTCCATATAAATATATTATTGGTCTGAACTTTCATTCATTGAAGTTTTAATTTTTATATATGCAAAGTGCCAACCTTCCTAAGTGATAGCTTAGACTCTTCAAAACAAAAACATAGGCCAGGTGTGGTGGCTCACACCTGTAATCCCAGCACTTTGGGAGGCTAAGACAGGCAGATCACCTGAGGTCAGGAGTTCAAGACCAGCCTGGCCAACATGGTGAAACCCCGTCTCTACTAAAATACAAAAAAAATTAGCTGGGCATGGTGTCGTGCGCCTGTAGTCCTGGCTACTTGGGAGGCTGAGGCAGGAGAAGTGCTTGAGCCCAGGAGGCGGAAGTTGCAGTAAACCAAGATCATGCCACTGCACTCCAGCCTGGGCGACAGAGCGAGACTCTGTCTCCACAAAAATAATAATAATAATTTCTTCAATGATTTCATCAATATTTTATTTTCTGCTAGTTTTTAATTTTTTTCTCTTTTTTACTACGTTTACTTTGCTATAAATATAACATAGTCATTGGCTGAATTAAAATGGTAGGCTGAGCACACTGTGAGCAAGCTCACCTTCCCTTAAAATCTCCCAAATAACAAAAAAAGTCATTAAAAAAAACCATAATTAAAAGAAAACAAGAAATGCCCTTAGTGGACTAATACTATGAGGAATCACTGGACGATGAAAAGCGGGTACAATCAGACTAAAGAAGACACCACAGTCCTACACACCAAGAGCAGAGGACCAGGGCAAGTGGAGGGACCAACTCTCAGAGTCAACTAAACCCCAAGGTAAAAGACAGCAGGAAGAAGTGAAACCATTTTAAACATTTACAGCCTAAGTGATTGGAGCGTAGCACAGAAGTTACATAGCAGGTTAACCCCTCCCAGCCATTTACCTCTTTGAGTCAAGCACTATATAACAGAGGTGTTTGTTCCCAGATGGGAACAGTGGCAAAAACAACAAAGGTGTCACTCTCCAGCTAGAACAATGAGTGTGAACACTGGGATCAGAGAGAGAAGGTAGAACCCTGTGGGGATATTAACACCCAGGCAGAAGAGGGAACAGTCACACTGAAGAAGCCTGGCAACTACTACACTTCATCTCATTGCTTATTCCATCCCTATCCACAATCCATGGAGACATGCTGCAATAAACAGACGTAACACTCACAGCAAAGCTAACTAGGACTCACAGATAAAGGTGAATGAGCATAAAACTAAGACCCAAGCATGAAGAAATATTATAGAAAAGTCTATTAAAAAGTTGACACAAAAGAGAATCGAACCATATTAAAATTTCAACTACCTTTTTGTTTGTTTTGCCAAAATGAACAAGCTAATCCTATACTTCAGAGGGAAAAAAGCAAGAAACCCAGAATACCAAAACAATCTTGAAAAAGAAGTGAAAGAAGACTCATACTTCCTAATTTCAAAACTTTCTGCAAAGATACAGTATTCAAAAACTGTGGTACTGGCATATGGATGGACATACAGATTAAATGAATGGAATTGAGAGTCCAAAAGTAAACCCTAATATCCATAGTCAATTGATTTTTTGACAAGGGTGACAAGGCTATTCAGTGGAGAATAAATAGTCTTTTCAACAAATTGTCCTGGGACACTTGGATATACTTTTACATTTAGAATTCTATGCCTACTCCAACTCCTGCTCAAGAAGGAGAGTGAAATAAAGACTTTTTTTATATGCAAGGACCCAAAAAGTTTGCTTCCTTCAGACTTCTGATGAAAGAATTACTCAAAGATACATATCTGGATTGTTTTTTAAAAAAATTAATGGAAGAATAACAAGGCGCAAGAAAAGAGTAAGCAGAGAAACCAGCAAAACTTTTAAGTCTAAATATGCACTGACTGGGGAAAAAACATTACTAACATTCAAAACTATAATCTCAGATGCTATCAACAGGAATATTTATAAGGGTAGGAAGAGAGGCTGAGAGAAGGAAAACCAGAAGAACATTAAAGTATCTGTCTTATTCAGATGAAGGATATAGAAAATGATTAATATAGATATTGATGGAAAAATATAAATTGAAGTATTGTGTAAAAGATTTAAGAATACTAGATGTCTTCACTGGTGAATTCCTCCAAATATTTAAGGGCCAATTGCCAAGTCAAACTGATATAAGTAACCAAAGGTCTCATTCTAGAGAACCTGAAGATACATGTAAGAAGTCAATCAGTTCTGATTTTCTTAAAACGAGAGAGACTAGTTAACAGTAGTTGCCAAAGTGTTTTACCAAGACTGATCATGGTGGCAAGGATGCAGAGGACCTGGATGAGTTATACTTTTCTGGGAGGAATGTAACATGATACACACATACTCTGAGAGACGGTATGGCAGTTTCCTACAAAGGTAAACATATGCTTACCATACAACTCAACAATTACATTCTTGGCTATTTACCCCAGAGAAATGAAAACTTACGTCCACACAAAAACCTGTACACAAACGTTCCTAACAGCTTTATTCACAATAGCCAAAACATGGAAACAATCCCAATGTCCTTCAGCGAAATGAATGGTTAAACCTGTGGTACAACCATGAACTACTGATTCATGCAACCAATAGGGGGAAAAAAAGTGTCAAAAGGTTACATACTGATTTACTCACATAACATTCTTGAAATGACAAAATTTTAGAGAACAGGATTAGTGGTCACCAGGGGTTTGCCAGGGAAGGTGGCTGTGGCTGTATCAGGGTACCACCAGGGAGCCTTGTGATGGAACTGTTTTGTATCTTGACTGTGGTGGCCACACGAATCTAACACAAAATAAAATTGTACAGAATATGGTATACACACACACACATACACAAGTACATGTAAAACTGATGAAATCTGAGTAAGGTCACTGGATGGTATCAAAGTCAATTTCCTAGTTGTGTTATTGTACAGTAGTAACAGGATGTTATCATTCCAAGAAACTGCCTAGGGAAGGGTATATGGATCTCTCAGTATTATTTATTTTCTTTTTTTTTTAAAGACAGTGTCTTACTTTGTCACCCAGGCTGGAGTGCAGTGGCATGATCTTGGCTCAGTGCAACCTCCACCTCCTGGGCTCAAGCAATCCTCCTACCTCACCCTCCCAAGTAGCTGGGACTACAGGTGTGTGCCACCACACCTGGCTAATTTTTGTGTTTTTTGTAGAGATAGGGTCTCACCATGTTGCCCAGGCTGGTCTCAAACTCCTGGGCTCAAATGATCCACCTGCCTCAGTCTCCCAAGTGCTGGGATCACAGGCATGAGCCACAGAACCCAGCGAATATTATTTCTTAAAACTGCAAATGAATCTACAGTTCTCAAAGCAAAAGGTATAAAAATTAAATAAAAATCGAAATGAAGAAAAAAAAGATGGTGCCAATATGAAATGGATTACATTCAAAAATGATATATCTAAAACAATTATGAATATTTAACAATTAGAACTACTGAATCAGAGAAAATGATCCAAGAATTCTGACTTAGGTGGCTACAACATGTGGTACAGTCCTACTCCTATATACATTTCAGGATCTGTAAGAATTTCAAAAGAGAAGCAAATTAATACTGTATTTGGAATCGCTGCACAGCTGTACAGATTGCTTACTGCACAAGAGCTCCAGGCAAAGTGTCTAAGGGAGGCTAAATCCAGCCTTCACTCTATTCTCCAATGTACCCATGGGACTATGTCTACCTGGAAGAGGAATCTTTTTAAAATTTCACAATGGCACACTTTGAGCTAACAGTGACTTACTTGTTAAGTAAACAACTTTCTTTTAAATTTAGGATAACCAACATTTATTATCTATTCCATGCCAAACAACTTTATATACTGAGTATCTACTCTATGCTTAGCACTTATAAATACTCTTTTTTTTTGGCGGGGCATGGGAGAAGTAGACACAAGGTCTAGTCATGTTGTCCAAGCTGGTCTTGAACTCCTGGACTCAAGAAATCCTCCTGCTTCTGTCTCCCAACAGGGAGACAACAGGCATGTGCCATCACACTCGGCTAATTTTTGTTTATTTTGTAGAGATGTGGCCAGGGTTTCACCACATTACCCAGGCTAGTCTCAAACTCCTGAGATTACAGACATGAGCCACCATGCCCAGCAGTCTTTTTCAATTTTAACATTTTATGATTCTAAGAAGTTTCAGACAAGGGGAAAAATTTAAAAGATAAAAGTTCATTTTAAATTTTTTTTTTTTTTTTTACTGTACATGGTTTTTTTCTGTAAGATTTACCAAAAATCCTGCCTGCATTTGTACTTTATATGTATCAGTGTGAATGTGCCTATCTTGAAATATTAACTATAGCCAGAGATTGTTTTTCTTAATTATTACCCTCCTTCCTTTTTATCTCCAGCAAAACTTCACCACTTAGAAAAATAAACTGAGGCCAGGGGCGGTGGCTCAGGCCTGTAATCCCAGCATTTTGGGAGGCCAAGGCAGGCAGATCACTTGAGGTCAGGAGTTCAAGACCAGCCTGGCCAACATAGTGATACCCTGTCTC
>NW_012114955.1:2548990-2556254 GCF_000951035.1 Colobus angolensis palliatus | reverse complement strand
GCCAGGATGGTCTCGATCTCCTGACCTCGTGATCCGCCCGTCTCGGCCTCCCAAAGTGCTGGGATTACAGGCTTGAGCCACCGCGTCCAGCCGACATAACTTTTCTTTATGAACTCACTTTCCATTCTCTCAGGTCATTTTCTATTGACAAATGCAATGCCTTCCAAGAAAATACCTAGATCTGACGGAAGGATATAAAAGCTTATACTGGACTAAATCCAGCAAAAAGCAAATAATAGTCACTAATTAGCAAATTTTTAATATCTAATATCTGATATTTTTAAAGTTGCTTTAAAAAGTATAATATGGCCAGGCGCAGTGGCTCACACCTGTAATCCCAGCACTTTGGGAGGCTGAGGCGGGTGGATCACTTGAGGTCAGGAGTTTGAGACCAGCCTGGCAAACATGGTGATACCCCGTCACTACTAAAAATACAAAAATTAGCCAGGCGTGGTGGTGGGCACCTGTAATCCCAGCTACTCAGGAGGCTGAGGTAGGAGAATCACTTGAACCTGGGAGGTGGACATTGCAGTGAGCCAAGACAGTACCAATGCACTCCAGCCTGGGCGACAAGAGCAAGACTCCATCTCAAAAAAAAAAAAAAAGAAAAAGAAATTACATATTTCTGTTTTAGGTTTGTGTGTATGTGTGTGTTTTAAGGAATTTGTTTTATGTGACACTAAAATATCTGTGGTTAGCATTTGATCAATTACACATCTGACTGAAATTAATTGAGTTGACAGTTTGTTGATGAAACCATATGGCAGGAGCTACTATGGGTAAAAAGGGAAATAACTCAAAGAAAAAACACCATTCAACTCCAAAGATCACTTACCTCATTTTTTTGTGAGTCATAATACTTCTAATTTCACTTCACTATCTAGTCTTATTATGTCTTATGACGCTTTAATGCTCACATCCTAGACAAAGCTTGGAACAAATTCAGGGACATATAGCAAATATAAAAGGGAAGAGCATGAGATTGGGCTAGATTCTAAACGCAGCAGGAAGCTACTGAAGGATTCTGATCTGGGAAGCAACATAACCATAGCTGTGCATTAGGAAGATTAATCTTGTTTCAATATAGAGAACGGGTTAGGAAAGTAAGACTAGGAATAGCAAAAAAAAACCATTTTTAGTGTAGTCCAGTTCACAGCAGTGAGGGCCTGAATTACAGTACTAGTAACAAAAATAACTGGGAAGGACAGGAAGCAGAGGGGAGTGCAGCATGGTGCATAGACTTTTGAACCACATTGCCTGGGTCTAAATCCTAGCTCTGTCCCTTGCTAGCTATATGTCCTTGGACAAGGTCTTGTCCTGGGTACCCAGCTTCCTTAACACTGACTTTCACACTTCAAATGTATGAATTGCATGACATGTGAATTATATCTCCATAAAGCTGTTAAAATATATAGAAATGGAATGTTTTTTTAAAAAACTTAAGGGCCAGGCATGGTAGCACACATCTCTAATCCCAGTATTTTGGGAGGCCGAGGTAGAAGGACGGCTTGAGGCCAGGAGTTCAAGACCAGCCTGGGTAACACAGCAAGACCCCCATCTCTACAAAAAATTTAAAAATTAGCTGGGCGTGGTGGGCACATACCTGTCATCCAAGCTACTTGGGAGGCTGAGGTGGGAGGATCGCTTCAGCCTGGGAGGTTGAGGCTGCAGTGAGTCCCTGATTGTACCACTGCACTCAAGCCTGGGTGAGAGAATGAGATCCTGTCTCTAAACAAAACAAAAAATAAAACAAAACAACACTTGAAAAGGATAAACTACTCTGTGTTTAAAAAAATTCAAAATGGAATGACAAAATATTCAGAAAATAATTACAAAGAGAAGCCTACAATCAACAGTATACAACTAAAGCAGGGCTCAGAAGAAATCGCATTTAAACATATGGGAAGAATGAAAGAAATATCAAGCATCCAACATAAGAAGATAGAAATACAAACCACAAAATACAGTGTGGAAAGCTAAAGGGAGGATTTAAAACTAAAAGAAAAAAATTAATAAAAAAAAAGAAAATAGTGGAACTAAGTTTTAAAAATCCAAGAGCAGGTTATGAACAAGGGCAAAGCCTCACATAATACAAAATAAGAAATGATAATGAGGAGTCGCAAACCCAGGAAATAACTGTTTAATCAAAGAATACCTTGGTCAATTCACACAAATAATTTTGAAAATCTAGATGAACTAGGTGATTTTCTAGGTTAACATAAATTATCAAAGCTACCCCCAAAAGATATAAATTGTAAGAAGCCAACTATCAGAGAAGAATGATATAATTGGTCCGCACACGGTAGCTCACACCTATAATCCCAGCACTTTGGGAGGCCGAGGCAGGAGGATTGCTTGAGCTTGGGAATTCAAGACCAACTGGGGCAACAATGATACCCCACTGCTACAAAAAAAATTTTTTTTTAATTAGCCAGGTGTGGTGGTGTACACCTGTAGTCCCAGCTACTCAGATGGCTGAGGAAGAAGAATCCCTTGAGCCCAGGAGGTTGAGGCTGCAGTGACCCATGACTGTGCCACTACATTCCAGCCTGGGCAACAGTGTGAGACCCTGTCTCAAAAAAACTAAGAAGTATGATATAATTGGACAATATAATTGTCTAAGAGCTACTTCTACCCCCTAAAAAAGAGGAGGTCCAAATGACTTCATGGGGAATTCAACAAAACCTTTAACTTCAATGCCATTTAACCATAGAGGGGAAAAAAATGCACAGAATAAGAAAGGAGGGCTAGGCACAGTGGCTCACGCCTGTAATCCCAGTACTTTGGGAGGCTGAGGTGAGAGGATGACTACAGGCCAGCAGTTTGCAACCAGCCTAGGCAACAATAGCAAGGCCTTACCTCTACAAAAAAATTTTAAAATAAGCTGGGTGTGCTGGTGCACACCTGTAGTCCTAGCTACTTGGGAGGCTAAAGCAAGAGGTTGGCTTGTGCCCAGGAGTTCAAGGCTGCAGTGAGCTATGATTGTACCACTGCACTCCAGCCTGGGCGACAGAGGGAGGGAGGGAGGGGGGAAGGAAGGGAGGGAGAAAGGGAGGAAGGGAGAGAAGGAGGAAGGGAGAAAGGGAGGCAGGGGCAAGGGAGGAAGGAAGGGAGGGAGGCAGGAAAGGAGGGAAGAGGGGTGGGAAGGGAGGGAGAGAGAGGGGAAAGGGGAGGAAGGTAGGGGAGAGGGAGGGAGGGAAAGAAGAAGGAAGGAAGGAAGGAAGGAAGGCAGGCAGGCAGGCAGGCAAGCTTGGAAATAGTTTTATAAAAGTAGAAACAAAATAACACAGTTAAAAAAACAGAAAGGAAAATGAAAACGCCTATGAGGAGTGATGCAAAATTTCTAAGTAAAGTTCAGCAAACAGAACCCAGCAGTACGTTTAAAATACTAATAAACCACGACAAAGTAAGTTAATTCAGGAATACAAGAATGGTTCAGTAACAATAAATCCATTAGTACAATCTACCACAATAATAGATCAAAGGAGAAAAATTACATTATAATTCCCATAGATGCTGAACAGGCATTAGCAACATTACTTCCATTTATTAAAAAAATACTTTAGGCCTGGCATGGTGACTCACACCTGTAATCCCAGCACTTTGGGAGGCTGAGGTAGGCGAATCACTTGAGGACAGGAGTTCAAGGCCAGCCTGGCCAACATGGTGAAACTCTGCCTCTATTAAAAATACAAAAGTTGGCCGGGCACGGTGACTCAAGCCTGTAATCCCAGCACTTTGGGAGGCCAAGACGGGTGGATCACGAGGTCAGGAGATCGAGACCATCCTGGCTAACACGGTGAAACCCTGTCTCTACTAAAAAGTACAAAAAAGAAAAACCAGCCAGGCAACGTGGCAGGCGCCTGTAGTCCCAGCTACTCGGGAGGCTGAGGCAGGAGAATGGCCTAAACCTGGGAGGCGGAGCTTGCAGTGAGCTGAGATCCGGCCACTGCACTCCAGTCTGGGCGACAGAGCGAGAAAAAAAAAAAAAAAAAATTACAGAAGTACCTGGAGAAAACACAAGAATATTTAATTCTAATTAGAAATAATAATAAAATAGGAAAGGCCTTTCTTATGACACAAAACCTAGACTCTGAAAAGACTGATAAATTTAACAACAAAACATTTAATTTCTGATGAAAAAATATACCATAAACAAAGTCAAAAGGCAAATGAAAAACTGTGAAAAATATCTGTAACATGTATCAAAGGCTAAGAACTGATTTCATTAAAATACAGAGTTTCTATAAACCAGGGGTCAGCAACCCACAGGCCATGGACCCCCAGTACCGGTCCATGGCCTGTTAGGAACCTGGCCACACAGCAGGAGGTGAGTGGTGGACGAATGAGCATTCCTGCCAGAGCTCGGCCTCCTGTCAGATAAGGTATTAGATTCTCATAGGAGTGCTACCTCTGCAGTGAACTGTGCATGCAAGGGATCTAGGCTGTGCGCTTCTTATGAGTCTCTAGTGCCTGATGACCTGAAGTGGAACAGTTTCATCCCAAAACCATTCCCCCTACTCCTCCACCCCGCCATCCCTGTCCATGGAAAAACTGTCTTCCACAAAACCGGTCCCTGGTGCCAAAAAGGTTGGGGACCGCCTTTATAAACTATATGAACCACCCCAATAGAAAAATGAACAAAAAATATAAATGAGTCTATAAATAAAGGAAACAAATAAATGGTTCTTATATCTACCTACTGAAAAGACGCTTAAGAAAAATATTCCTATTAAACTGACAATTTTAAAAAAGTTTGATAACCCACTCCACTACCAAGAGAACAAGGAAGATAGCACTTGAACACCAACAGGAAAACACAAACTTGAAATCTGACAGTATCTATCAAAGTTTAAGCAGTAAACATATATCCTTTTGACCCAAAAACTGTACTTCTACAAATGTATCCTAAAGAGAGACTTTCTCATGTGCAAAATTTATATATGTATAGGGATATTCATTGTATCACTATTTGTATTAGCAAGACTGTAAACATCTTAAATACCCATCCAAACAAAGGAATACTACCAACTCCACAAAGTCCTTCCCGTCCCCTCATGCCTGGAAATAATACACAAGAAATGTATCATTGGTTGCTTCTAGGGAAGGAAGTCCATTAGCTGGGGTCAAAGGAAGAAGAAAAACTTGTCTTTTACCATATACCTTTTTGTACCATTTGCATTTCATACACATTACTTACTTAAGATGTTTAAGTTAAGACTACAGTATTATTTTTACCCAGCTTTACCAACTGTCACATTTTTCCTTCTTTTTCTTTGTCAATTTTCCAGTTCTCACGTTAGCAACGCTTAACTGTTTTCCCAGTTAATCATGGTATTTAATCAAACTCACACAGTTAAATCACAAGTTACCTGAATTCCATTGTCCCATGATCCCCTTGCTCCTGAGCTCTCTCTGCATACTTATTCTACAAAAAGCACAATTCCCTGCTCGTTACGGAGTGCATAGAAATTATGAGTTAGTAAAAATCCAGGAGTAAAAAGCTATTAATTTCTTGGCCTATGAGGCAAATACATAATCACTACTGAACTTTAGAAAACAGCAGAAAGGCAAGTGCTCAAAAAAAAGGTTTCACAAACTATCGTTTGTGCTGTCGCAATGGATGCAGACTCTAATCCACTACTTTACATTAAAGAACCTGATTTTGGTCCGGCATGGTAGCTCACGCCTGTAATCCCAACACTTTGGGAGGCCAAGGTGGGTGGATCACAAGATCAGGAGTTCGAGACTAGCCTGGCCAACATGATGAAACCCCATCTCTACTAAAAATACAAAAATTAGCACAGTGGCACACACCTATAATCCCAACTACTCAGGAGGCTGAGGCAGGAGAATTGCTTGAACCCGGGAAGCAGAGGTTGCAGTGAGCCGACACTGTGCCACTGCACTCTAGCCTGGGTGACAGAGCAAGACTCCGTCTCAGAAAAAAAAAAAAAGAGAGAAACTGATTTTAACCACCTATTCAGAGTCAATGTGGCTAGAGAGGATTGAACCACACTAATCAAACTCACTAGACATTAATGTGTTATATATAATGCCAATGTATTAATTTAGAATTTTAAAAATATATGTAAATGTGTAATGGTATATATGTATATATGTACACACACATACATCTCAAGAGTATCAAATCATGCATATCAAGGAATCACATACAAATGGTAAAGTATGCACAAGGAGAGCCACATGATGCTATGAGTGTTATAGAAAGAAGAGACCAAGTCAGAAAGGTCAGGGAAGGCTTCTGTGTAAAAAACATTTTGATCAAACTGAGATCTAATGGAAGAGAAGTTAAAATAAGAGAATGGAATGAGGAGTAAGAAGGTTCTTGGATGATGGAAAATCTTGTGCAATGGATCTGGGGCAGGAGGAAGCATGATACATCTAAGGGGGCAGAAAAAGATCAACGACCAAGAGAACATAACACAGGATTAACTGTAGAGTTAGAGAGGAGTCAGACGACACAGTGCCTTTGAGGCCATGTTAAAGATTTTTGCCTTATCCTAAGAGCAATAAAAAGGTTGTGAGCAGGGATGAGAATGTATTTGGGCTTGCAAAAAGACTGGTGTGCTGTATGAATTGGAGGGCAGGAGTAGAAGCAGGAATACTGCTTAAAAAGCTCCTGCAGGAGACCTAAGTGAGGGATGGCGGCACCGTGGATTGGAGTTACAGCAGGAGTAAAAAAAACAGGACTTGGTAAATGATTACACCTGAAGTGCAAGGGAGAAGAAAATATTGACGAGGATGCCCAAGTTTCAAGTCTGCACAACTAGATGCATAAAGAAGCTATCACTGAAAGAGGGTGAGAACACTCCAGGAAGACCAGGTTGTTTTGTTTGGTTTCATTGGGGGCTGGATGGAGGGTTGAGATGTAAAAAGTAAGAAAAGGTTCTAAGTGTCAGTAACTGGAAGTCTTGGTAGACAAGGATGAAAAATGGAATACGGGGCTGGCTGGGCGCCGTGACTCACGCCTGTAATCCCAGCACTTTGGGAGGCTGAAGCGGGAGGATCACTTGAGGCCAGGAGTTTGAGCCCAGTCTGGCCAACATGGCAAAACCCCATCTCTACCAAAAATACAAAAAATTAGGCGGATGCGGTGGCCCGCACCTCTAATCTACTTGGGAGACTGAGACAGAAAAATTGCTAGATTTTGGGAGGCAAAGGTTGCCAAGACCATGCTACTGCACTCCAGCCTGGGCCACAGAGTGAGACTGTCTCAAAAAAAAAAAAAAAAAAAAAAAAA
>NW_012114955.1:2540913-2548550 GCF_000951035.1 Colobus angolensis palliatus | reverse complement strand
GGGCGTGGTGGTGGGTGCCTGTAATTTCAGCTACTCAGGAGGCTGAGGCAGGAGAATTGCTTGAACCCAGGAAGCGGAGGTTGCAGTGAGCCGAGATGGCGACACTGCACTCCAGCCTGGAGGACAGAGCGAGACTCCATCTCAATAAATAAATTAATTAATTTTTTTTAAAAAAGGTTTTATCTCCAAGGCCCGTCAACCAAGCCTAGACATCCTACTCCTCCCCATCACCTAAAATCTTTTAAAATCTATCAAAATACAAGAAAAGGGAGAGGCTTAAAATGCAATACCTAGGAGAATAAAGAATTGGTATGAAAGAATTTCAAACTATATAATACACTGAGATATCAGATGTGTCCCAGTTTTGAGAATGAGTAAAGGAGCAATGAAGTGTCAGTCAAGAGAAAAGGGAAGCAGAAAAAAGAGACTGATGACCCCACTTTACAAATTTTCACAGTTTAGACACGTTTATCTTTACCTCCGGATAAATGGCCGTTCTTGGTCTTGTGTGCTAAGGGAATGCAGAAATAGCTCCACACTGAAGCCCCTTAGCAGAAATCATGGCTTCCACTGCCATCACGTGGTGGCAGTGAGGAGGTGCACCAACCAGGTTCTAGGAAACTAGGAATGCCTACATGAAGCCCATGGTATAATTAATCCGTGATCAAAGACCTAAAGATTACGGTAGTAGAGGGCAAACTGGTGACAGTGCTTGCTAAAAGATCCATCTTCTAAGCTGTCAATACACAAAAATCTAAGTTTGTATTGTTAATTGGGAGTAAGAAAAAAGATTGCTTCTTTTTTCTTTTTCATGTTAAGGATCGTATATTTGGAAATTCTAGGGTGCCCAGTCTGATATTAACATCTCAAACCCAATTTCTGGTATATTATATGATTACTTACAAATGCCTCTATTTAATTTTAATGGCGCATATAAATGGTGTAATGTACGTTTCTAGCACACATCAATAACCTCATCACAAACATAAGCAATTGTCTCATTAAATGTGCTAAATTCCCTTTGTCACCTTCAATTTAATCAAATAATAATTTTTGACTACTTAGAAGTATAAGGCACAGTCATAAGTACAATTCAAAAAAATCCATCATGTTCTCAAAACTCATCAGCTAAACAAACATATCACTAATATAATCAATATTATTCACAAAAAAGCACGATGAATAATTAACACATCATTCCTGATAGTTCTTTTCATAGTAAAAACAGGCTTGCCCAGTGGGATATTTGACATTCTGTGCATTATTTAATTCCCTACCTTCCTTCTACTAGATTGAATATTCGATTACAAATGTACCTCTTTAAACTTGTCTACACATACATATCCACTTGATTTTGTTTTGTTTTCAAAAGCATCTGAACTCAAGACTACAGCACTGTAGACCAAAATGTGAAATAATTGTATTGGGTACATTTTTCCAATTCTTAGTTGTTTTTATATCGTAAACACAGCATAATTTTGTCACTGAGTATATTTTTGATCTTCACTTTCTCCCCTAAAACCTAGACCCTATTATCCATTCTGTCTCTGGACATTCCAAAATAATAATAATTCAACTAGTTTTCCCTAATCCTGTAGGTTCTTTCCCATACACTCCCCAACCAACACTCCCCCACCCCTTTCTTCTATTTCAGAATGCCTCTTACACACACACCCCGGGTAGTTTCTACAAAATCACTCCTTGGAATGCGCTTCTCTCTTCTCTCCTTAACTTGGCACCCTTTTTGAAATAATTTCCCACAGCTAGGCGCCAATGTCTTTCATTTACAAGATCAAACTGCGGAAGGGGAAGAGATTCGGAACCGAGTAACCGAAACATTTGGAAATGTCAATGAGACAGTGGCCTCTCCTTTGAAAAGAAAACAGAACTCTCAGTACAGAGCTTTCAACAGAGCAAAGATACTTTTCTTCGCTGTGCTCCTGTTCCCTCCCTGACCTCAAAGACACCTTCCCTTTTCTCTGATCCCCAGTCCCTCTGCTATGCGTGGGGCCTGCCTTTTCTCCTAAGGAAAAGAAAGCCAGGGAGAAAAAGAAAAGGTAGCAGTCACCTTCCCGCCCGCCGCGCCCGCAAGCGGTCAGGACCCTGTCCCAAGACTCACCTGGCAGGTGCGGCCGCCCGGAGAGTTGCACGAAGCGGTTGAGCTGGCCAGTCCCCCGACCCCCGCTGCCCCCGCTGCCCCCGCCGGCCCCGCTACCTCCGCCACTAGCGCCGGCGGCGCCTCCTCCCCTCCGGCGGTTCCTGTCCCAGCCCTGGGCGGCCGACATGACCCGCTAACGATTGCCGCAGCCCGGTCCCGTCAGCGCCTGACCCGGCGGCACCAGCGGAACCTCCTTCCTGGGCTCCTTCAGAGACCCAGGAGACAGGGGAAGGGGGCAGCGCCCGGTCCCACCAGAGACCAATGACTTACCGCCTTGGTGAAAGACAGCCAATGGTCAGTCGTTTTCTTGGTAGGTGGAGGGAGGCGGAGAGAAACGTGGTAACCATAGCTATGGCTAAAAAAAAAGTGAGGAGAGAGAAAGGCAGAGGCAGCCACTCCTCGCTCTCATCGTCCGCGCTGGGCTGGCCGGCGTCACCCCGACTCCTGCGGGACCAGGCGGGCCAATCGAAGGTCGAGTGTCAGAGGCCGCGCCTGCGGAAAGACTCACGGCGACGGCCAGTGCCTCAGGTTTGGTTAGGATTCAGGAACTCTTTCCCGTAAACATTGCAATCAGACACCGGAGATAAGCATAATACACATATTTGGGGGCAATACGGTATTCTGCCAGCTTTTCGGACTGAGATCCCATTCCCTGACAGTTGACACAAAGGGCTTGCTTGGGGTCGGGGTGGGTGAGGGGACCCAGGGGCGGAGTCAAAGCTAAAATGTAAGAACCAGATATTCCTGGGTTTCATTTGTCTTTCAGTCGGATTAACTGCACTCGTCCCTGTATAAGCCACGTCCCAATCAAACAGTTTTAAACCTGGTTAACAAATACGGGAAAATGCTCACTCTCACCAGTAATCTTAGAAATACAAAATAAAACCCCAATGAGAAACCATTTTTGGCTTATTACATCAGTAAAGGTTTTTCAAATAACTCCCGGCAGTGTGTGGAATGCCAAGAAAAAGGTATTCTCGTAGATGGCTGATGGCTCTGTAAATATTTTTGTTCACTCAAACTCCTTTTGGCTAGTAGAAAATTTTAATCAGCTTGGAAGATATATAATCAAAAGGAAATGTAAAATTAAATAAAAGGCAGTAACGGGTATGGAAGATCAAGATCAAAGAAAACTTTAGATGTGCTGATCAGGAGTTCCTATTGTTCCAAAATTAAACAGAAATTTTGGCTTGAAACCGGGCGCATTGCAAACTGGGAAAACAGACTACACACTGATGTTTCTAAATGATAAGGAAAAAGCATATCAAATTCCTCAAGGGAAACAAAACTTTTCAAGGTCCTTAGATGTGACAGATTTTTTTTCTTTTGCATTAGAAGAACCTTTCATGGTTTCAGAGAAAAAAAGAAATTCTGCTGGAGCTGAGGACAAATACCCTTTGGTCCTGGTGTGCAAATTTCTGGTCACCAGTGGCCCTGCCTCCTTGTTTTCCTACTTCCAGTCCCTGTAGGCAGAGATGTTTTAGCTACTAGCACCATAGCACACTACTTATGAAATGTTTGAGACTAAAAAAAAAAAAAAAAAGCCTGTGGTTCTAAAATATGAAAAACAAAATTAATAGAGACTGGAGTGCAAAGGCATGATCTCGGTTCACTGCAACCTCTGCCTCTCAGGTTCAAACAATTCTCCTGCCTCAGCCTCCCAAGTAGCTGGGATTACAGGCATGTACCACCACACCCGGCTAATTTGTATATTTTTAGTAGAGATGGGTTTCCACCATGTCGGCCAGGCTGGTCTCCACCTCCTGATCTCAGGTGATCCACCTGCCTCTGCCTTCCAAAGTGATGGGATTACAGGTGCGAGCCACCGCGTCCAGCCCGTGTTAACTTTTCTAAAGAACCTATACCTTTGAGTAACCAAATAGTAAATGAGGGAAACTTTCTCTTTAAAAGAGTAGTCCAAGTAATAAATAAGGAATAATAGGATGTCACCATTTTGCAACCCCTAATGAATTAAGAGATCTACCCATTGAGCATCAATCACTGTTAGTGTCACAAAATAAGAGGTGAGACATTATGTGCCATTCTGGGGCAGGGAAGCAGTTGAACAATTCTGCCTGAGATGACACTGAAAAGGTAAACCTCATCAAGGAGCTTAAATTGAATCCTAATGGAGTGAGGAGCATTGAAGGGTTTAAGCAGAGAGGTGACATGATCAGATTTATGTTTTCAAAGATCACTCCAGCTACAGTGAACTCAGTTGGGTAGATTTTGGGGAATTTTTTTGCTTTTTGTTTTTTGAGATGGAATTTCACTCTTGTTGCCCGGGCTGGTGTGCAATGGCACAATCTCGGCTCACCGCAACCTCTGCCTCCTGGATTCAAGCAATTCTCCCGCCTCAGCCCCGTGAGTAGCTGGGATTACAGGCATGCGCCACCAAAGCCTGGCTAATTTTGTATTTTTAGTAGAGATGGGGTTTTTCCATGTTGGTCAGGCTGGTCTCGAACTCCCGACCTTAGGTGATCTGACTTCCTCAGCCTCCCAAAGTGCTGGGATTACAGGCGTGAGCCACTGCACCCCAGAGTTTGGTGTTTATACTAGAGAATGGAGGTGCCTATAAGCAGCAGCCTCAGGAAAAAGACCTCTGCTCCCAAATATCTTCTAACTGCCACACTAAATATCTACCTATCACATTATGTGTGTTTGAGAGCAATATAACTAAAGATTAAAATTCCCATTTAGACTATGATTTAATTGCAATACAGTACTACCACTAGGTCACATGGTTTTATAACCATCAATTATAAAGGCAATATTCTTGTAGCATTGTTTTGTAACCCAAAGACTAAAACGGAATTAAATTTTAGTTTTTTAAGGTACTAAATTTGTTTTTCTTTATTTATTTTTCTTTCTTTATTTATTTAATAATTTTGTTGTAGTTTAGAGACAGAGTCTTGCTATGTCGCCCAGGCTGGAGTACAGTAGCGTGACCTTGGCTCACTGCAACCTCTGCCTCCCAGGTTCAAGTGATTCTCATGCCTCAGCCTCCCAGGTAGCTGGAATTACAGGTGCCCGCCACCACGCCCAGCTAATTTTTGTATTTTCAGTAGAGATGAGGCTTCACCGTGTTGCCCAGGCTGGTCTCAACCTCCTGATCTCAGGTGGTCCACCCGCCTCACTCTCCCAGTGTTGGAATTACAGGTGTGAGCTACTGCTGTTTATTTATTTTTGAGACAGGGTCTCACTTTTCAATCTTCTAGGCTCAAGGGATCCTCCTACCTCAACCTCCCAAGTAGCTGGCTCTACAGGTGCACACCACCTGTAGCTAATTTTTTTTTTCTTTTTGTAGAGGTAGGGTTTCACCATATTGCCCAAGCTGATTCTGAACTCTTAGGCTCAAGCAATCCACCTGCCTCAGCCACCCAAAGTGCTGGGATTACAGGTGTGAGCCACTGAGCCCAACCTGAATAAGTTTAGTTTTGTACTTGACATTATGAAAATGACATAATGTAATGCAGCAGCATATTACTTTAGCTGTTGTAGGCTAATTACAAGAGCGGGGGTCCCCAACCCCTGGGGCCAGTCCCATGGCCTATTAGAAATAGGGCTGCACAGCAGGAGGTGAGCGGCTGGTGGGCAAGCAAAGCTTCATCTATATTTACAGGCGTTCCCCATCACTTGCATTACCACCCAAGCTCCGCCTCCTGTCAGATCAGCAGCAGCATTAGATTCTCATAGGAGCAGGAATTCTACTGTGAACTGTGCATGTGAGGGATCTAGGTTGACAGATCCTTGAGAATCTAATGCCTGATGACCTGTCACTGTCTCCCATCTCTCCAGATGGAACCATCTAGTTGCAGAAAAACAAGCTCAGGGCTCCCACTGATTCTAAATTATGGTGAGTTGTATAATTACTTCATTATATATGACAATGTAATAATAATAGAAATAAAGTGCACAATAAATGTAATGTGCTTGAATCGTCCCAAAACCATATCCACCCGGCCACCCCTTCCAATAAACCGGTCCCTGGTGCCAAAAAGGTTGGGGACCACAAGAGGATACACACAGGCTGCCGTATGCAGGTAAATGAAGCCTGCATGACATCACAGTGAAAAGTATAAAACCAAGCTTAGCAGTGGTCCTAATGTTCCAAGTCCAGTAAAAACTGGATGTTTGTGGGGGGGGGGGGGAAACTGGGCTCACACCTGTAATCCTAGCACTTTGGGAGGCCGAGGTGGGTGGATCACCTGAGGTCAGGAGTTCGAGACCAGCCTGGCCAAATGGTGAAATTCCATCTCTACTAAAAATACAAAAATTAGCTTGGTGTGGTGGCACGCACCTGTAATCCCGGCTACTCAGGGGGCGAGGAGGGAGAATCACTGGAACCTGGGAGGCAGAGGCTGCAGTGAGCTGAGATTGTGCCATTGCACTCTCACCTGGGTGACAGAGCGAGACTCTGTCTCAAAAGAAAGAAAAAAGAAAAAAAAATTGATTAATGGTCAGTCATTTTAAAAATTATGTGAATAAGTCATTGGAGTACTTACCTCCTTCAACAATGTAACAGAAACTTCTGGGCTAAAACTAGAGACACTTTTTCAACATCTGCAGTGATTGGACTTGAAGTCCAGATATTATTTCCTGTTCCCTATTCCAACAATAATTGGCTTAGATACTCATTTAATGCAGATTCGAGTAACACTAACTTAACTACAAGGGAAGGGAACAAGTCTGTTTTAATGAAGATATCAAGTCACATCTCATTAAATTAACATTAAAGAAATGCTTTCTTGCAAAATATTTTGTGACTTATTAAGTTCAATTATTTTGAATAAGTAAATAAAGCCTTGATATTATGAATATCATTTTGTATTTCTGGTGTGACAAACTTATGTGAACAGGCATTCTCTGCATATGTTAATATATTAAAACAAAATTACACAAGCAAATTAAATAAACTAAAATAGAGCTATATTTTTCTGCTTTGTTCCAACATTGGTAATTGTATTTCAGCAAAGCAACATCACTCATCAGAGTAAATGAATGCCATTAATGTGAATTGTTTTGAATTTGCGGTTGTTTAATTAATAAATTTATTCTTTTTAAATTTTTATTGATTTATTTTTTTGAGATGGAGTCTCACTCTGTTGCCCAGGCTGCAGTGCAGTAGCATGATCTTGACTCACTGCAACCTCTGCCTCCCGAGGTCAAGCAATTCTTCTGCCTCAGCCTCCCAAGTAGCTGGGATTACAGGCGACCGCCACCATGCCCGGCTTATTTTTGTATTTTTAATAGAGACAGGGTTTTGTTATGTTGGGCAGGCTGGTCTCAAACGCCTGGCCTCAACTGATCCACCAGCCTCAACTTCCCAAAGCAATGGGATTACAGGCATGAGCCACCATGCCAATCTATTTAATTAATAAATTTATTCTGATTTCATATTCTGATTTCAAATTTGTTTTGAGAAAAACAAATTTACTTATATGCATGCTCCTTATGCTTATAGGAGCTTATAAATAAT
>NW_012114955.1:2538714-2539076 GCF_000951035.1 Colobus angolensis palliatus | reverse complement strand
CTCTCTCTTCCTCCTTCCCTCTGCCTTTCCCTTTCACTCTCTCTCATCCAATGTGATGCTTTTTCTGCCATGTTAAGATGCAGCAAGAAGGCCCTTTTCAGATGTGGCTCCAGGATCTTGAACTTCTAAGCGTCTAGAACCATGAGCCTAATAAATTTCTGTTCATTATAAATCATCCAGTCTGTGGGTATTCTCTTATAGCAGTACAAAATGGACTAAGACAGTAACTCTACTGTCTTTAAATTTAATCCTAATGTTCAAAATAATAGCCAGGCACGGTGGCTCACACCTGTAATCCCAGCACTTTGGGAGGCCAAGGAGGGCAGATCACCTGAGGTCAGGAGTTTGAGACCAGCCTGACC
>NW_012114955.1:2535715-2536939 GCF_000951035.1 Colobus angolensis palliatus | reverse complement strand
GCCAACATGATGAAACCCCATCTCTACCAAAAGTACAAACATTAGCTGGGCATGGTGGCAGGCACCTGTAATCCCAGCTACTTGGGAAGCTAAGGCAGGAGAGTCGCTGGAACCCAGGAGGCGGAGGTTGCAGTGAGCTGAGATCGTGCCATTGCACTCCAGCCTGGGCGACAAGAGTGAAACTCCATCTCAAAATAAAAAAGAAAAAAACACAGTTTGATATAGTTTTAGTTCTCTTTCTATGTAAACACATACACATTTGTAGACCTATGCAGGTACTCCGTTTTCGTTTATTACATAAATAGGATTGGGGATTGTACAGAATGTATTCAGCAGATAGGTTTTTGTTCTTTTATACAATATGTCTTAGAGAGCTCTATACATTGTTTTTTGTGGGTTTTGTTTTGGTTTGGTTTTTGTTTGTTTTTTGAGACAGGGTTTCATCTGTCACCCAGGCTGGAGTACAGTGATGCAATCTTGGCTCACTGTAGCCTTGACCTCCTGGACTCAAGCCATCCTTTCACCTCAACCTCCCAAGTAGCTGGTCATAGGCATGCATGATCATGCCCAGTCAATTTTGTTTATTTTTTATAGAGATGGAGTTTCACTGTGTTTCATTTTTATGTTTTTTTTTTTTTGAGACGGAGTCTCCCTGTATTGCCCAGGCTGGAGTGCAGTGGCACGATCTTGGCTCACTGCAACCTCCACCTCCCAGGTTCAAGTAATTCTTCTGCCTCAGCTTCCTGAGTACCTGGAATTACAGGCGTGTACCACCACACCCGGCTAACTTGCTTTGTACTTTTAGCAGAGACAAGGTTTCACCATGTTGGCCAGGCTGGTCTCAAACTCCTGACCTCAAGTGGGCTGGGCTCAGTGGCTCACGCCTGTCATCCCAACGCTTTGGGAGGTCAAGGCAGGCGGATCACCTGAGGCCAGAGTTCAAGACCAGCCTGGCCAACATGTTGAAACCCTGTCTTTACTAAAAGTAAAAAAAAACAACCCAGGTATGGTGGTACACACCTGTAATCCCAGCTACTCAGAAGGCTGAGGCAGGAGAATCACCTGAACCTGGGAGGCAGAGGTTGCAGTGAGCCGAGATTGCGCCATTGCACTCCAGCCTGGGTGACAGAGCAAGTCTCTATGTCAAATTAATTAATTAACTAATTAATTTTAAAAGTAAATAAATAAAATCTGCAACCATTCTTTTTTCACCATTGGTGAAAA
>NW_012114955.1:2533571-2535665 GCF_000951035.1 Colobus angolensis palliatus | reverse complement strand
AAAATGTAAGTTTAAGGCCAGGGGCAGTGGCTCATATCTATAATCCCAGTCCTTTGGGAGGCTGAGGTAGGAGGATCGCTTAAGCCCAGTTCAAGACCAGCCTGGGCAATATAGTGAGACCCCCCATTTCTTTTTTATAGAGCCCATGCCTGTAGTCCCAGCTACTTGGAAGGAGCGGGTAGGAGGATCCCTTGAGCCCTAGAGCTCCAGGCTGCAGTGAGCTATGATCTCATTGCTGCACTCCAGCCTGGGTGATAGAGCAAGTAAGACCCTGTCTCAAAAATCAATACATTAAATTTTTTAAAATACAGAAAAAATTAAACAAAAGATGTTAAAATCATTCAAAGACTCCAAATAAATAAAAGCAAAGTTGAAGTTGTCTTCAGCATATTAACAATCTTTCCTTTCAAAAAAAATTAAGGGTAGGCTTGGGATTTCTCTAAACAGGAAGGATAATTCATCAAGATCTGAGTGAATCTGAGGATATCCTTGTACAGTAGGTTCAAAAAGTTTGAACAGGTGGGGCAGCCCATGCCTGCAATTCCAGCACTTTAGGAGGCGTAGGTGGGCAGGTTGTTTGAAACCAGGAGTTTGAGACCAGCCTACACAACAGGTGAAACCCCATCACTATAAAAATAATACAAAAATTAGCCCGGCGTGGTGGTGCCCGCCTTTGGTCCCAGATGCTGCTCTGGAGGCTGAGACAGGAGGATCACCTAAACTGGGGCAGTTGAGGCTGTAGTGAGCTGTGTGCATGCCACTGCACTCCAGGCTTGGCGCCAGAGTGAGACCTTGTCTCAAAAAGAGGAAGAAGAAGGAGGAGACGAGGGAGGGGGAGGGGGGGAAACCAGGCACGGTGGCTCACGCCTGTAATTTCAGCACTTTGGGAGGCCAAGGCGGGTGGATCACTTGAAGTCAGGAGTTCATGCCTGGCCAATATGGTGAAACCCTGTCTCTGCTAAAAATAAAAAAATTAGCCAGGCATGGTGGCAGGTGCCTGTAATCCCAGCTACTCAGGAGACTGAGGCATGAGAATCGCTTGAACCTGGGAGGTGGAGGTTGCAGTGAGCTGAGATCATGCCACTGTCGACAGGGCAAGACTATGTCTCAAAAAAAAAAAAAAAGTTCCACTGAGTTTCATCTCCCCTGAGAGAATTTGTTCATAGGACACTGTTCTGGTTTCTCCATGCAGATATTGCTCCTTAAATCAGGAGTTCCTGGCTGGGTGAAGCAGCTCACACCTGTAATCCCAGTACTTTGGCAGGCTGAGGCACGAGGATTGCTGGAGGCCAAGAGTTCAAGACCTGCCTTTAGCAAGACCCCCGTCTCTACTAAAAATTTTAAAATTATCAGAATGTAATGGCGCCCCCTTGTGGTCCCAGTACTCAGGGGACTGAAGTGGGAGGATCACTTGAGCCCAGGAGCTCTTTCAAGCCTGAGAGACAGAGTAAATAAAGCATTGTCTCAAAAAAAAAAATCAGAGTTCTTTAACCTCTATCAACCTTGCAGAGCCTATGAACACTTTTTCAGAAAAAATGTTTTTAACGCATAAAATAAGATGTGTAGGATTACAAAGAAAACCAATTATATTGAAATAGAGATATCAAATATCAAAATAATTAAATTTGTAACATAGTAAATTTTTTTTGAGACAGGGTCTCACTCTCGTCTAGGTTAGAGTGCAGTGGAGCAATCACAGTTTACTGCAGCTGCAACCTGCTGGGCTCAGGTGTTCCTCCCATCTCAGCCTCCCAAGTAGCTGAGACTACAGGCATGCACCACCACACCTGGCTAATTTTTGTAATTTTTTTAGAGACAGGGTTTCGTCATGTTGCCCAGGCTGGTCTCAAACTCCTGGGCTCAAGTGATCTGCTCATCTCAGCCTCCCAAAGTGCTGGCATTACGGGAGGGAGCCACTGCACCCAGCTATGATAATATAATTAATGTGTCTCTAACATATTAAATAACAAGTCAAGGCTGGGTGCAGTGCCTCATGCCTGTTATTACAGCACTTTGGGAGGCCAAGGAAGGTGGATCACCTGAGGTCAGGAGTTCGAGACCAGCCTGGCCAACATGGTGAAACCCTATCTCTAC
>NW_012114955.1:2525395-2532186 GCF_000951035.1 Colobus angolensis palliatus | reverse complement strand
TAGCCAGGATGGTCTTGATCTCCTGACCTCATGATCCACCCACCTCGGCCTCTCAAAGTGCTGGGATTACAGGTGTGAGCCACTGCGCCCAGCCCCCATTTAGTAATATTCTATTCTACCAAAAACATTCTATTCAACTTGGCTTCCTTTGGACTCAAAATGTGAAAATGTGAACAGTATTTCAAAGGAATTTTTATGATAATTATCTTATTGTTATCGGTAATGTTCTTGTATTTACCAGATAATAAACTCAGAAGTGGCTGGATGGGGTGGCTCCTGCCTGTAATCCCAGCACTTTAGGAGGTCAAGGTGGGAGAATCACTTGAGGCCAGCAAGACCAGCCTAGGCAACAAAGTAAAACTCCATATCTACAAAAAAATTTTAAATCAGCCAGGCATCGTGGAGTATGCATCTAGTTCTAACTACTTGAGAGGGTGAGGCAGGAGGATCCCTTGAGCTCAGGGTTTGAGGTTGCCGAGATCCCACTGCACTCCAGTCTGGGTGACAGAGTGAGACTCTCTCTTAATTAATTAATTAATTAATTAATTCCTAAAACTCTACAACAAAAAGACAACCCATTTAAAAAATGGCCAAAAAAGCAAATAGCTATTTCTGCAAAGAAGATATACAAATGGCCAATAAACACAGGAGAAGATGTTCAACATCATTAGTCATTAGGGAAATGCAAATTGAAACCACAGCGAGATACCACTTCACACTCACTAGAATGGCTAAAATATAAAAGACAGACAATTATAAGTGTTGACAAGGATGTGGAGGAAGGGAATCCCTCATACATTGCTAGTGGGAAGGTAAAACGGTGGAGCCATTTTGAAAAACATTTTGACAGTTTCTCTAAATGTTAAATATACAATTACCATATGATCCAGAAATTTTGCTCCTTAATATATGCCCAACAGAATTGAAAATGTATGCCCTTACAAAAACCTCTGTATGAATATTCATGGTAGTATTTTTCATAATAGCCAAAAGTATAAACAACCCAAAGATTCATCAATGGATGAATTGAGAAACAACATATGATATGCCTATACAGTGAAATATTGTTCAACCATACAAAGGAAGTATAGTAGTAATACATGCTACAACATGGATGAACCTTGAAAACATGATGCTAAGTGAAAGAAGACACAAAAATCCACATATTGTATGACACCATTTATATTAAACGTCCAGAATAGGCAAATCCATGGTGACCAAAAGTAGATTAGTGGTTGCCAGGGAGGGAGAGGAGGGATGGCAGTAACTGCTAATGGTTACTGCGTTTCTCTTAGGGGGTGATAAAATGTTCTGGAATCAGTGGCAATAATTGCACATATCTGCAAATATACTAAAAACCACTGACTTGTACACTTTAAAGGGTAAATTTTACGTTACGTGAGATCTACATCAATAAAAAGCAGCCCAAAAGAAATGAAATGTTTTGACTCAGTGCAGTGGCTCATGCCTGTATTTCCAGCACCTTGGGAGGCTGAGGTGGGTGGCTCACTTAAGGTCAGGAGTTCAAGACCTGCCTGGCCAACATGATGAAACTTCGTCTCTACTAAAAATACAAAAAATTAGCCAGGCCTGATGGCACACACCTGTAGTCCCAGATACTGGGGAGGCTGAGGCCTGAGAATTGCATGAACCCAGGAGGTGGAGGCTGTAGTGAGCTAAGATCATACCACTGCACTCAAGCCTGGGTGACAGCAAGACTCCATCTCAAAAAAGAAAAAAAGAAATGAAAATGTTTAATAAATGTATACTCAAAAACCTGTGTCACCTTTTATATAAGTTAAATTTTCACTAAAAATAAAAATTTTGCTTTTTTTTTGAGACAGGGTCTCACTCTGACACTGTCTAGAAATCAGTGAGGCAGTCATGGCTCACTGCAGCCTTGACCTCCAGGGCTCAAGCAATCCTTCTGTGTCAGCCTCCTGAGTAGCTGGGACTACAGGTGCATACCACCAAGTCTGGCTAATTTTTGTATTTTTAGTAGCGGCAAGGTTTGACCATTTTGGCCAGGCTGGTCTCGAACTCCTGACCTCAAGTGATCCACCCACTGGGCCACCACACCTGGCCAAATGTTTGTGTGTTCTCACATTAAAAACCACACATATGGCTGGCTGGGCAGGGCGGCTCATGCCTGTAATCCCAACACTTTGGGAGGCCGAGGCGGGCAGATCAGGAGGTCAAAGGATCAAGACCATCCTAGCTAATACGGTGAAACCCCATCTCTACTAAAGAAAAATATAAAAAATTAGCCGGACATGGTGGCAGCTGCTTGTAGTCCCAGCTACTCGGGAGGCCGAGGCAGGAGAATGGGGTGAATCCGGCAGGCGGAGCTTGCAGTGAGCCAAGATCATACCACTGCACTCCAGCCTGGGCGACAGAGAGAGACTCCGTCTCAACAAACAAACAAACAAACAAACAAACAAAACTCACAGAAAACAAAGAAACATACATACAACTGGGTACAGTGGCTCATACCTATAATCCCAACACTTTGGGAGGCCAAGGTGGGCAGATCACAAGGTCAGGGGATAGAGACCATCCTGGCCATCTAGCTAAAAATACAAGAATTAGCTAGGCGTGTTGGCGTGCACCTGTGGTCCCAGCTACTTGGGAGGCTGAGGCAGGAGAATCGCTTGAACCTGGGAGCAGAGATCGCGCCACTGCACTCTAGCCTGGTGACAGAGCAAGACTCTGTCTCAAAACAAAGCAAAAAACCATACGTACGGTAAAGACAGTCTGACAGCTGAAGCAATCGGCAGAACTGTCTACTTCCCCAGTATAAACAAAATGGATAAGCAGCTCCTGAGAGGGAGATTAGCATGCAGGAGGTTTTTGGGGAGGACTCTTGGGGTCAACACCATGGAAAGGATGGGAAGGAAGCTGGTCTGGGCAGGGGGAGAAGCTGGGCTATGATGCAGTCTCAAGGGAGACCTTCCAGGAAACCCTGAGACTGGATGGCCCTTCAGCATTATCCTGAGTTAGGACACACGGCTGGGCCTTTTATAACTGTCTGGATTAGTTACTGGATGCCCTAAGGAAGGGAGTGGAGGTGACCTCAGGAGAAATGGCTTCCTTCAGTGAAGTAGATATCAAAGGAGATGACAGCCAAGGACAGCAGGGCTTCCTGCTGCTGCTATGCCTAGCGGCTGGGGAGATTAGTTCTTTATTCCTGAAAGGATGTGGGATAATGCGTCACTAAAATGCTTAGGAAGAAAACTAGCACTTACCAAGAACCTACTACGTACCAAACATTTTCATATACATTATTTCATTTAGTCTCAAATCCAGAAGTTATTTGACCCCAAGGCCACATGGCTAGTGATGGAAGCAGAATAAGAGACCATCTCTGTCTTCAAAACTCTTTTCTTCACATCACACTGGCCAAGTGACTATCTGAAACTTGGAAAGTTTTTATTGATTCCTGTCTTAAAATTGACATCTTCTGGCTGGGCGTGGTGGCTCACACCTGTAATCCCAGCACTTTGGGAGGCCAAGGCGGGCAGATTATGAGGTCAAATGATCAAGACCATCCTGGTCAACATGGTGAAACCCCGTCTCTACCAAAAATACAAAAATTAGCTGGGCATGGTGGCACGCGCCTGTAGTCCCAGGTAATTGCTTGAACCCAGGAGGCAGAGGTTGCAGTGAGCCGAGATGGCGCCACCGCACTCCGGCCTGGCAACAGAGCAAGACTCTGTCTCAAAAAACAAAAAAAATTGACATCTTCTGAACATCTACTATACGCCAGATGCTGGAGAATTAAGGGGGAAAAAACTGAAATATCACACACACACACACTATATACACATTATACGTAATAGATATAAATAAATATCTATACATCAATATACATATAGCAGTCCCTGCATCTCCTCAAGGGATTAGTTCAGGACTCCTCTTCAATACCAACATCCACAGATGCTCAAGTCCCTTATATAAAATGGTGTAGTATTTGCATATAACCCATACACATCCTTCCATATGTGTATCTGTTAAATCCTCTCTAGATTACTTACAAAACCTAATACAATGTAAATGTTATATAAATAGTTGTTATACTGTATTGTTAAAAGAATAACAAGGAAAAAAGTCTGTATGTGTTCAATACTCATGCAACCATCCATTAAAAAAAATATTTTCTAGGCTGGGCATGGTGACTTATGCCTGTAATGCCATCACTTTGGGAGGCTGAGGCGGGCGGATTACAAGGTCAGGAGATCAAGACCATCCTGGCTAACATGGTGAAACCCTGTCTCTACTAAAAAAATACAAAAAATTAGCCGTGCGTGGTGATGGGTGCCTGTAGTCCCAGCTACTCAGGAGGCTGAGGCAGGCGAATGGAGTGAACCCGGGAGGTGGAGCTTGCAGTGAGCTGAGATGCACCACTGCACTCCAGCCTGGGTAACAGAGCAAGACTCCGTCTCAAAAAAAAAAACAAAAAAAATAAAACCCACAAAGCCAAATTTCTTGCTTACTATAAACAGTAAGAGCCATGCAGGTGAGGCACAGTCTTCAAGCAGACCAGACTACTAATCTTCTATCAGGCTTTGAGAAAGTGAGGAGTTCAGCGATGGGCAAACTTTCAAAGGTGTAAGTGTGTTGGCATCATTTGTAGAAGTGATAACTTGGGTGAAACTATTGTTGAGTGGCTGGTACTCAGGGGAGTGCTTATTGAAGTGAGTCTTTGTGATTGGTTTAATCAAGAAGTTGTCATTGATTGGGTTTACAAAAGCGCGTTCACTGTGATGAGTAATCATGGGTCAATTGAACTTAAAACTGGCTCTGATTGCTGATTGTTACCATGGCTAACTGTATAGTCAATATTTTCTTAGGAGTGTGTCATTAGCAGAAAGGAAGTATGGATAAGTGGAAGTGTTGAAGGTGTTTGAGGAGAGAGTTACACAATAGCCATCTATGAAGGTGGGCGCAGTGGCTCACACCTGTAATCCTACCACTTTGGGAGGACGAGGTAGACAGATCACTTAAGGTCAGGAGTTTGAGACTAGCCTGGTGAATGTGGTGAAACCCTACCTCTACTAAAATTATAAAAATTAGCTGGGCTTGATGTTGTGCACCTGTAGTCCCAGCTACTCGGGAGGCTGAGGCAGGTGGCACCTGAAGTCAGGAGTTCGAGACCAGCCTGGCCAACATGGTGAAACCCCGTTTCTATTAAAAAATGACAAATTAGCTGGGCATGGTAGCAGGTGCATGTAATCCCACCTACTCGGGAGGCTGAGGAAGGAGAATCGCTTGAAACCAGGAGGCAGAGGTTGCAATGAGCTGAGATTGTGCCACTGCACTCCAGCCTGGGCAGCAGAGGGAGACTCTGTCTGGGGGAAAAAAAAAAAGTCATCTATGAAAAGTGGGAAGAGAAGTGAACTAGATAAAGGTAGTATAATTACTGCGAAGAATTAAGGTCCCACTTGAAGTCAAGAATATAAAGAGACAAGAAGTTAGTTTGTCATTTCTCTTTAGCCGTATTTAGTTGTATGGGTACAGAAGCAGTAATACAGAACTCACTTCAACTGCGACTGAGGTTTTGTCAAGTAAGTACTATTAAGCAAGAGAGGTTCAAGGAAATTCAAAGGGTATTCAAGAACATGTATTTTTTAGCTTATGTATTTTGCTTTTTATTATGATATTGTCAAACATACTTAATAGCAGAAAGAACAATATAATGAACCCCACAATTCTATCATCCAAGTCTAATAGTTTAAAATTTGCAATCTTTTTTCATCTATTTCTCCACATGGTTTCTTTTCCTGGATAATTTCAAAGCAAATTCCAGACATCATATCACTTCACCTATAAATACTTCCAGATGCATTTCTAATAAAGAAGGACTTTTAAGAACTGTATCTACAATACTATTATTACATATAGTGAAATCAACAATAATTCCTTCATATTAACTAATTCTCAATCCATGTTCCAGTTTTGCAAAGGAATGATGATAACAACCAGTAATGAATTTAAGCTGGCTAAGAAAAGAAGAAACAAGGGTGATGGTGGAGTTAGGAATAGCAGAAAAGTAATTAGATCAATAGGTTGCAGGTCCTGCTGCTGGGAGCATTGACAGAGTCAGGAACCCACAGGTAGGGTGCTCGAAGGATAGGAGATGATCCCACTTTCCTCTTTGCCCATTGTTTAGTCATATCAGTCTTCCAACCTGGGGGGTTAGAAGATTCTGTACAGATTTCTTCCCTTCAATCTCATCCATCTCAGCTCCAGCACCTGATTTTCTCAGGAGAATGTGCAAACTAAATTAGATTCTCCTATTACAACCTTGGTGCATCTTTGAAACACTTGTAATCATAATTTTAAAACTATAAGAAAATTTATTTGACATCTAACTCCACCAAGATCTACAGCTCCTTTGCTCACGACTGTCATTGCTAGTGCCTAGAGACTATCAACAGGAGGTTTTTGGCCAGGCATGGTGGCTCATGCCTGCAATCCCAGCACTTTGGGAGGCCGAGGCAGGTGGATCACCTGAGGTCAGGAGTTCAAGACTAGCCTGGCCAATATGGTGAAATGCCATCCCTACTAAAAATTAAAAAAATTAAAAAATTGCTGGGCGTGGAGGCGCATGCCTGTAATCCCAGCTACTCGGGAGGCTGACCTAGGAGAATTGCTTGAACTCGGGAGGCAGAGGTTGCAGTGAGCTGAGATCGCGCCATTGCACTGCAGCCTGGGCAGTAAGAGTGAAACTCCGTCTCAAAAAAAAAAATAGGATGCTTTCAATAAATATTTGTTGGAGGAAAGGAGAAAGG
>NW_012114955.1:2522712-2524879 GCF_000951035.1 Colobus angolensis palliatus | reverse complement strand
AAAAAAAAAAATAGGATGCTTTCAATAAATATTTGTTGAACGAAGGAAGGAGTATCAATAGTCTCAAATGCCACAGACTTCTAAATCCATCCATAACACAGTTTCCAACAAGGATTCTAAATTATTTGCTCTTAAGAGAGGGACGCCAGTTCCTCGCTTGTAAAAAGATGCAACTTAGTAGGATCGTAAGAGTTATTTTTCATTTTTATTTTTTAAACGGAGTTTTCCTCTTGCCGCCCAGGCTGGAGTGCAGTGGCACAATCTCGGCTCACTGCAACCTCCGCCTCCCGGGTTCAAGTGATTCTCTACCTCAGTCTCCCTAGTAGCTGGGATTACAGGTGCCTGCCAGCACGTCCAGCTAATTTTTTCATTTTTGGTAGAGATGGGGTTTCACCATTTTGGCCAGGCTGGTCTCGAACTCCTGACCTCAGGTGATCCGCCCGCCTCGGCCTCCTAAACTGCTGGGATTAGGCATGAGCCACTGTGCCTGGCCATATTATTTAGTATTAGTTGAAAACTAAGTTAAGCCCCTCATCCCTGCTGAATTTGGACAGAACGCGTTCTAAAATCTCTCATCAACCTAAATATGCTAGTTGATTAAGGAAATGATTAATCAAGATTGTCCTAAACACTACAGCCCTCCTTAAGCTCGCTCTAAGGTTCTAAAACGACCACAAAAGGCGTGGACCACGCGGTTAGACTTTCCCCATCAGGCTGCCTCAAGAGGCAGATATTAACCTCTCAGGACGGAAGTTCCGGAGCCTTCAAACGCTCGGGGAAGCGACTCCGCAGCGGACCAAGATGGCGGCGCCCAGTGAGGGACAAGCGTTTGCTGTAGGGGTTGAAAAGAATTGGGGTGCAGTTGTTCGCTCCCCAGAAGGGACCCCCCAGAAAATCCGGCAGCTGATAGATGAAGGGATTGCCCCGGAAGAGGGAGGCGTGGACGCGTGAGTTCACGAGTTAGCCCTGGGTCCGGCGTTGGAAGATTGGAGAAGGCTTGGGGAGGGGGTGGCGTGTCGCGTGGGGGGTTTCCCTCGGTCGGCGACTCGGGCAGTGGGGATGGCTTCTTCTTAGGATCTGAAAGATACTCTGGTTACTATGTTTGATCGGCTTTGATCTTCCCGTCGGGATGTACCGGATTCCCAACCGCAGCCGAAATTTTGTCATAGGACATTATTTTTGGAAGGAAAAAAAGAGGACCGTTAACTGAATGAGTTCACCTGACTACTCTTAATTGGGAATTCTTAACCTTTTTTGGTGCCGTGGACCCCTTTGGTTCTCTGGAGAAGCTTATTAACTCTCGTAATATTTTTAAATGCTTGAAGTAAATTACATAGGATTATAAAGGAAACCAGTTAGATTGGAATGTAGTTATCAAGATAGTAAAAGGAAAAAGTTATGCAGTAACATTCTTTTTATTAAAGAGTTCATAATATCTAGTAGTATGTCTTGTCAACCATAAAAGGTATTTGAAAACGTTCAACCACCATAATGTGGGAATATTATTTCCAGTGATGACAAATTAACAGGTACTAATACTACTATGGTGTTTTTACCCTCATTCATAATTGAAGAAAATGCTAAATCTTGTCATTTAAAGAGAAATAAATGTCATTTTTACCCATCCAAGTTTATGGATGCTGTGAATTTTTCTTCTTGGGGAAAAATTTTTTTTTCCCACACCGCCTTGAAGCTCTCTATGAATCTCTGAGAGTTTTAGAATAAGTTTATTTCTTTTGAGCTATAATCGTTGATGTAATCCTATTTTTATTAAAAATAATGCTTGTCGCCTGGCGCGGTGGCTCACGCCTGTAATCCCAGCACTTTGAGGAGGCTGAGGCGGGCAGATCACGAGGTCAGGAGATTAAGACCATCCTGGCTAACATGGTGAAACCCCGTCTCTACTAAAAATACAAAAAATTAACCGGGCGTGGTGGGCCGCACCTGTAGTCCCAGCTACTTGGGAGGCTGAGGCAGGAGAATTGCTTGAACCCGGGAGGCGGACGTTGCAGTGAGCCGAGATCGCGCCACTGCACTCCAGCCTGGGCGACAGAGCGAGACTCTGTCTCTAAATCACGATATCAAGAGATCAAGACCATCCTGGCCAACATGGTGAAACCCCATCTCTACTAAAAATACAAAAATTAGCTGGGTGTGGTGGTCCGCA
>NW_012114955.1:2518324-2522197 GCF_000951035.1 Colobus angolensis palliatus | reverse complement strand
AAAAAAAAAAAAAAAAAAAGTCTAATTTCTGAAGAGATTCAAACTGTATAATGCATACCTGAAGTCTTGAGTCTTATTTTCTGTTTACTAAAGTTATGCAAAATACTTGTGGAGAACAGTGAATGAGTGAGGAGAATAGTTTGCTAGGATTAGTGGAGCACTATAGAGGCAGAAATTGATTGAAGTTTAGATATGGGTAAACTGTAAAGAGTTTTGAATGCCAGACTGAAGAATTTGGATTTTATTTAGTAAGTATTATAAAACCATTGAAAATAATAACCTGAGGAATGACATGAGTAAAATGATTTTTAGGAAGCTTAAAATCCAGCTTTGGTGTGATTTATGATACGATGTATAGAGAAGCTAGATAGAAAACATTTAAGCAGAGGGTACCGTGAAAGGTTTACCAAGAGTTTTGCCACTTTATATTAGGAAGGACACATCTGCCACTTCCCAGTCAGTTAATGGATCACCCCAAGCGGAACAACCTTCATTGGAATCTACAAGCAAAGAAGCCTTCTTTAGCAGAGTGGAAACATTTTCTATATCCTTTTTTAGTTCATGTGAATTGCACTTTCTGCCTGCTTCTAGAGTTCCTCCAACGTATTACACTACTTACGGTAATGTTTTAAACTTTAGAATCAAACCTTCGTAAGAAGTTATATAGGAAAGTCAGTGTCCTAATGTGTTATCACTCAGAGGGACAGTTGAGGTTATCTAACCTTTTCTTTTTACAGAAGAAAAAAACTAACAGCCTGAGAAAAGAAGAAATAATAACTAATACTCGTATATAGTATGTTTTTGCGTATATTATCACATTCAATCTTGACCTTAAACCTATGAAAATAAGCATTATTATTATACTTGTTTTACAGAAGGGGAAACAGTTTGGGGCAGGTTATATGACTTGCCCATGATGAACCTGTTAGCAAATGGCAGATCCAGGATTATAATCTAATGTTTTTTAGATTATTAGAGACTATACTATGATAATGTCTCTTTCTAGATTTTCCTTTGTATATTAGCTACCTATTGCTGCATAACAAATTGCCCTAAAACTTAGTGATCTTAAAACAACAAACTTTTTTTATTTCGTAATTTCTGTGAATCAGGAATCCAGGCATGGCTTAACTGAGTCCTGTGACTCAGGGTCTCTCACAGGCTACAATTAAGGTTGGTCAGGGCACTGTCATTTCAAGGCTTAACTAGGAAAATTGTCTCAAAAGAAAAATAAAAACGCTGGGTGCGGTGGCTCACGCATGTAATCCCAGCACTTTGGGAGGCCAAGGCGGGCGGATCACGAGGTCAGGGGATCGAGACCACGGTGAAACCCCGTCTCTACTAAAAATACAAAAAATTAGCCAGGCATGGTGGCGGGCGCCTGTAGTCCCAGCTACTCAGGAGGCTGAGGCAGGAGAATGGTGTGAACCCGGGAGGCGGAGCTTGCAGTGAGCCGAGATTGCGCCACTGCGCTCCAGCCTGGGTGACAGAGTGAGACTCCGTCTCAAAAAAAAGAAAAGAAAAAACACAACAAAATTAGCCAGGTGTGGTGGTGCTCACCTGTAATCTCAGCTACTCGGGAGTCTGAGGTAGGAGAATAGCTTGAACCTAGGAGGCAGAGTTTGCAGTGAGCCGAAATCATGCCACTGCACTCCAGCCTTGGCAGCAGAGCAAGACTCCGTCTCAAAAAAAAAAAAATAGGAAAGGGTCACTTCCAAACTCAGTCATTGGCACACTGTTGGCAGGATTCATTTACTTAGGTCTGTTGGACGGAGGGCTTCAGTTCTATACTGGCCACTGGCCAGAGATGCCCCTCCCCACTTGGTTCCTTGCTATGTGGCCCTCTCTAAAAGAAAGTTCACAACTTGGCAGCTGGCTTCCATCAGAGTGAGCAAGCCAAAGAGCAAGATACAAGCCAGCCTCATTTTGTAATCTAATCTCAGAAGTGACATCTCATCATTTTTGTCATATTTTATGCATTAGAAGCAAGTCACTAGGCCAGCCCATACTCAAGAGGAGCAGATAACACAAGGACATGAATACAAGAAGGCAGGGATCATTGGAGCCACCTTAAAAGCTGCTCACATCACCTTGCTTTGAGAGAAGTCTTTAGTAGCTCCACCTGCTTTTTTTCCTGCAAGTTTGCACCCCCACCCCAGTGTGTGTGTGTAGACATTCTTCCTGTGTTGCCCAGGCTGGTCTCGAACTCCTGGTCTCAAGCAATTATGCTGCCACAGCCTCCCAGAGGGTTGGGATTACAGGCCTGAACCGCCAAACCTGGCCCTGAATTTCTATCTTATAAACTATTAACAAGGTCTTGACTTAGGAATCAAAAATTAACAAAATTTCAGAATTTAAGACCATGAAATAAGCCAAATCACACACCTTTTTTTAATCCAGAAACTAATACTGGCTAGGCGTGGTGGCTTACGCCTATAATCCTAGCACTTTGGGAGGCCAAAGTGGGCGGATCACCTGAGGTCAGGAGTTTGAGAGCAACCTAACCAATATGGTGAAACCCCGCCTCTACTAAAAACACAAAATTAGTCCGGGCGTGGTGGCTCACGCCTGTAATCCGAGCACTTTGGGAGGCTGAGGCAGGTGGATCATGAGGTCAAGAGTTTGAGACCAACCTGGCCGATATGGTGAAACCCCATCTCTATTAAAAATACAAAAATTAGCTGGGCATGGTGGCATGTGCGTGTAGTCCCAGCTACTCAGGAGGCTGAGGCAGGAGAATGGCTTGAGCCTGGTAGGTGGAGGTTGCAGTGAGCCGAGATGACACCACTGCACTGCAGCCTGGGCAGCAGAGAACACTCTGTCTCAAAAAAAACTTATACTGGAATATTACTCAAATGAAAAAGTAAGCACATACCAGCTATCACATTGCATGTTTCAGGAAGAGACATTAAGCGTTATAAGTTTATTTACAAACATACCTCGTGTGCTATATGCCTGAGATCAAGAATTTGATCCATTGTTTTGTTTCCTTTTTTTCCTTCAACTTTTTTTTTTTTTGAGACAGAGTTTCATTCTGTCATCTAGGCTGGAGTACAGTGGCACCATCTCGGCTCACTGCAACCTCCTCCTCCTGAGTTTAAGCAATTCTCCTGCCTCGGCTCCCGAGTAGCTGGGATTACAGGTGTCCACTACCATGCCTAGCTAGTTTTTTGTATTTTAGTAGAGACGGGGTTTCACTGTGTTGCCCAGGCTGGTCTCGAACTTTTAAGCCCAGGCAATCCGCCTGCCTCGGCCTCCCAAAGTGCCAGGATTACAGGCATGAGCCACTGTGCCTGGATCATTGGTGCTTTCCTTCAACTTTTTTTTTTTTGAGACAGAGTTTCATTCTGTCATCTAGGCTGGAGTACAGTGGCACCATCTCGGCTCACTGCAACCTCCTCCTCCTGAGTTTAAGCAATTCTCCTGCCTCGGCTCCCGAGTAGCTGGGATTACAGGTGTCCACTACCATGCCTAGCTAGTTTTTTGTATTTTAGTAGAGACGGGGTTTCACTGTGTTGCCCAGGCTGGTCTCGAACTTTTAAGCCCAGGCAATCCGCCTGCCTCGGCCTCCCAAAGTGCCAGGATTACAGGCATGAGCCACCATGCCTGGCCTTTTTTTCTTCAACTTTTATTTTCAGTTCCAGGGTACATGTGTAGGATGTACAGGTTTGTTACATAGGTAAACGTGTGCCATGGTGGTTTACTCACAGATCGATCCATCGCCTAGATATTAAGCCCAGCATCTGTTAGCTATTCTTCCTGATGCTTTCCCTCCGCCGACTCCTACCTCCAACAGGCCCCAGTGTATGTCCTTCTCCCCACGTGTTCATGTGTTCTTATCGTTCAGCTCCCAGTTATAAGTGAGAACATGTG
>NW_012114955.1:2510970-2517084 GCF_000951035.1 Colobus angolensis palliatus | reverse complement strand
AAAAAAAAAAAAAAAAAAATTTTAAATTACAGACTTACAGAAAGGTTGCAGAGGTTACAAAGAACCTTTTTTCCCTGAGCTATTTGAAAGTAAGCCACCAAAGTGATGTCTTACTACTCCCAAGTATTTCCTACAAACAAGGACTTTGTCCTATGTAACCAGAATGCAACCATCAAAATCAGAAAATTGACATTGATAGGTTACTACCCTCTAATCCTCTGACCCCAGCTTTTTCATCAGTTGTACTAATAACATTCTTTATAGTTGAAAGATCCAGTTGAGAATCACACAGTACAGTTAGTTGTCATGTTGCTTTATTCTCCTTTAATCTGGAATGTTTCCTCCGTTTTTTCTTGAATTTCATGATCTTGATATTTTGAAGATTACAGAACAGTTGTGGTGTAGAGTGTATGTCAGTGACATTTGTTTGATGTTTCTTTGTGATTAGATTCAGGTTATGCAGGAGTGTCGTGAAGCAGTGCTGCATTCTCATTGCATCCTGTCAGGTGACACATGATTTCTATTTATCGCTTTATGGTGATGATCACTTTGATCACTTGATTAAGGGAGTATCTGGCATTTCTGTTGTAAAATAACTCTTTCCTCCTTTGTAAATAAGAAGTACTTTGTGGGGAGTTTCTTTGAAACTATGTAAATATCCCACTCTTTGTCAAACTTTATGTAATTGATTTATTTGTAGCAATGTGGACTCATGATTTTCTTTGTTATTCAATGGGTTAGAATTCATTACTATCATTATATATTTTGATACTCCAGTTGTTCCTTATTTAGTCAGTGACATCGCCCTCAGGTTGGCTTCTGTGGCCTTTTGACATGTCCCATAACCCATGACCTCTTTATTGCTTTCAGGAACAAGTTGTTCTCAGCTTATCTTGTATTTTTCTTGCCCCATCCCTGGAATCAGCCAATTCTACAAAGATCCTTGGCTGTTTTTCAGTGGAGAATGTTATTTAAAAGCTAAGATCTGAACTGAGTGTGGTGGCACACCTGTAATCCCAGCACTTTGGGAGGCCCAGGCGGGAGAATTGCTTGAGCCCAGGGGAGACCAGCTTGGGCAACATAGCAAGATCCTGTCTCTATATAAATGAATGAATGAATGCCAAGATCTGGATGCAGGGAGAACTCATAGCTACTGGGATGCCACTGTTCTCAGGCCCTGTCAGAGGAAAAAGCTAGAGAATATATATGTTTATACACACACACACACACACACACACACACAGACAGACACACGTTGACATGTATACACACATCTAAATTTACATCCATTTTTCTCTATATTTTGAAAAACAATGAGTTCCTGCTGACATCTCCAGTTGCAATTGTATATCACAGGATTCATTCTAGTTTTCTCCTTTTCCCTATTTTTCCCTCCCAGATTCAGCACTGTGAAACATAATTTCTGTTATCCTCAATATGTTTACTACTTTGATCAATCCCCTATATGCGCTTTGCTTAATCTCCCATTTCTGCCATGCTGCCATCCTTTCTTGCGTGAATCTCTTGTCACCCCATTTAGGCCCTAGCACTCCACACTTGGCTACCCGCAAGTGAATGCCTGGTACATACCATTTTGGTTCTGACACCCTGGGCTGAGCCGCCTCTTCGCAGCCTCCTGGGTCAGACATCTTCCTGTTCACCATCTAATGGCTTTAAGACTAAATTGCTCAGGAAAGGGAAGGTATTTTAACCATCCTTCTACCATTGTTTCTTGCATTAAATCTTGATTTTGATACAATATTTAGATCCATTTCCTTTTTGTTCATTGGCTATAAATTGATCACCATTTTGGATATAATGATTATTTAACCATTACTTTTATTCTAGATAATCATGGCTCCTTTAATATTTGTATCTAAATTTTGTTTTCCAGTCTTTATTCTTCCTTTGCTGATGTTGGAATGTTTTTCAAATTCCTATATCCCTTTATAAGAATGTAGAACTTTGCTGCATCTTCTTTCATATTTTATCCTTTTTTTTACTGTGATTTGTAAAATAAGAGCTCTTCAGGTAGAATTTTTTTTTTTTTTTGAGACAGAATCTTGCTACGTTGCCCAGGCTGGAGTGCAGTGGTGCCATCTCAGCTCACTGCAACCTCCGCCTCCCAAGTTCAAGTGAGTCTCCTGCCTCAGCTTCCCCAATAGTTGGGATTACAGGTACGTACTACCACACCCAGCTAATTTTTGTATTTTTAGTAGAGATGTTGGCCAGGCTGGTCTCAAACTCCTGACCTCAAGTGATTCCGCCCATCTCAGCCTCCCAAAGTGCTGGGGCCACCACACCCGGCCCAGGTAGATTATTAAAAACTGAGGCTGGGCGAGGTGGCTCCCACTTGTAATCCCAGCACTGTGGAAGGCCAAGGAGGACCAGCCTGGCCAACATGGCAAAATCCCTTCTCTATTAAAATTACAAAAATTAGCAGGGCATGGTGGCGCATGCCTGTAATCCCAGCTACTCGGGAGGCTGAGGCAGGAGAATCGGTTGAAACCAGGAGGCAGAGGTTGCAGTGAGCCGAGATCATGCCATTGCATTCCAGCCTGGGCGACAAAGCAAGACTCCATCTCAAAAAACAAAACAAAACAAACAAACAAAACAACTGAGCATTTAATATTAAGGAGTAATAAATGTTTTAGGATACCTTTCCAAATACATACTTAACGGATGCTTTTAGCTATGTAAAACACATTCTCACACATCCCCATTGATACTAGCAATCAAATTTTGGAGGGATAATTTTATTGCCTTTATTCTTTGGAAAGTAAAAATGGATGGGGTACAGCAGGAGAGCATAGGTGAGTGGCAGAAAATATTTCCGTGTTTTTGACTTTGACCATCTCTTATTGTTTAGGCATATCCCAGTACTTTCACTAGTGTCTTTAAGTTCCTAGTATTTCAGATTCAGTAAAAATTAACAGATGCTATATTCTACCAGAGAACCAATAATAAACTTTTTTTTTTTTTTTTTTGAAACAGGGTCTCATTCTGTTGCCCAGGCTAGAGGGCAGTGGTGTGATCGTATCTTACTGTGGCCTTGATCTCCTGGGCTCAAGCCATCCTCCTCCCTCAGCCTCTCAATTAGCTAAGACTACAGGTGTGCACCACCACATCCCGCTAATTTTTTTATTTTCCGTAAAGATGAGGTGTCGCTGTGTTGCCCAGGCTGGTCTCATATTGCTGGCCATGAACAATCCTCCAACTTTGGCTGCCCAAAGTGCTGGGATTACAGGCGTGAGCCACCACACTCGGCCATTTTTTTATTTTCCGTAAAGATGAGGTGTCGCTGTGTTGCCCAGGCTGATCTTCAACTCCTGAGCTCAAGCAATCCTTCCGTTTCAGCCTCCCAATGTGCTGAGATTATAGGCATGTGCCACTGTGCTTGGACAATAAACATTTTAAACACCTAAAATACATAGTACTTCTTCAATAATAAGTTAATAACTTTTCCCTCCCACTTATTACTTAAATGACCTTCATCATTCTGTGAAGTATGGGCCTGTGCATTAAAAATAGTTTTTACCACTTTTCTCATTGCCTTTCTCCTTAATATTTATTCCTATATACATTAAGAATGAGTTGGGCTGGGCCCAGTGGCTCACGCTTGTAATCCCAGCACTTTGGGAGGCCAAGGTGGGTGGATCAGGAGGTCACAAGTTCAAGACCAACCTGGCCAAGATGATGAAACCCCATCTCTACTAAAAATACAAAAATTAGCTGGGCACAATGGCAGATGCCTGTAATTCCAGCTACTCGGGAGGCTGAGGCAGGAGAATCACGTGAACCCGGGAAGTGGAAGTTGCAGTGAGCTGAGACCGTGCCAATTCAATCCAGCCAGGATGACAGAGCGAGACTCCATCTCAAAAAAAAGAATGAGTTAAGATTGTAATTTATGACTTACTCCTTTTAATATACTTGCAGTGTTCACCTGTGATTCCAGCACTTTGGGAGGCCAAGGTGGGCGGATCACCTGAGGTCATAAGTTCAAGACCAGCCTGAGGAACATGGTGAAACCCCATCTCTACCAAAAAATACAAAAATTAATTGGGTGTGGTGGCGTGCACCTGTGGTCCCAGCTACTTGGGAGGCTGAGGTGGGAGAATTGCTTGAACCTGAGAGGGTGAGGTTGTAGTGAGCTGAGATTGTGCCACTGCACTCCAGCCTGGGTGACAGAGTGAGACCTTTTCTCCAAAAAAAAAAAAAAAAAAAGTACATATATGTATGCACACACACACACATACACGTATATTTATACACACGTGTATATATACGTATACATACACACACACACATTTATATATATATTTGCGATGTTGTTTTTCTTAACATGGATACTCTTTGAAATGGGCAGGTAAGCCCCCTGAGCTGTCTCCACTCGTCTGTGCAAAATATGGCTGGGTCACAGTTGAATGTGATATGCTCAAGTGCTCTAGCTGTCAAGCTTTTCTCTGTGCCAGTTTACAACCAGCTTTTGACTTTGACAGATGTAAGTATAAGGTACAAATTACATTTTTCTCCACACTCAAATATGTACTATCCTGGTTTTCTGGGGCGGGGAAAAGGTCGTTTTAGTTTGATCAAAAAATGCATACTTCAATCTTTTTTTTTTTAATCTTTTTTTTTGAGATGGAGTCTTGCTTGTTGCCCAGGCTGAGTGAGATACAGTAGTGCAATTACAACTCACTGCAGCCTCAACCTCCTGGGCTCAAGCAACCCTTCCACCTCAGCCTCCCAAGTAGCTGGGACTATAGGCGCAGTGCCACTACACCTGGCTAATTTCTGTTTTTTTGTAGAGGTAGGGTTTTACCATGTTGCCCAGGCTAGTCTTGAACTCCTGAGCTCAAGTGATCTGCCCACCTTGGCCTCCTAAAGTGCAGGGATTACAGGGGTAAGCCATAGTGCCTAGCCAGTCTTTTTTTTTTTTTTGAGACGGAGTCGGGCTCTGTCGCCCAGGCTGGAGTGTAGTGGTGCAATCTCGGCTCACTGCAAGCTCTGCCTCCTGGGTTCACGCCATTCTCATGCCTCAGCCTGCCAAGTAGCTGGGACTACAGGTGCCTGCTACCATGCCTGGATAATTTTTTGTATTTTTAGTAGAGACAGGGTTTCGCCATGTTAGCCAGAATGGTCTCGATCTCCTGACCTCGTGATCTGCCCACCTCGGCCTCCCAAAGTGCTGGGATTATAGGCACGAGCCACCGCACTCGGCCTTTTTTTTTTTTTTTTTAAACTAAGCTAGCTACTGCAGCATGGACTTGACTTAATGTAATCTAGGTAACAGCAGCATGTTTACTTTATTATTCCAAAATTTATACTTCTAGACAAAGAGTGACAAAGGACTTTTATGAAGGCTCACATTTGGAATGCTCTGCTTTATAAGATACATGGGGGCTGGGCGCGGTGGCTCACGCCTGTAATCCCAGCACTTTGGGAAGCTGAAGTGGGCGGATCACATGAGGTTGGGAGTTTGAGACCAGCCTGGCCAACATGGTGAAACCCCATTTCTGCTAAAAATGCAAAACACTACTCAGGTGACTGAGGCAGGAGCATTGCTTGAGCCTGGGAGATGGAGGCTGCCATGAGCTGAGATTGCACCACTGCACTCAAGCCTGGGTGGCAGAGCAAGACTGTCTCAAAAAAATAAAAACTAAAAATAAGATACATGGTATCTCCTTTGTTGATCTTTAGGATCTCAATTTAGAACCTGTTTTGTGGAAAATATTAAGATTATATAGTTGATAATATTTTCACATTTTAAAATTCTCTTATTTGTATTTTTAGTTAAATCTCTGCTCTTAGAGGCCATTCATTGGATTCTGAATCTGTATAGTGTTTTCTAAGGTGTTGCTGTTTGTGTGGATTTCAGATAAGCAACGATGTGCTGAGCTGAAGAAAGCCTTGTGTACTGCCCATGAGAAGTTCTGTTTCTGGCCAGACAGCCCATCCCCAGGTACTTATTTTTGAGAACTCCTGTTCACCATTTTCCTTCGTCATTGCATGTCTAATATTGTCTATTTGTTGGTGAAAACCTAGTCTTTGAAGTTTCTTTTTCTCCTTTTCTTTTTTTTTTTTTTTTGAGATGGAGTTCCACTCTTGTTGCCC
>NW_012114955.1:2505346-2510457 GCF_000951035.1 Colobus angolensis palliatus | reverse complement strand
CGATCTCAGCTCATTGCAACCTCCACCTCCCAGGTTCAAGCGATTCTCCTGCCTCAGCCTCCCGAGTAGCTGGGATTACAGGCGCGCGCCACCACACCCTGCTAATTTTAAAAATTTTTTGTAGAGGTGGGGTTTCACCATGTTGGCTAGGCTGGTCTCAAACTCCTGACCTCAAGTGATCTGCCTGCCTCGGCCTCCCAAACTGCTGGGATTACAGGCATCAGCCACTGTGCCCGGCCACAACCCAGTTCATTTAGGTGAGGAAACTAAGAATCAAAGGTCTTAAAACCAACTAGAAGAAGCTATAACTAAGTTTAATCTGATTTCAAACCCTCGCTTTTCCCATCACACCAAGAAATGCCATATTCTACCTAGGCTTCCTGTAGAGGGAGTACTAATAGTAATCATGGTGGAAGTTCATTTGCTAAAGAAGACTCATGGGACCCCAAGTGAGGGTGATCACAAATCTGCAGTTTATTACAGTAAAACAGTACACTATCACAACAGCATTGAAGTAAGGGTGTCATCACAGCCACAGGCTGCCTATCTGGGGAGGCCAGGTCCAACCTCCTATTTCCTGTCTACATAAGGGCCATAAGAGAACATACTCACCCTTGAATCAGGAACTACTGATGTGTGCACAGAACACTTTGGAATAAGAGAGCCCAAAATGTAATCTCAACTGGGTTTTTAAAAATATTTTGTTCATCGGCCAGGCACAGTGGCTCCCAACCATAATCCTAACACTGGGAGGCCAAGACAGGAGATCGCTTGAGTTCAGGAGTTTGAGACCAGCCTGAGCAATAAATACAGTAAGACCTCATTTCTATTAAAAATAAAAATTAAAAAATATTTTGTTAATCATGTTCCTGCTAAGTAAACAGCTTCAAAGCAGAGCCCTCTGGTGGGGAATCTAAGAGCAAGTATAAAAAATTATTTAGACCCATAGTTAAAAAGCAACACTGGCCGGGCGCGATGGCTCAAGCCTGTAATCCCAGCACTTTGGGGGGGCCGAGACGGGCGGATCACTAGGTCAGGAGATCGAGACCATCCTGGCTAACACGGTGAAACCTCGTCTCTACTAAAAAAAAATACAAAAAGCTAGCCAGGCGAGGTGGCGGGCGCCTGTAGTCCTAGCTATTCGGGAGGCCAAGGCAGGAGAATGGCATGAACCCGGGAGGCGGAGCTTGCAGTGAGCTGAGATCCGGCCACTGCACTCCAGCCTGGGCGACAGAGCCAGACTCCGTCTCAAAAAAAAAAAAAAGAATTTCAAAAAATGATACTGGTTTAATTCTCCTTTTGGCATCTAGGTAAGAATGTTCTTTCCCTATAATGTTTACTGTGTTCTGGTCTAGTTTCAAAAAGCATAAACAGCCATGCATGGTGGCTCATGCCTATAATCCCAACACTCTGGGAGGCGAAGGTAGGAAGGGCACTTGAGCCCAGGAGTTTGAGACCTGCCTGGGTAACATAGTAAAACCCAGTTGCTAAAACAAAACAAAACAAAAGTATAAACACACTGAAATTAAAACATAAAATATTAAGAATAAAAGATGATGTAGAGCCAAAAACCACAGATGAGGCAGTCAACAACGTGACTTAAACACACCACGCCACCTTATCCTTCCTGGAGATACCCTGAGGAAGCCACAGGTTGCAACTGCAAGGCTGCTCCAAGATTACATGTCATTTTGGCCTAACAGTTATTTGAAACAGCAACCTAATCCAACACCAAGCTGGACCATTCTCTCCAAAAGAATCCTAACTGTCTTCTGCAATGGGATTTCTGTGCAAGTCAGCCCCAAACTCTGGGAAAGTGGTGCTGTGCTGGGGCCGGGGTTCTCCCAAAGAGCAGAGTGTTGTTTGGAGATTAATACTGAAAGATGCGCTTTCTAAATATCATCAAGAATCTGCTGTAGCTCGTCATCTTCAAACCACCCTTCTAGGCTTGGGATTAGGGCCTTGGACTCCTCAGCAGTCTCTAGGCAAAAGTTGGCCAAGCAAGGCCAACCTAAACGTATGAAGCTTTTCTAGAGCAGTAAGCTGTGAACACTGGCAGTGGTCTCTCTGTTTTTGAAATGGGCTGTGTGTAGTTAAACGTTTGCATGGAGACCTTTGAGAGTTTCTATTCATCCTCTTTACTCTTTGTTCTATTGCTTTTGATGCTCCAGAAGCATATGAACTTCTGAATTTAGAAGTGTCTCAGCTGTCTCAAACTCTGGGAAGGATGAGCTGTGAGGCGTCCTCCCCTAAACCACCGGCCTGCGGATCACTGTTGCAGGCTGTCATCACTGCCTCGCACACCACCACCTAGACCGCTAGAGGTGGAAGCATGGAGCCCACAGCCTACATTTTCATACTGTTTAGGCCATTTGGTTACTTATTCTATTTCCTGCCTTCCTTCTCCATCCCTCCTCTTTTCCTCCTCCCTCCTTTTCTTTTTTCCTCTTCTTTCTCCATCCCCGCCAAAGCTTCCTGCATTCCAGCCTGGACAATAGAGTGAGACTCCGTCTCAAAAAAAAAAAAAAAAAGCAAATTCAGCTTAGCCCAGGCTGGAGTGCAGTGGCATGATCTCACCTCACTGCAACTTCCGCCTCCCAGGTTCAGGTGATCCCCTTGCCTCAGCCCCCCAGTAGCTGGGATTACAGGCATGCGCCACCATCCCCAGCTAATTTTTGTATTTTTAGTACAGACGAGTTTTGTCATGTTGGCTAGGCTGGTCTCAAACTCCGACCTCAGGTGATCTACCTGCCTTGGCCTCCCCAAGTGCTGAGATTGGCGGGGCGCAGTGGCTCATGCCTGTAATCCTAGTACTAGGGGATGCTGAGGTAGGAGAATCGCTTGAACACTGCACTCCAGCCTGGGCGACAGAGCCAGACTCCGTCTCAAAAAAAAAAAAAAAAAAAAAAAAGCAACACTATTCATCTGTATATTTCATGCCTTGACCAGGAATCAGTGCCATATAGGTATAGTTTTTATTTCAGTAGGATGGCAGGCTAATTCCAGGGTCACTGATAGCTAGGAATATTCCATGATTTATCACTAAAAGGAAAAAATAGATTGAAAATAACCAGAGATTCCCCTCTACCTTTGATCAATGAAAGGGTGGTAGAAAAGGGATTATTAAATAAAATTGTTAAAGTGAAGCTGATTGCATAATAAGGATTTCCTGCTGTTGAAATAGCTAGGATTTACTAGTTATTTAACTGTATTGTATAACAAAACTTGGTCCCATGAGGATTTGAATCCATCCTTGTCTAGTGTACTCAGTCCAAGTTTGTTTTTGCTTTTTGTTTTTTGTTTTTTTTCTTGAGATGGAGTCTTGCTCTGTCGCCCAGGCTGGAGTGCTACAATGACTCAGTCTAGGCTCACTCCGCTTCCTGGGTTCAAGCAGTTCTCCTGCCTCAGTCTCCCGAGTAGCTGGGACTACAGGCACATGCCACCACACCCGACTAATTTTTGTATTTTTAGTAGAGACGGGGTTTCACCATGTTGGCCAGGCTGGTCTCGAACTCCTGACCTGAAGTGATCCACCTGCCTTGGCCTCCAAAAGTGCTGGGATTACAGGCGTGAGCCCCGTGCCTGGCATCTAAGTTTTTAAGGTCTGCCCAGGGCTCTATTTGTGGTCCCCAACTCTTGTCACTATACATTTTGCTTTCCTGATCTCATTCGTAATTCAGCTACCACCTCGGAGACCTCTAATTCCTATCCAGACCTCTCTTTTGAGCTTGACTCATATTTTCATCTACCTTCTAGACATTTCCACTTAATGTTATAGGTACCTGGAACTCAATGTGTATAAAACTGAACTCTTCCTCTTATACCTAAAACTTTCTCCATCTTGGCAAATAGCACTGACCTCCCATCCAGTTGTCCTAGCCAGAAACCTGAAAGTCACTTTAGATGCTCTTCTCTATCGTCACCCACTTTGACCTATCCATTCTACCTCCTAAATGGATCTTAGATATAACCTTTCAATTATACGATCCCTTGGTTTGGTTCTTTAACATTGAAAGAACATTTGTGTAGATAAAAGAACACTCAATTATTTTCACTTTATGCTTAAATTTATTAAGCAAAACTACTAATTTTGAAGGTAATTTTTTTCTAACATTTACCAATAATTATAAACTAAATTAAATTTCTTTAAACAGTTTATTTTATTTTATTTTATTTTATTTTACTTTATGTTATGTTATTTTGAGATGGAGTCTCACTCTGTCGCCCAGGTAGAGTGCAGTGGCACAATCTTGGCTCACTGCAACCATCGCTTCCTGGGTTGAAGCAGTTCTCCTGCATCAGCCTTCTGAGTAGCTGGGATGACAGGTGCCCACCACCACACCTGGCTGATTTTTCCCTCCTGAGTTCAAGTGATTCTCCTGCCTCAACCTCCTAAAGTGTTATTTTTAGTAGTGATGAGGTTTCACCATGTTGGCCAGGCTATCTTGAACTCCTGACCTCAGGTGATCCACCTGCCTCTGCTTCCCAAAATGCTGGGGTTACAGGCATGAGCCACTGCACCCGGCCTTACCTTGACTTTTAAAGCCAACTTTGTTCTTTCTTCAGCTTTTCCCTCGGATTGCACATTCATACAGAGTCAACAAGTGCCCCAAAGAAAAACCCCTGAATTGTGAAAAAAAACAGACATATTTCTCTCCAGAAAAATCAAAGCTAGAATGTTTAGCTATGAAAATGTCTCTCCCATTTAGGCTCAGATCAGATAGCTTCACTGTTGTGGCTCAGAAAGGGGCAGACTCCTTCCTTCCAAATCACCCCATCACAGAACACCTGTTGCTAAGTAGCAAGCCAGAGGGTTAGACTGAATGCCCCATAAGAGGAGACTTCGAAGTGTTGAGACCTTCAAGTGTAGCCTGTGAAGGAAAATCTTAATCTGTGGGTGACAAAATAAGTGCTTCAGGACCACTTACTCCAAATCTACATTCTGCAATACAGTCCAAGAAAAAAGGCAAAGTGGTAAGGTGCGATGGCTCACGCCTGTGATCTCAACAGTCTGGAAGGCCAAGGCGGGAGGACCACAAGGTCAGGAGTTCGAGACCAGCCTGGCCAATATGGTGAAACCCCGTTTCTACTAAAAATACAAAATAAATTAG
>NW_012114955.1:2494204-2495851 GCF_000951035.1 Colobus angolensis palliatus | reverse complement strand
CCTCCGCCTCCCAGGTTCAGGTGAGAAACTACGAGATTTTTTGAAGAAGGAAGCCACTTCACTCGGCGGGGTTTTTGTTTGTTTGTTTGTTTTGAGACAGGGTCTCACTCTGTTGCCCAGACTTGAGTGCAGTGGCTCCATCTCAGCTTACCACAACCTCCGCCTCCCCAGCTCAAGCAATTCTCCTGCCTCAGCACCCCCGAGTACCTGGGATTACAGGTGCACGCCTCTACTGCCTGGCTAAGTTTTGCATTTTTAGTGGAGATAGGGTTTCACCATGTTAGCCAGGCTGGTCTTGAACTCCTGACCTCAAACGATCCACCCTCCTCAACCTCCCAAAGTGCTGGCAAAGTGCTGGGATTACAAGCGTGAGCCACCGCGCCCGATCCACCCTCCTCAACCTCCCAAAGTGCTGGCAAAGTGCTGGGATTACAAGCGTGAGCCACCTCGCCTGGCTTCTAGGCTGAATTTGAAAGACCAACAACAGTGGGTAAAAGCAAAAGGCCAAAGGATGGCACATTTGGGGAATGCTGAATAGTTTCACAGGGCTGGCTCACAGTGTCCCTGTGGAGAGAATAGAGAAGAAGACTAAAGTGTAGACAGTGGCCAAACCATGATTTTATTAAATGTATGTGATGAGAAGCTATGAGATTTTTTGAAGAAGGAAGAGATGTTATAGATAACATGAACTAGGGTAGAGTACAAACTGTAAGGGGTAAGTCTCAAGGCAAAGAACTAAACTTAGAAGACATAAAAGGACTTAAAGTAATAACCCCAGCCAGGCGTGGAGTCTCACGCCTGTAATCCCAGTGTTTTGCAGGGCTGAGGTGGGAGGATCACTTGTGGCCAGGAGTTTGGGACCAGGCTGGGCACCCTGTCTCTAAAAAGAAAAAAAATCTTTAAAATTAGCCAGGTATGGTGGCATACCCCTGTCATCCTAAGCTACTCGGTAGATTGAGGCAGGAGGATCCCTTTAACCCAGGAATTCGAAGTTACAGTGAGCTATACTCATGTCACTGCGCTCCAGCCTGCATGACAGAGCAAGACCCTGTCTCTTAAAAAAAAAAAAAAAAAAAGGAAATGAAAGAAAAACAGGATAGAATAATATGCAGCATTAAATCGGGAAAATAAATATAAACTCAAGATGTTAAAATAGAAATCTAGCAGTGATGGCTGCATGAATATGCATGTCAAAACTTATCAAAGTATATACCTAAATATGTGCAATTTATGTCAATTAGACCTCAGTAAGGCTGTTTAAAAAAATATCTTTTACAGTTTTGTTATTAGAAGGGGCCCAAATGCAGTAACAGCAGCACTTCTGCCCACACTTGTTTGCATTGTTAGCAACCAGATTTTGGTCCCTCATTTTAGTTTAGTATGATTAAAAGGATCAGGCTCTTTGGAGAGTTGCTGATTCCATGTCTCGGAGCAAGGACAATCAACTTGGATCAGAATATCCTGTTGTTGCTAGAAAGCAAGAATGCTTTCAAGAATGCTACAGACAGGCCAGGCATGGTGGCTCACGCCTGTAATCCCAACACTTTGGGAGGCTGAGGCAGGCAGATCACAAGGTCAGGAGTTTGAGACCATCCTGGCTAACACAGTGAAACCTCATCTCTACTACAAATACAAAAAACTAGCCAG
>NW_012114955.1:2492496-2493528 GCF_000951035.1 Colobus angolensis palliatus | reverse complement strand
CTGTAGTCAGCCTGGGCACGGTGTAATCCTGGCACTTTGGGAGGCCGAGATGGGAGGATCACGAGGTCAGGAGATCGAGACCATCCTGGCTAACAAGGTGAAACCCCGTCTCTACTAAAAGTACAAAAAATTAGCTGGGCATGGTGGCGGGCACCTGTAACCCATGCTACTCAGGAGGCTGAGGCAGGAGAATTGCTTGAACCCAGGAAGCAGAGGTTGCAGTGAGCCGAGATTGTGCCACTGCACTCCAGCCTGGGCGACAGAGCAAGACTCCGTCTCGAAAAACAAAAACGAATGCTACAGACAATGCTAAAAGAATAGAGTAGCCAGCTTAAAGGAGATCCACTACCCCACTTATGAATGTCTGAAACTCAAATAAGAAAATAATCATTACAATTTAAAATGCAGCCAGGCGTGGTGGCTCACGCCTGTAGTCCCAGCACTTTCGGAGGCTGAAGTGGGCAGATTGCTTGGGTCCAGGAGTTCAAGACCAGCCTGGACAATATAGTAAAACTCTGTCTCTACAAAAAATACAAAAAATTAGCTGGGCATGGTTACGCATACCTGTGGTCCCAGCTACTCGGGAGGGTGAGGTGGCAAGATCGCGTAAGCCTGGGAGGTTAAGGCTGTGGTAAGCCATGATTGCACCACTGCATTGCAGCAAAGGAAAAAGATGGGGTCTCACTCTGTTGCCCAGACTGACCTAGAACTCTTGGGCTCAAGTGATACCTCTGCCTAAGTCTCCAGAGTAGCTGGGCTTACAAATGCCACCTGGCTAATAATAATTAATTTTTAAAATTGATTTTAGTAAGCAGGAGAGCACTGATATATTTGTAAGTATTATTTCTTCTATCAGGTAGTCCATCCCTCCCTCTCTCCCTCCCTCCCTCCTTCCTCCTTCCCTTCCTTCCCTTCTTTCCCTTCCTTCCCTTCTTTCCCTTCCTTCCCTTCTTTCCCTTCTTTTCCTTCCCTTCCTTCCATTCCCTCCCTCCCTTCCCTCCCTTTCTCACTTCCCCCCTTTCTTTTCCCCCT
>NW_012114955.1:2488044-2491657 GCF_000951035.1 Colobus angolensis palliatus | reverse complement strand
CCTTCCCTCCCTCCCTGCCTCCCTCTCTCCCTCCCTCCCTCCCTCCCTTCCTTCCTTCTGTTTCTTCTATCAAGTACACGTTTCTCTCTCCTCTCTCTCTCCCAGGCTACAGTGCAGTGGCATGATCATAGCTCACTGCAGCCTTAATTCCTGGGCTTAAGCAATCCTCCTGCCTCAGCCTCCTGAATAACTGTGACTACAGGCATATGCCATCACAGCCAGCTAATTTTTTTTTTTGGTAGAGATGGGGTCTCACTATATTGCCCAGGCTGATCTCAAACTCCTGGCCTCAAGTGATCTTCCTACCTCAGCCTCCCAAAATGTTAGGATTACAGTCATGAACAATTGTGCCTGGCCTCAAATACGTGTTTCTTGTCTCAATCCATGTAGGATGTCTCCAGTGGGGATGGTGGAGGAAGGGCATCTGAAAATCCTCTATGAGAGCAAAAAGAACACTTGCAAAATTATCAAAATCAACTTACCTTTTTTTTTAGATGGAATTTTGCTCTGTTGCCCAGGCTGGAGTGCAATGGCGTGGTCTCAGCTCACTGCAACCTCCGCCTCCTGGGTTCAAGCAATTCTCCTGCCTCAGCCTCCTGAGTAGCTAGGATTACAGGCGCGTGCCACCATGCCTGGTAAATTTTTGTATTTTTAGTAGAGACAGGGTTTCACCATGTTGGCCAGGCTGGTCTTGAACTGCTGACCTCGTAATCCGCCCACCTCGGCCTCCCAAAGCATTGAGATTACAGGCGTGAACCACTGTGCCCGGCCTCAAAATCAACTTTCACAGGACGATTGGACAGAGATTTCTTTAAATGCCTAGAACAAATAAGTCCACCAGTCTTGCCAAGGAGCTCTGTGTGGTGGGGGGAGCACACTTTCAGTAGTCAAGCAGGCAGTTTGCAACTTTGTATTAGCCTTCACACAAGCAGGACCTCAGCATCAGCCAGAGGTGAGAGCTTAGGGCCTTTTTCAGGTCTTTCTTGGGCATGTGTATAGCTCTATACTTGCACATGTGCTTCTAGATTCCAAGGAGTATGTCAGAGCCTTTCAAGCCTGCCTATGGACATTTCATTTCCCAGCTTTTAAGGTTTTTGGTCAGCTTATTATTTGTTCCAATTCATACTGCTGCTTCAAAGCAACTGTGATGTTAAACAGTTGCCAATGATCATTTTTGAAAACCTGTCTGGGGAAAAGGGTGTTCTCACTGGGACAGTATGATGTTCCAGGCAACTGCCACACAGATCAAATAATGATGGTTCTCTGGAAGGGGGCTTTGGAGGAGCTGCACCTCTTTTCTGTGCTCTCCGGTGACTGCTAAGCTACTGGTTTTCACCATGATCGTGGGGATGTTGGTTTTCTTTTTCTCTTTTTTTTTTTTTTTGAGATGGAGTTTTACTCTTGTTGCCCAGGCTGGAGTGCAATGGCGCAGTCTCGGCTCACCAAACCTCAGCCTCCCAGGTTCATGCGATTCTGCCTCAGCCTCCCCAGTAGCTGGGATTACAGGCATGTGCCACCATGCACAGTTAATTTTGTATTTTTAGTAGAGACAGGGTTTCTCCATGTTGGTCATACTGGTCTCAAACTCCCAACCTCAGGTGATCCATCCGCCTTGTCCTCCGAAAATGCTAGGATTACAGGCGTGAGTCACTGTGTCCGGCCAGGATGTGGGTTTTCAAGGCTACCACAGACCTGAGCTGGGGAAGGGAAGATGGAAACGACAGTTAAAACATCACAAAACGGGCCGGGTGCAGTGGCTCACACCTGTAATCCCAGCACTTTGGGAGGCTGAGGTGGGCGGATCATGAAGTCAAGAGATGGAGACCATCTTGGCCAACATGGTGAAGCCCCATCTCTACTAAAAATACAAAAAATTAACTGGGCGTGGTGGCAGGCACCTGTAGTCCCAGCCTCCTTGGGAGGCTGAGGCAGAAGAGTTGCTTGAACCCAGGAGGCGGAGGTTGCAGTGAGCCGAGATCATGCCATTACACTCCAGCCTGAGCCACAAGAGTGAAACTCCGTCTCAAAAAAATAAATAAAATAAAAAATAAAAGCCGAGATAGCTTTATGTTTGCTCCTAGCTAAGACAAAAATTAAGAATTCTTATTTTTAAAAAAGTAAGAGTTGCCGGGTGTGGTGGCTCACATCTGTAATCCCAGCACTTTGGGAGACGGAGGCAGGCAGATCACATGAGGCCAGGAGTTCGAGACTAGCCTGGCTAACACGGCAAAACGCCATCTCTACTAAAAATACACACACAAAAAATTAGCCAGGCATGGTGGCACATGCCTGTAGTCCTAGCTACTCGGGAGGGTGAGGCACAAGAATCATTTGAACCCAGGAGGTGGAGGTTGCAGTGAGCCAAGATCATGCTCCTGCACTACAGCCTGGACAATGGAGCAAGACTGTCTCAAAAAATAAAATAATTTTAAAAAGAAAGTAGGATTCCTGCAGGGTTGGTAAATTTATTGGCTCAGACATAGCACTAAGGACCCAGTCCTTGCAAGAAGCATGTCATCTTGTTCTAAAACTAGTTCCTCTCAAGGCAGCAGTTTGAAGAGTCATGTGCAGACACCATCTAGCCTTCACATAGTCACAGAATCCCTCCAGCCCGCTACCTTTCCTGTCTATTGACCACGACTGGATCAAATACCCCTTCCTAAATGGGTCACTGTTAAGGAAAACGCTGCTGTTGGGATTGGTAGAGACAAGTCAGGAATTTACCCTATGGGAAAGATAAGACAACAAACAAAACCTTGCTTCTGCTAGCAAGGCAGGAGCAGGAGATAGCTGGGTGAACAGCTAACAGTATCTGCTGTATCCCTATTGTACACTCTCATAATGGTCTCTCTTTACCGTTGTGATAACACTTATCACACTGTAATCGCATTGCGTGTCTGGCTTCCATATTAGATTATGAGTAACTTAAGGATGTTGAATGTGTGTCTCATCTTTGTAGCCTACGGGGCTGCCTTATACTGCTGTTGAGCAACTAAATGTTGATTTGAGGCTGAGAAAAGACCAGTGAGTTGAGTGGCTTCCTACTTTTTAGATGATCAGGTTAGGATGACATGTTCTTTCTTCACTTTTCCTATGAAATCTCTTCCAATATGTGTTTTCATTCTTTCTTAAAGCTGATTCAGGGCTGGGTGTGGTGACTCATGCCTGTAATCTCAGCACTTTGGGAGGCCGAGGCGGGTGGATCACCTGAGGCCAAGAGTTCAAGATCAGCCTGGCCAACGTGGTGAAACCCCGTCTCTATTAAAAATATAAAAATTAGCCACTCATGGTGGCAGGCACCTGTAACCCATGCTACTCAGGAGGCTGAGGCAGGAGAATTGCTTGAACCTGGGAGGCAGAAGTTGCAGTGAGCCGAGATCGCACCATTGCACTCCAGCCTGGGCGACAGCAAAAACTCTGTCTTGGGGAGAAAAAAAAAAAAAAAAAGCTAATTCAGTGTAGTTTCTACTTATCATTCTAGGCCTACTAGACTGACCTCTTTAAGAAGTAGCTTGGCGGCCAGGCGCAGTGGCTCAAGCCTGTAATCCCGGCACTTTGGGAGGCCGAGACGGGCGGATCACGAGGTCAGGAGATCGAGACCATCCTGGCTAAC
>NW_012114955.1:2479320-2486709 GCF_000951035.1 Colobus angolensis palliatus | reverse complement strand
CAGGAGATCGAGACCATCCTGGCTAACAAGGTGAAACCCCGTCTCTACTAAAAAATACAAAAAACTAGCCGGGTGAGGTGGCGGGTGCCTGTAGTCTCAGCTACTCAGGAGGCTGAGGCAGGAGAATGGCGTAAACCCGGGAGGCAGAGCTTGCAGTGAGCTGAGATCCAGCCACTGCACTCCAGCTTGGGCGACAGAGCGAGACTCCGTCTCAAAAAAAAAAAAAAAAAAAGAAGTAGCTTAGCAAGGCCTTTCTGCACTCATCATTTGCCTTTGTACCAGTATACCAAATATGCAGTAGATCAATTGGGTAATGCCAGAGATAATTATACTATAGTATATAATCAGTTTCCACACTGCTTAGATTTCAGACAGATTCTTTTCCAACTTAGGTATTACCAGTAGAATTCCTAATTGTATACTTTATTTACTCTGGTACCCAGTTTCACCTTATGATGTGAGCCTTTTTGAATCTCTTGTGTAGACTTTAGGAACATGCCACTTTTTTCATTCTTAGCTCACAGTAAATTATAACTTGGTAGTTGTTATAAAATGATAGTTCTTTAAGCCCTTTCACCTATTTAAGTCTCCATCTTTACTAACTCTGTTTTGTTTTCTCCTTCTTAAGGTAACAATTTCAAACATACACAGAAGTACACAGAATAGTATAAATAATAAAACCCCATCACTCAACTTCAACAATGATCAACTCATGGCCGATCTTGTTTCTTCTGTATTCCTAACACCCTGCCCCTCTGCGTTGTTTTGAAGTTCAGTCCCACATATTATGCCATTTTATCTGTAAATATTTCAAGATATAAAAGATATGGATTCTACTTTTTAAACGTAGTCTCAGTAGTATCATTACAGCCCCATCAAAATGAAAATCAATAATTTCCTGACACCATCAAATAGCTCATCAATTTTACTACATTTCCTCAATCATTCAATACATGTTTATTTATTTTATTTTATTTTATTATTTTTCTTTTTTTCTTTTTTTTTTGAGACAGAGTCTCCCTCTGTCACCCAGGCTGGAGTGCAGTGGCTGGATCTCAGCTCACTGCAAGCTCCGCCTCCCAGGTTTACACATTCTCCTGCCTCAGCCTCCTGAGTAGCTGGGACTACAGGCGCCCGCCACCACGCCCGGCTAGTTTTTTGTATTTTTTTAGTAGAGACGGGGTTTCACCATGTTAGCCAGGATAGTCTCGATCTCCCAACCTCGTGATCCGCCCATCTTGGCCTCCCAAAGTGCCGGGATTACAGGCTTGAGCCACTGCGCCCGGCCTATTATTATTTTTTTGAGACAGAGTCTCGCTCTGTTGCCCAGGCTGGAGTGCAGTGGCGCGATCTCAGCCTTATTGCAACCTCTGCCTCCTGGGTTCAAGTGATTCTCCTGTCTCAGCCTCCCAAGTAGCTGGGATTACAGGCGCACACTACCGTGCCTGGCTAATTTTTTGTATTTTTAGTAGAGATGGGGGTTTCACCATCTTGGCCAGGGTGGTCTTGAACTCCTGACCTCAGGTGATCCACCCAGCCTCCCAAAGTGCTGGGATTACAGGCATGAGCCACTGTGCCCGGCTGTGTTTTTTATTTTTTACAGTTTATACCAATATAATCTTCCAGTTTACTTTTTCCACAGACCGATTTGGGATGTTGCCCCTGGATGAGCCTGCTATTCTTGTTAGTGAATTCCTAGATCGTTTTCAAAGCCTTTGTCACTTGGACCTCCAGCTTCCTACCCTAAGGCCGGAGGACTTGAAAACTATGGTGAGTTTTTCCTGACTAGGCTGCAAGGGCTTCCAGTTGTTGCCAGCATTTATACCTGAAGCATTTCTTTTAATGACAAGAAGATGCAATTGCTGTGAAGATAACTGCTTGTCTGTCTCTCAGCTCACTGTTTCAGTCTCCACCAGGAAGGTGACTGTTGAGAGTTCCATTTGAATGTTTAAGTATGGTTTTTTAAATGGCATGGATTCAATTTAACATATACGTATATAAGCAGAGAGTTTATTTGGACCAAGTTTTAGGGCTATAGCCTGGAAGCATAGATTCAAGTTTGCTCTGAATATATGCTTCCCATAAATTCTATTTTATCTTGATTTATTACTTAAATTATTATTATTATTTTGAGACCGAGTCTCTTTCTGTCATCCAGGCTGGAGTGCAATGGTGTAATCTTTGCTCGCTGCACCCTCCAACTCCCAGGTCCATGCGATTCTCCTGTCTTAGCCTCCTGAGTAGCTGGGATTACAGGTGTCTGCCACCACACCCGGCTAATTTTTTTATTTTTAGTAGAAATGGGGTTTCACCATATTGGTCAGGCTGTTCTTGAACTCCTCACCTCAGATGATCCACCCACCTCAGCCTCCCAAAGTGCTGGGATTACAGGCATGGGCCAGCTCACCCAGCCTACTTAAACTATTTAACAGAAAATACTGAAATGTGACTGCATATGGTTTATTGCATATCATTTTTCAAAGAGTGTCCAAACTCCTTTCTCGTTGTGAGTAGAAACATTTAAATGCTGTAGTCAGCCTGGGCACGGTGTAATCCTGGCACTTTGGGAGGCCGAGATGGGAGGATCACGAGGTCAGGAGATCGAGACCATCCTGGCTAACAAGGTGAAACCCCGTCTCTACTAAGAAATACAAAAAACTAGCTGGGCGAGGTGGCGGGTGCCTGTAAGTCTCAGCTACACGGGAGGCTGAGGCAGGAGAATGGCGTAAACCCGGGAGACAGAGATTACAGTGAGCCGAGATTGTACCATTGCACTCCAGCCTGGGTAACAAGAGCGAAACTCTGTCTCAAAAATGAAATAAAATAAATGCTCTAGTCAATCTGTACTTTGAAACTGAATATTTACTGTTCCATTTAATCACCCTGTGGATACTCCATGAAGACAAGCTTTGCTGTAGGAAATAGCCTCTTCAAATTAAGAGAGTGGTACGGGTTTTAGCATCAAACTGTTAACTTCCCAAACTCCCCTCCAAGTACTAACCAGGCCTGACCCTGCTTAGCTGCTGAGATCATACGAGATTGGGCGCATTCAGGGTGGTATGGCCATCGACTGAAACTGTTAACCTCTGATGCTTATTATGAATATAACCCTGTCCCGAGTCAAGGCAATTTTTTTTCACCTGGTCATAGTTCCTTATTTTTCTTAGAACAAAAATAAAGTCTAACAAGCTTTGTCATTCTGTCAAAAAGTAAATTTAGAGCCTGGGGCATGGTGATGCACGCCTGTAGTCCCAGCTACTCAGTAGGCTGAGGTGGGAGGATTGCTTGAGCTCAGGAGTTCAAGACCAGCATGGCCAACATAGTGAGACCCCCATCTCTAAGATTTTTTTTTCTTTAATATTTAAGTAAATTTAGCATCAGGCTAAGACATAAGCAGTAATTTGTTTTCACTATTTGGGTTTGAAGTTTGCAGGTTTCAGGGAAAATCTGCAGCTGATAAATTGAAAACAATTTAGTACTAACAAGAATTTTGGCAGTTCCAGGGAGACTCCGTCTTTCTCAGTCAGCAGATTCAGGGCAATTCAGAAAGCTTCTGTGTGATACTGTATCCCTGTCCTGGAAGTATTTATTCTCTATGAAGAGAACTCTCTTCATGTTTGTAATTTCCTTCCTGATTTTCCGCTTGTACTATCTAGGTATGTTATAATGTGTAATTTTTCTTTTTATGGTAGTTGAAACGAAGTTTTTTACTTGGCTCCCTTGTAGTGCTTGACAGAAGACAAGCTCAGTCTTCTCCTACACCTGCTTGAAGATGAACTTGATCACCGAACTGATGAGAGAAAAACTACAATCAAATTAGGCTCAGACATCCAAGTCCACGTCACTGCCTGTATTCTCTCTGTGTGTGGCTGGGCATGTAGGTGAGTCAGCGAATTTTGCCCGGAGACATGAACCATGACAACAGCATTACACTTGTATATATCAGTCACTTATCGCATTTAGGAATCACATGGTGTTTCCCGTGAGAAAAAGAGACAAAGAGAAACTGGGTGAGGGATGGCAGCGAGGAGAATGGATAATAAGAATTAGTAACAAAACCAGAATTGGAATTCAGGAATTCTTGGTGTTTACAACTGAACTTTATTTATTGTACGGTTGCTTCTCAACTGGGAATTTGTGTTCTATAAACAGTGAACCTCCTTTCGAAAAATAGAAAGAAAATAAGCTCTTTTCTATTTTTAAGAAGGAAAAATAGAAAGGAAGTTCTTTTCTATCTTTAGAAAGGAAGAAAAATCCACTTAATTGATAAAAACTACCATAGGAAACACCAGCTGGAGTCTTCTAGGCCCCCATGTTGCTATTTCCATTCCAGCTGCTCAGTTTGGCATAGATTCCCACTATCCTCAATCTACCAAAGAGAACATATTTAAAGTAAGATTGGTTCTGACAATAAATAAATCTTTATTTATTTTAAATATGCTCTCTTTGGTAGATTAAGGAATGTTTTTCGTCTAAAGGGAAAAGACTTTAAGAGGGACAAGAGAGGCCGGGTACAGTGGCTCACCTGGCCAACATGGTGAAACCGCATCTCTACTAAAAATACAAAAATTAGCTGGGCATGGTGGCAGGTGCCTGTAATCCCAGCTACTCAGGAGGCTGGGGCAGGAGAATCACTTGAACCCGGGAGGCGGAGGTTGCAGTGAGCTGAGATTGTACCATTGCACTCCAGCCTGGGCAATGAGTAAACTCTATCTCAAAAAAAAAAAAAAAAGAAGGACAGGAGAAACCTTTTCGTTGTTGTTGTTGGTCAGGCTGGTCTCAAACTCCAGACCTCAGGACCTCAGGTGATCCACCCATCTTGGCCTCCCAAAGTGCTGGGATTGCAGGCATGAGCCACCGCACCTGGCTGAGAAACTTTTAAAACATGCCTGCAAAACAGTCTTACCATAAAGAGCACACTAAGAACCCTAGGTCTTTCTATGGGAAATACATGAGAGATGATGAAGTATGAAGCTGGGGTCCTGAGATTGGAGCTCAGAGGCTCTGACAGGCCATGGTTCCCTGTCCACTGGACTGTTGCAGAAATTGGATGAGATAAAGCATACTTGCGAGACATTACACTTAGTCATTTGGAAATGTTACACTTTGAGAAAATTCTCTTTTTTTTTCATTCCTATCTAGTTCCTCTTTGGAACCCATGCAGCTTTCCCTGATAACATGTTCGCAGTGTATGAGGAAGGTGGGGCTCTGGGGCTTCCAGCAGATTGAATCATCCATGACTGACCTGGATGCATCCTTTGGCCTGACCAGCTCCCCGATCCCAGGCCTTGAGGGGCGACCAGAGCGCTTAGCTCTGGTGCCTGAATCTCCTCGGAGGATGATGACACGGAGCCAGGATGCCACTTTCTCCCCAGGCTCAGAGCAGGTATGCACTTAGCTTGTTTGGGGTGGACTTTTAAACAACATTCTTGGCAAACATGTTATTGGTAGAAAGTTGGAAATTAATTTAGGTGGATAGGCTTCACTTCCCACTACATTGGTTACAATAGAACATTTCTGTTCACTAATGGAGAAGCTAAATTCAGCCAGACCCGGTGGCTCACGCCTGTAATCCCAGCACTTCAGGAGACTGAGGCAGGTGGATCACTTGAAGTCAGGAGTTCAAGACCAGAGTGGCCAACATGGTGAGACCCCGTCTCTACCAAAAATGCAAAAATTAGCTAGGGGTGGTGGCGGGCACCTGTAATCCCAGCTACTTGGGAGGCTGAGGCAGGAGAATCACTTGAACTTGGGAGGCAGAGGTTGCAGTGAGCCAAGATCGCCTCACTGCACTCCAGCCTTGGAAACAAAGCGAGATTCTGTCTCAAAAAGAAGAAGATTAAAGAAAGAAGTATCATTAATATCATTCGTGTACTTCCATTATCTCCCCTTTCCTTCAGGCTGAAAAGAGCCCTGGTCCCATTGTCTCTCGAACTCGGAGCTGGGACTCTTCCAGTCCTGTTGACCGTCCTGAGCCAGAGGCTGCTAGCCCCACCACCAGAACTCGCCCAGTGACCCGAAGCATGGGAACAGGAGACACTCCTGGAATGGAGGTACCATCTAGCCCTCTGCGGAAAGCCAAACGAGCTCGCCTCTGCTCCTCCAGCAGTTCGGTGAGTCCACCGTGCATGTAGCAGTGGCTGAGCGGAAACAGCATGTTGGGCTCTCCCTGGGCTAGCACGGAGAAGCAGGCATGAGCTCTTCCGTGGTCCAATGCAAAAAGTAGACCCTGTGAATAAGTTTAAAGTTGGGTGACCAAAGGGGAAAAATGTCAGTCATGTTTTTTGCTCCTTTGGGGTGGATTCTGGAGAAATAATAGGTATTTCAGGCACGTGGAACAGCAGTGTATACAGGGACAAACCTGATACGGCAGTGGTCCCCAACCGTTTTGGCACCAGGGACTGTTTTCATGGAAGACCATTTTTCCACGGACCAGGGTTAGGAGGATGGTTTCGGGATGATACAAGCACATTACATGTATTGTGTACTTTATTTCTATTATTATTATATTGTAATATATAATGAAATAATTATACAACTCACCATAATATAGAATCACTGGGAACCCTGAGCTTGTTTTCCTGCAACTAGATGATCTCATCTGGCGGTGATGGGAAACAGTGACAGACATCAGGTGTCAGACTCTCGTCAGGAGCCGGAAGTCTAGATCCCTCCCATGTGTAGTTCACAGTAGGGTTCCTGCTCCTGTGAGAATCTAATGCCACTGCTGATCTGACAGGAAGCAGAGCCCAGGTGGTAATGCAAACAATGGGGAGTGGCTGTAAATTCAGATGAAGCTTTGCTTGCCTGCCTGCTGTTCACCTCCTGCTGTGCGACCTGGTACCCATCCATGGCCTGGGGGTTGGGTATCCCTTATCCCTTGTGATAAAGTGTAGTGTTTAACACAAAAGGAGTGAAAAAAAAATAAAGAAAATGTGAGGAAAATGTATAGGCAAAGTTTAAAGGAGAGCATTAACACTCGAAGTATAGGTAGTTGTGAGATTCTGGACTTGAGGACTAATAGCAGTGTCTCCCTGAACTTACCTAGCGTCTACCCATGAATGCTATTTCTTTTTCTCCTTCCTCAGGACACATCTTCCCGAAGCTTCTTTGATCCCACTTCTCAGCATAGAGACTGGTGCCCTTGGGTGAATATCACACTTGGCAAAGAAAGCAGGGAGAATGGTGGAACTGAACCAGATGCCAGCGCCCCAGCAGAGCCAGGCTGGAAAGCAGTGCTGACCATCCTCTTGGCCCACAAACAGTCTAGCCAGCCAGCTGAAACGGACTCCATGGTGAGATAAGCCATTGCCCTGTGTGTGGGGAGCACTTGCTGTGTATAAGAGGAGGAGCAGAGGCTGGTCCTGTAATTAGCACCCTGCCTGCCTT
>NW_012114955.1:2474226-2477320 GCF_000951035.1 Colobus angolensis palliatus | reverse complement strand
GGGTTTTGTTTTTGTTTTGTAGTGGGAAAAGCTGGCCTCATAATTGGTCCTGGATTCCAGAACTTTTAAGATCTTTTTTTTTTTCTTTTTTTTTGGTAGTGTCTTTTAACCTTCTGACAGCTGCTGCGACTGGATGCTAGAAAACTTAATGACACTGTGTGGTAAAGGATCCTGATGTTTGAAAAAAAAGTATATACCGAGGCCAGGTGCAATGGCTCATGCCTGTGATCCCAGCACTTTGGGACTCTGAGGCAGAGGGTCACCTGAGGTCAGGAGTTCGAGACCAGCCTGGCCAACATGGCAAAACCCTGTCTCTACTGAAAATACAAAAATTAGGCAGGCCTGTTGGCATGCGCCTGTAGTCCCAGCTACTCCAGAGGCTGAGGCAGGAGAATCGGGAGGTGGAGGTTGCAGTGAGCTGAGATCGCGCTATTACACTCCAGCCTGGGCAACAGAGTGAGACTCGCTTTCAAAAAAAAAAAGAAAGAAAAAAGTGTATACCATTTTTTCAACTCATGTTTCTTTCAACTTTGTCATTCTATTAACTAAATTTCCCTCAGTCATTAGTAAAAGTTCAAACTTTTTCCTCCTGGAACTTATTGAAACATCCTCAAAGAGGATAGATTTTTTAAAAACTGAAAGTGAAAGTGGGCTGGGCATGGTGGCTCATGCCTGTAATCCCAGCACTTTGGGAGGCCGAGGCAGGCAGATCACGAGGTCAGGAGATCGACACCATCCTGGCCAACATGGTGAAATTCCATCTCTACTAAAAATACAAAAATTAGCAGGGTATGGTGGCACATGCCTGTAATCCCAGCTACTCAGGAGGCTGAGGCAGGAGAATCGCTTGAACTAGGGAGTCGGAGGTTGCAGTGAGCCAAGATCACACCACAGCACTCCAGCCTGGGTGACATTGAACATGTCATATGAGAAACTGGAAGTAACTGTGGATCATCTTGCTAGACATTCTTTGCACTTCACTGAAGCCCTTTCTGCATGGAACATTTGCTCTTTATTGTGACGCTCAAAGGCAGGCAGAACCAAGTGTTCTGATTCACCAAGAGCTTTTGTCTCCTAAGGAATGACTTTGTCTCCCTTTACCACCATTTCTCAGAATCTCAGAGGACTTCATTGGCATCATCAGATGGCAGTAAGAGTCTTCCTATTACTAGCACTGCTGGCTAAAACATAAAGCGGTGAAGACCAAGGCCAGAGCTTAAACTCACAGGGGTCATTCAACTCTATTTTTATTACTTGGTTTATACTGTTAACCCTAGCTAGGCATCACATAAGTATAAATGCTTATTCACAAGAAATAATGAACTAGGGCCAATTCAGCATCATGAATGAAAAACCAGTGCAAAAGATGTGCTGCAGTAACGGCAAGTCAGAAGTGTCATCCACAAGTACAAAGATGAGGACAGACACAGATGCCTGAAGGGAGGATACGTGCCGTGTCTTAGAGGCTCGGAGTGTGTTAACAGGAGTCTGACAGTAGAACATCAGCCCCTCGATCTTTAGTCTGACTTTAGGTATACATTATGTATAGCATACTACAAAGTGAATTTTTACTCAGTCCTAGACATATCCGGATCATTGGGGGACAAATGATTTATCCTTTTTCTCTATCAAAGAACCTAATCACTAATAATAAGCTTTTCTACCTACAGAGTCTCTCTGAGAAATCAAGGAAAGTATTCCGAATATTTCGGCAGTGGGAATCTCTATGCTCATCCTGAAGATATTCCAGCCCCTTCCTGGAGAGAGCTGGAATGCGAGTGACTTTTGGAAAAATCAAGGCTGAGTTCCTTTTGGTCAGCTGACGCTAAGTTTTTCCTGTTCTGGGTTAATCATAAGGAGCCCCCTGCCATAGCAAAGGCAGGGAGTGTCAACTGTCTGCATCTGGCTGAGGCAGACCCGTTTCCTTTCAGGGATGTGGACAGGGTAAGGGCAGCAAGCCTGATTCTGTTGAAGGAGTGTGGGGTTTAACAGACCAGAAGGAGGACTAAGGACCTGAGCACCCATTTCAGCATCTTCAGTGTGAGGTGGCGTTCTGAGGACTCTTCTATCCCAGGAGTATGACAGCATGTATTAATAAAATATTTGCTAAGATTCTCATTGTTGGAGAACTGTTTTCACCCTTGCCTTGTGGGCTGGAGACAACGTCAGTAGAACATTCGACTTGATTTTCAGATTGGCTGCGAAGCCTAAAATTTTTGATTCCAGTCAAGGAGGTATAATCTTTCCTAAACCAAAAAAGCAAGATGATTTTCATTAGGCCACCAGGAAATTTCCTGGTGTGTTATAGTGAATGGTAAGCCGATAATTTTCTCCTTGCTTTGATAATAACAGAATAAAACAGTGTAATGGGGAGGAAGACACTTCAGAAGAGATCCCTCTCCATGTGCCATTGAATGCATGACTCCCTCAGTTGGGCTTCCCCAAGAATCGCTGCTTTTGGGGGATCATCAGTTTTTGTGGTAGAGAAGGTTGACCCTGAACTGCCCACTGATAAAGTAACCATGACCTAGCAAAGGCTAGAAAGTGATTATTCTCTGATATGCCATGTTTTTAGTCACTGAGATTATTTTATTTTATACTTTTGTACTGAAGTATTTTAAAGAAAATGACGGACATAATATTTTACTCACAGTTTAATCTCTAAAAAATAGAACCTAGGCCAGGTGCGGTAGCTCACATCTGTAATCTAGCACTTCGGGAGGCCAAGGCGGGTGGATCACTTGAGGTCAGCAGTTCAAGACCAGCCTAGCTAACATGGTGAAACCCCATCTTTACTAAAAATACAAAAATTAGCTGGGCTTGGTGACAGGTGCCTGGAGTCCCAGCTACTGGAGAGGCTGAGGCAGGAGAATCATTTGAACCCAGGAGGCAGAAGCTACAGTGAGCCGAGATCGTTCACTGTACTCCAGCCTGGGTGACAGAGCGAGACTCTGTCTCATTTTATATATATATATCTTTTCTCCTACATATTACACCCAACAAAAAATCCAACCGGGCGTGATAGTTCACGCCTGTAATCTCAGCACTTTGGGAGGCCAAGGTGGGCAGATCACCTGAGGTCAGGAGTTCAAGA
>NW_012114955.1:2467661-2473134 GCF_000951035.1 Colobus angolensis palliatus | reverse complement strand
GTCTAAAAGGTAAAATCTCTCCTACACCAATCTTTTATCAATGGACAAAGCCAGGTAGAGGCTGTCTAGGTTGCTTTTCTAGGTGTGTTCTCTTACCTTAGGCCATGGTAAGTGACTTGTTTATTGTTGGTCTCCAGGTCTCCCTTAGAAGGAGACTAGAAAGGAGGAGACCTCAAGTCTCTCCACTACCGTTTTTAATTTATACTCCCCCCAAAAGTATTTACACTTATTTAAAATAGACAAGACTCCATATTTTTTTTTATTTGTATGTATTTTGAAATCATAGGCTAGGAACGGTGGCTTACACTTGTAATCCCAGCACTTTGGAAGGCCAAGGGGGGCAGATCATCTGAGGTCAGGAGTTCAAGACCATTCTGGCCAACATGGCAAAACCCCATCTCTACTAAAAATACAAAAATTAGCCAGGTATGGTGGCATGCACCTGTAGTCCCAGCTACTCTGGAGGCAGAATCAGGAGAATCGCTGGAACCCGGGGGCGGAGGCTGCAGTGAGCCGAGATTGCTGCCATTGCACTCCAGCCTCGACGTCAGAGCAACAGTCTGGGTCAAAAAATAAAAATAAAATAAAATCATAAATGGAAGCAGAGGCCAGGCATGATGCCTCATGTCTATAATCCCAACACTTTGGGAGGCTGAGGCAGAAGGATCACTCAAGTCTAGGAGTTCAAGACCAGCCTGGGCAACAAGGAGAAACCCTGTCTTACGAAAAATAGAAAAGAATTAGTGAAGTATGGTGGCTTTCACCTGTAGTCTCAGCTACTCAGGATGCTGAGCTGGAACGATCTCTTGAGTCCAGAAAGGCAGACTGCAGTGAGCTGAGATCACGCTGCTGCACTCACTCCAGCCTGGGCAACAGAGTGAGACCCTGTCTCAAAAATAAAAATAAATTGAAGCAGATTGAGACTGTGTAATTCAAGAAACATTCTCTTTCGTGTCTGAGGCACTGTGCTAGCCCTTATAGATGAATGACTACCTAGTTTCTGCCTCTAAGAAGTGTATAGGCCAGGCCAGAAGACACACTGGTATATAAATGTTGCACAGGACAAACTGCTAAATGCTCTAGTCTAGGAGAGGTATAAAAAAGAAAGAAGTTAATGGTCACATATCACTGGGAAGAGCTTTGAGGAAGGTGTAGATTTGAGCTGGTCCTTGGAGATGAGTGGGAGATGTAGGCTCCATGAGAACAGGGACTTTGTCCTGGTTTTAATCTCAGCACTCGAAACAGTGCCTGACACGTGATAGACCCTCAGTTAAAAATATGCACATCTGAGACTGAGGGAGCATTGCAAGCAAATGAGCGGCATGTAGGATATGTTCGAGGAAGAGCAGGTATTCTCCTGTGGCTAGAACTCTGTGTTGAGTAGAAAAGAAAGGAAAAGGAAATGGAAGTTGGGCCAGATTAGAGACTTGTATGTTATACTAAGGAGTCTGGACTTGATTCTATAGGGAAAGAGAAACTCTTAAAGAATATTTGGGGCTGGGCGTGGTGGTTCATGCCTGTAATCCCAGCACTTTGGCGCTGAGGTGGACGGATCACTTGAGGTCTGGAGTTCAAGACCAGTCTGGCCAACATGGTGAAAGCTCGTCTCTACTAAAAATACAAAAGTAAGCTGGGTGTGGTGGCACATGCCTATAATCCCAGCTACTCGGAAGGCTGAGGCAGGAGAATCTCTTGAACCTGGGAGATGAAGATTGTGGTGAGCTGAGGTCATGCCACTGCACTCCAGCTTGGGTGACAGAGCAAGACTCAGTCTCAAAAAAAAAAAAAAAGAAAGTGTATATATATATTTGAGCAGGAGAATGACATTTGTGCTTAGGAAGATAATAGCCTGCATTAGGGAAGACAAGAAGGATTTAAGGGAAGGGTGAAGGCAGCGGCCATGGCAGTTGCAATGGGGCATACTTTGATAGAAATCTCAACAATGACTTCATGACTGGTGTTGGGCATGAGGAGAAGGGGAAGAATTACAGATGACCTTGAGGTTGAGGCCTAACCAAGATAGAGAACCCCTCAGGTGTTGATGGATGATAATAGTTTTTTACTTTTACTTACTTTTTATTGAGTTCAGTTCCATTTGAAGATATCTGTCTAGAAATGGAGTTCAAGAGAGGAGGATTCAGCGTGTTGAAGAAATCAAAGATATTGTTTCCAATGCTTAAAATCAGCTGGGAGTGGTGGCACACACCTGTAGTTCCAGCTACTTAGGAGGCTGAAGTGGGAGGATTGCTTGAGCCCAGGAGTCCAAGACTAGCCTAGGTGACACAGAGGACCTCGTCTTTAAAAAAAAAAAAAAAAAAAAAGCTTAAGACCTATAGAGCCATGTAGAGTGAAGCTCTCAACCTTGTTGTCTTATCACAAGAGATCTTAGTGCCATCTTCTTTAACAGCATGAGTTCAAGTCTACATGTCAGCGTTTCTGGAGAATATGCTACTGAGCTGGAGTGAGTATTCTTTCAAACATACTCATTCCAGTTTAGTCGCGTAATGGGGTGTTCTCAGATGGGACTGAGTGCATGAGCTTCCTTTCCCAAAGCATCTGTTCTCTTCCACACCCCAAGACATCCTTTTAACCCCAAGCCCTATTCATTCGTCTTGTGGTTTGTTCCTATAAACGTTTTTAGTTTGGCCTTTCTAAGAACCTAGTCTTCCCGATTTGATTATTTGAATTTTTTTTTTTTTTTTTTGAGACAGAGTCTTGCTCTGTTGCCCAGGCTGGAGTGCAGTGGTGCGATCTTGGCTCACTGCAACCTCTGCCTCCTGGATTCAAGCAATTCTCCTGCCTCAGCCTCCCGAGTAGCAGGGATTACAAGTGCAAGCCACCATGCCCGGCTCATTTTTGTATTTTTAGTAGAGACAGGGTTTTGCCATGTTGGCCAGGCTAATCTCAAACTCCTGACCTCAAGTGATCTGCCTGTCTCAGCCTCCCAAAGTGCTGGGATTACAGGCGTGAGCCACCGCGCCTGGCCTGAATTTTTTTTTTTTCCTTTTGTTAGAGCCCTTTAAAGAAGATAATTGCCTGAAATTTCATTTTTGCTACTTGACTATCCACAAAGGTAGCATTATAAGTCAGCATTCTAAGGAATTTTTCCACTTGTGTTAGCCACATTAGGTAGCTTATGAGGATCCTGTGTGATTTCTGTGTTGTTTCCTGCTGGTAAATAGAACTTCAGCACCTTCCTCCTGACTTCCCAGGCCAGCACCTTCTTTTACAGTGCTTGGTCAGTGATCAGGACAGGTGGTGGCATGTTGAAGAGCCCTTGCCATTCCAGATTATTCATACCCCATTATGACAGTGTCCCCAACCTTCAGATTCTCCTTTCACTAATTTTCTCCACTGAATCCTCTAGGATTCTGTGTTTTAACAAGGTTGCATTCCCCATTCAAGTGGATTTTGTTTTTACTGAGAAGACTGAAGCTCAAAGACATCTAATAACTAGCTGTCATATAGCTAGAATGAGGCAGAGCCACACTGAAATCCATCTTTCCCAGCCTTCTGTTCTTTCCATTACGATACAGCTGGGAACATCTTCCAAGCACTGTGAGTCTATGATTTTCTTTCCCAAGCTCAAAGTTGAGATCTCACTCTCACGGTAGAAAGGCATATCTTGCAGCCACTCACGGGATACTAGTGCCCAGAACAGTCTTTCCCCTGGCTCCTTTTTGATTTCAGCCAACTTTAATAGACTTAACAGGTGGAGCATTCTCTTTGGAGCTTTCCTCACTTATACTCTTCTGGTTGTGGGTGCCTGAGAGCCCCTTCTGAATCCCTTCCATCCTGTTCCATCTTAGCAACAAAAACAGCTGCACACACAGCTTGACCATCGACAAAAGTACAAACTCAGTTTTCCTTTCTATGTTTAGTTTTATTTCTATTCTAGGTTTTCTTTGGCTTTATACAGCTGCCATCTTGGTCAGTTGGCCCATGCCCTCAGAAGTGAATGCTGCATTTAAACCCTTTAATTAGAGACCATTCATTCCATCTGTATCCCATACTCTTTCTTTCTCGTTGCTCCTTGGCTACAGCTGTGGTGGTTATTGTTTTTCTTGCCACAGTGCCTCTCGTTGAACTGACTGTTGTGTGGCTGAAGCCAATTAGGAAGAGAGGGAAAGAGGAACATACAAAGGCCTCTGTGTAGGACGGGTAGGTCACGGAGATTTGGTCACGTATCCACAGATTATCCAAGTCAGATAATTATTGAATAATTAAAAACATACTCTTCAGCTTTCTGTACTCACTTCTTTCTATTAGCCACCTATTGATATCCCAGTAAGCAGATATGGAGGAAAATTGTTTCCTGTAATGGGTCAGTAACAGCCCTCAAAGGGATGGTAGTAGGAACAGAAAATGTGAAGCCTGGAAGGGAATCAAGATGCATCTCCAAGGTCTTCATAGTTCTCATGGGGAAGCCATGATCACAGAGACAAGAAAATCCTTTTTAGCCTCTGTGTCCATTTCTTGGCCAGTCTTGTCCAATCTAACTAGAACCAATGCAGAAGAAGGAAAGGCACAAAGAATACCTGGATGGCACAGCGGGTTTTGAGCCAATCAGAAGTGATAGCAAAGCCAGGCACAGTGGCTCACGCCTGTAGTCCCAGCACTTGGGGAGGCCGAGGCAGGCGAATCACTTGAGGTCAGGAGTTCAAGACCAGCCTCGCCAACGTGGTGAAACCCCATTCCTACTAAAAATACAAAAATTAGCTGGGCATGGTGATGGGTGCCTGGAGTTCCAGCTACTTGGGAAGCTGAGGCAGGAGAATCACTTGAACCCAGGAGGTGGAGGTTCCAGTGAGCCGAGATCGCACCACTGCACTTCAGCCTGGGCGACAGAATGAGGCTGTGTCTCAAAAAAAAAAGGGATAGCAAAACCAAGACTGCAGCTGGAGTCTACCTCCTACTGAGATGTGGGAAATCAGTCTTCAGAAGAACCTCTGAAACTTGATTTTACTACTAATGCAAATAGCTATTCACTTGTAAGTACAGATTGTTTGCCAAGCACTGGTCTAAGCATTTTATCTTATTTAAGCCTCATAGCAGTCCTATGAGGTAGGTATAATTACTGTTCCATTTTTACAAATGATGAAACAAAAGCGTAAGTTAATTACTTTGTTCAGGATCACGCAGCCCAGTAAGTGAGGGCCGGGATTCAAACTCAGTCCATCAGCCTCCAAGGCAGACCCCACTGCCTGCCTCTAACCAAGGACATGCATGACGATGTTTAATACCATTGTTACTTGGATTTTTTGTTTGTTTGTTTTTGTTTTTGTTTTGAGACAGTCTTGCTCTGTTGCCCAGGCTGGAGTGCAATACTGCAATCTTGGCTCACTGCAACCTCTTCCTCCTGGGTTCAAGTGATTCTGCCTCAGCCTCCCTAGTAGCTGGAACTACAGGCACCCGCCACCACACCCGGCTAATTTTTTATTTTTATTTATTTATTATTTATTTGAGACAGGGT
>NW_012114955.1:2464357-2466951 GCF_000951035.1 Colobus angolensis palliatus | reverse complement strand
AAAAAAAAAAAAAAAAAGTTCAAGAATGTGACCTCAGTGCCAGGCAGGAATGCTAGCAGTATCCATCAGGACCAGTAGATGGCCCCCGTGTTCCACATCTGGCTTACCTTGATGGACTTGCCAACACAACACATCATCATTCTTACTTTGTCCTTATTTTGTTACAGGGTCTCTCCGCTAACCCCACTTAAGCTCTACCAAGTGCAGTGATGGAAACAGAAAGAGACTGAAAGCATTGAGACAGTCAGCAGAGAGAGAGAGAGAAATGAGAATGGGTATTTATTGAGGAGATAGAGAAGGAAAAAGTCCTCTAAATTTAAGGTCAGAGTTGAGGCCTTGCATCCAGGAATAGTGGCTCGAGTAGCAAGAATAAGAATCAGATTGAATGGGGAGTCAACCAAAAGGGAAATCCTGGGGACTGTGAGCCATTGGCAGCCACACTGGGACACACGCAGCCCTCTCCAGGTGTCATCCTTTGGCTGATCTCAGCGCCCGCACTCAGGGTTGGGCCACCCCAGGGCCAACCTGCACAGTTAGGCAAGCCACTAATGAAGCATGATGATACACTCACAGGGGCATGAGCGGTGTCTCATCACAGCCAGGGCGCCGCCCAGACACACCAGATGACCCTTTTCTTGCGAGGATTCCCAAGTCTGTGACTAACGCTAATTAACCCTGACTCACCGTAGCACTGAGCACACAGAGGTCATTATCTCCACTGGAAGGAGTGGGGAAACTGACGTGTGGAGTGGGGAAGCAGCTTTGCTCCATCAGTGTCACCAGGTCAGGAGTTGATCCCTCCCCTTCTCAAAAGCCCGTGAGGCTGTCCTTGGTAATCAGGAGTAGACACTTCCAGTGGGGCTAAGGGTGGAGGGGATAGGGCCTCTCCCCACTACTGTTTCCTTGTGAGTCAGTCACAGAACTGGAAGCAGAGTTGCAGACTACTTGGTCTAATCCCTGAGGAATCTGAAAGCCAGAGTGGGGAGTGAAGGCTAAGATCACACAGCAGGTTGTGGCTGCGCCACGCCTAGAATCCTGAGGCTTCTTGCTAAGTCCCCTTGCACTACAGTCATGACGACAGAGCAGGAGAGAGGGAGTACCCTGTGAGAGTAAGGAGCACCAGCTCACTAGCCAGGACTGGTGGCACGTGCCTATAGTCCCATTATACTAGGGAGGCTGGAGTGGGAGGATCGCTTGAGCCCAGGAGTTCCAGACTGCAGTGAGCTATGATTGCACCACTGCACTCCATTCTGGGTGACAGAGCAAGACACCTTGTTTATAAAAAAGAAAAATAAAGGGGGAAAAAAAAAAGCACCAGCTCTAGGTCAGGTAGCTTGGCAGGTGGATCTAGCAGGCTCTAGGTTCGATAGCCTGAGTTCAGATCCTGGATTCACTGGTCACCAGCTCTGTGTTTCTGAGCCTGTGACAACCTCAGCTTCCTCATCTGTAAAATAGGGATAATACTAGTAGCTGTGTCACAGGAATGTTTTGAGAATTCATTGACATATGTGAAGTGCTTAGAGCGATGCCTGGCACATGAGAAGTGCTCGGGAAACATTAGCTGTTTGTTAAGCCCAGTCACCTCTCTGGCCGAGTGTCTCCAGTTTACCTGGTCTTTTGGAACTCCTGAAGGAAGGGAGCACCAAAACTATAGGTGTTGGGATCACGAGAAAGACACATACCAGTATCTCCTCACCAGATTGTCTGTAGTCTCAGTAGGGCTCTTTCAGCCCAGCGGCCTCCATGCCACCATCAGACAGCACAGATGCTGGTGGATCAGCTCCAAGCCCAGCTTTAGAGGCATCGGGAAGCACCTTGGCAACAAGACATAAACCAAGATAACCACATTCCTGCCAGTCTCCACGGGCCCTGACTCCGGGCCTGGCGAGGTCACCCTCAGGAAGTGGTGGTACAATGATGACAGGAAAACTAATGACAGGCATCACCCTGCTAGGCTGAGAATGCTGGCTTGTTTGTCCAGCACAGCTTACCTGAGTCACCCATTGTGGAGCCTGCAGCCACCTGTGCCTGGAGTTGGCCAGCGGGCTGCTTGGAGTCTGGAACACCTTCTGCAGGCTGAATCTGGCTAAGGCTGGCACTTGCTGCCTGTCCCCTCCTCAGAAAGCAGGTCGAGGCAGTTTAGCTCCATAGATCTGGCTCCAAACAGTGAAGAGCCTGGCGGGGGCTGACAACAGTCCAGAGACACAGAGCCCCCTCTGTGGGGAACAGAATGTGAACTGAGGCCTTACAGTGCTTGGAAAATCAGCTCCATGAATCAGAGATGGACCGGGCAGCAGCTTCCCCTTCTCCTCCATCCCACGCCACACCCATAGCCACTCTCTGTACCCCGCTGGTCCTCAGCGGGCCCTGCGCCCTCTTGCCAAGTCCCAGCACTGCCCAGGCCCACGCAGCCAGTCAACAGTGACTGGGCTCAACTCCCACTAACTCAACTGGGGGTTTTCCAAAGTGAAATGAGGAACAAAATAGGTACTGTGTTTCACAGTACCAAGTTTTAAAATACTAATAAAATTAGAAAATACTTTTTCAGGCTGGGTGCAGTGGCTCACGCCTGTAATCCTAGCACTTTGGGAGGC
>NW_012114955.1:2461659-2463263 GCF_000951035.1 Colobus angolensis palliatus | reverse complement strand
GTTGGGGAGCCCAAGCTGGAATAGGGAGCCTGGCTATCTGGGTGCCCCACCCTGGTAACTGACCTTGGGCAAGTCAGTTTCCATTTCAGTCCCTTTATCTTTATATTTGTTTTTTTTGTAGAGACAAGGTCTCACCATGTTGCCCAGGCTGGTCTCAAACTCCTGTGCTCAATGATCCGCCCACCTCACCCTCCCAAAGTGCTAGGATTACAGGCATGAGTCACTGCACCCAGCCTTCAGTCTCTTTATCTGTCCAGTGGGGTAGGAACAAGTATCTAATGTTCGGAACAACACTAAGACGTTCAGAACATGTCAAAGAACCTTTGGAAGACGTTTGAAACTCTCTCTCACACCCCCCACGTGAGGTGTAACTTGGTTTGGGCATGGGGGGTGTTCCCCCAGGTGGGAACAGTGGCTGGCACCTGAGTTGAGAACAGGGTAAGAGCAGAAGACAGAGGTAGCATGGAGAGCCAAGGACCACAGAAGAATGCTGTGAGAATCAGGCTGCCAGGCACCTAGGCTGTGGGTTGGAAGCAAGAGGGCCATCGGCTGGCGACAGGCAGAGGAAGTCCTTTCTCTCAGCTGCTGCCATCTTGCCTTCTGCAATCCTGTGGGCCCACCTGGCCTGCCACCCGAGGAGCAGGAGGTTTAGGCTCTGGCTGTGCCCCATCGCTGAGCCAGAAGTGAGCAGCAGAGCCTGCAAACTGTACAGGACGGGTCACCGCATCCTAGGCAAGGGAGACAAGGCTTTGAGAAAGAAGCCTGACGCTTGCCCCCTTGACTGCCAGAGAGGGAATTTAGTGCCATCCAGGGTCCCCAGATCTTCACCTGTGTCCAAAAGCCAGTCTGTCGTGGACAGTCACCATGGTCACCTTATATCAGATTCTCTGTCTCTGGCTTTGGCTCCTACTAGCTGACCTCACCTACCTCAAAGTCACTTGAGAGAGCCAGAGCTGCTATGTATCTGGGTGCCCCAAGAAGCTGAGTTCCTTGTCTATGTGGGGATAACCCCCCCAATTCAGTGCCCAACCTCATCTGTGCACCCCAAAGCTGCAGTACACTATCCAAGTCTCCAAACCAGTTGTGAATAGTCAGGTTAGCTTCCGACCCTCACCCCCAAACCCCGGGGACTGAATGGAGACCGAGGATCTACAGGGGAGGGGACACTTTCCTGGTCAGCTATCCTTCCCTCCACCAAGGCTGTCCCTCTGCCCTTTCCCTTGGCTCCTTAAGGCAGTTTTAGCTCCTTGGAGCCAGGACATATCCAACATCCCCATTTCAGAAGAAGCTGTTTCTTTGTGTTTGCTCATCTGCAATATCGATTTCATTGTGTTTTCCTGAAATGAAGGAACTGAGTATCCTAAAGGTATACAGGGAAGCTTTACATGGGGACAGAATTCTGGTGAGAAGTTGGATTTGATGTTCCCTTTGGTCTCATCAAAAATCTTAGGACTCAGCCAGGCGCGGTGGCTCACGCTTGTAATCCCAGCACTTTGGGAGGCCGAGGCTGGCAGATCACGAGGTCAAGAGATCGAGACTATCCTGGGTAACAAGGTGAAACCCCGTCTCTACTAAAAATACAAAAAATTAGCTGGGCGGGGTGG
>NW_012114955.1:2457561-2460389 GCF_000951035.1 Colobus angolensis palliatus | reverse complement strand
GGGAGACGGAGCTTGCAGTGAGCTGAGATCTGGCCACTGTACTCCAGCCTGGGTGACAGAGTGAGACTCCGTCTCAAAAAAAAAAAAAAAAAAATTTAAAAATTAGCCACTGCACTCCAGTCTGGGTGACAAGAGACCATGTCTCAAAAAAAAAAAAACAACACGTTTTCATATAACATACCATTCTATAGCTCCTCTCCATCTCATCTGATGTTCTCAACATGGGAGAGCAAAAAGAGAGAACTTACGTGGAAACCCTTGGGGTTTTTTTTATATCTTGTTTGAGACACAGTTTCAAAAAAAGATAAAAGCCTTGTCCAAAGACTACAAACTTGTTGCCCAGGCTGGGGTGCAGTGGCATGATCTTGGCTCACTGCACAACATCCACCTTCCAAGTTCAAGTGATTCTCCTGCCTCAGCCTCCCGAGTAGCTGGGATTACAGGTGCACACCACCATGCCTCGATAATTTTGTTTTTTTGTTTGTTTTTTGAGACAGAGTTTCACTTGTTGCCCAGGCTGGAGTGCAATGGCATGATCTCAGCTCACTGTAACCTCCACCTCCCAGCTTCAAGTGAGTCTCCTGCCTCACCCTCCCTAATAGCTGGGATTACAGGCATATGCCACCACACTTGGCTAATTTTTTGTCTTTTTAGTAGAGATGGGGTTTCTCCACATTGGTCAGACTGGTCTCGAACTCCCAACCTCAAGTGATTTGCCCGCCTCAGTCTCCCGAAGTGGTGGGATTACAGGCGTGAGACACCACACCCAGCCTAATTTTGTATTTTTAGTAGAGATGGGATTTCACCATGTTGGTCAGGTCTCGAACTCCTGACCTCAGGTGATCTGCACGCCTCAGCCTCCCAGAGTGCTGGGATTACAGGTATGAGTCACCGCGCCCAGCCCCCTTGGGTTTTTTTAATTATTAAAATAAGGATACCTAACCTTGTTTGGAGCCTTATAATTCACAAAACCTATATACAAGCATTGTCTCATTTGATCCTATGATACCTCTACAGAATTAGGTCAACAGACATTATTCTCAACTTTCTTTTGCAGATGAGAAAATTTTGAACTGCAGAGTCAGTAAACCACGTAAGGTCTCTAACCCAGGTCTATCCAACTCAGGGCTCTGTACTCTTTCTGCTATAGTTTACCTTTTATTGATGGCATTAACACTATTACAACTCTACAACCAGTAATTAAATAAAAAGGTACAGGGTTTTTTGTTTGTTTGTTTTGGAGGGTTTTGTTTTTCTGGAGACAGGGTCTTACTCTGGTGCTCAGGCTGGACTGCACGGGTGCAATCATAGCTCACTGCAGCCTCAAATTCCTGGGCTCAAGTGATCCTCCTGCTTCAGCCTCCCGGGTAGCTGGGACTATAGGACCACAAGCACATACCACCACGCCTGGCAGAAAAAGATAGTTTGAAAAGTATCTTGTAAAACATAAGGCTTTGGTCAGGCGCGGAGGCTCACACCTGTAATCCCAGCACTTTGGGAGGCTGAGGCGGGCGATCACCTGAGGTCAAGAGTTTGAGACCAGCCTAGCCAACATGGTGAAACCCCCACCTCTACTAAAAATGCAAAAATTAGCTGGGCATGGTGGCATGCACCTTTAACCCCAGCTACTCAGGAGGCTGAGGCAGGAGAATCACTTGAACCTGGGAGGCAGAGGTTGCAGTGAGCAGAGATCACGCCATTACACTAGCCAGGGTGACAGAGAAAGACTCCATCTCAAAAAATAAAGAAATAAAAATAAATAAATAAATAAATAAAAATACTAGCCAGGTGTGGTGACAGGTGTCTGTAGTCGCAGCTACTTGGGAGGCTGAGGCAGGAGGATCGCTTGACCCCTGAGATTGAGACTGCAGTGAGCTATGATTGTGCCCCTGCACTCCAACCTGGGTGACAGCAAAAAAAATTGTTTAAATTGAGATACAGCATACAGTCAAAGCTACTTCTGGTCCATATGGAATCTGTCTAGCAGAGCAGGGACTGTTTGTATGGTGAGCAACCTGCCCAACTGTACGCACGTGGTGAATTATTGGGGGTGAGGTGGGAAGGCAGCATAAGATTTGAAATCACAGAATCTGAAGCTTAGTTCCAGTTCTGCCTCTATTATTAGCTTTGTTGCGTTAAGCAAGTCATTTTGCCTCCCGGCATCTGTTTCCATGTCTATGCATCTCAGACGTTAATTATACTGTTCCCTTCATCAGAGTATTTTGAGACTTAAGTGAGGTAAGATGCTAGATGAATGCTGTTGTTTTACAGATGAGGAAAGACTTGCCCAAAGTCACGCAGCCAGTGAATGGCAGAGCTAGGACTCACATCCAGCTCTCCTGGCTGTAGGTCAGCTCTCTTTCTACCATGTTTGCATTTCATACATCTATTGGTGGTCTACAAACTAACTTTTTGGGGAAGCGTATTTTTTTCTTTCTTTCTTTCTTTTTCTGAGATGGAGTCTTGCTGTTGTCGCCCAGGCTGACATACAGTGGCGTGATCTTGGCTCACTGCAACCTTCGCCGGGGAGGCCTATTATTATTATTATTATTATTATTATTTTTTGAGACAGAGTCTCGCTCTGTCACCCAGGCTGCAGTGCAATAGCACTATCTCAGCTCACTGCAACATCTGCCTCACAGGTTCAAGAGACTCTCCTGTCTCAGCCTCCTGAATAGCTGAGATTCCAGGCAAGCGCCACCACACTTGGCTAATTTTTATATTTCTAGTAGAGACGAGGTTTTTACCATGTTGGCCAGGCTGGTCTCGAACTCTTGACCTAAGGAGTTCCGCCAACCTCGGCCTCCCAAAGTGCTGGGATTACAGGC
>NW_012114955.1:2451738-2456466 GCF_000951035.1 Colobus angolensis palliatus | reverse complement strand
CCTGTAATCCCAGCTACTTAGGAGGCTGAAGCAGGATAACTGCTTGAACCCAGGAGGCAGAGGCTGCTCAGTGAACAGAGATCACACCACTGCACTCCAGCCTGGGCAACAGAACGAGACTCTGTTTCAAAAAAAAGTTTCAATTGGATCATAGTTAACTCTGAGATATTCATTAGAAATTCATGGCTGGGCGCAGTGGCTCATGCTTTAATGCTAGCACTTTGGGAGGCCAAGGCGGGCAGATCACCTGAGGATCAGAGTTTGAGACCAGCCTGGCCAACATGGTGAAACCCTGTCTCTACTAAAAATACAAAAATTAGCTGGGCGTGGTGGAGGGTGCCTGTAATCCCAGCTACTCGGGAGGCTGAGGCAGGAGAATCACTTGAATCTGGGAGGCAGAAGTTGCAGGGAGCCAAGATCGTGCCACTGCACTTCAGCCTGACTTCGGCACGACTCCGTCTCAAACAAACAAACAAAAAAGAAATTCAAGGCAAGATATTAAGAAAGCACTCAATGCCATGGGGTTCATCATTCTGTTATCTTTACTTTTGCATATATTTAAATTTTTCCATAATACAAATTAAAATTTTAAAAAGAAAGCAGTTCAGCATATGAGTGTGCAGCTTCAGGAAGAAGATGCATTAGATATGGAAACTTGGAGATCTCTGAGTACACTTGTTATTAAAGTCATGGCCTGAGGATGTCACCTACAAGAATTAAGGGACCAAGCCCAGGAACTCCTGACATTACAGATTCAAAAGACAGACCAGGTAGCCGGGTGCGGTGGCTCACCCCTGTAATCCCAGTGCTTTAGGAGGCCAAGGCAAGCGATCACTTGAGGTCAGAAGTTCAATACCAGCCAGGCCAAGATGGCAAAACTCCATATTTTAAAATAAAATAAGTACAAAAGTTAGCCGGGCGTGGTGGCGGCTGGTGCCTGTAGTCCCAGCTGCTCAGGAGGCTGAGGCAGAAGAATCGCTTGAACAGAGGAAGCAGAGGTTGCAGTGAGACAAAAGAGGTTGCAGTGAGCTCCATTGTGCTCTAGCCTGGGCAACAGAGTGAAATCCTGTTTAAAAAAAAAAAAAGAAGAAGAAGTAGCCCGTGGATGGTTTTTTGGGTTTTTTTTCTTTTCCAGACAGAGTCTCGCTCTTGTCCCTCAGGCTGGAATGCAGTGGCGTGATCTCAGTTCACTGCAGCCTCCGCCTTCCGAGTTCAAGCGATTCTCCTAACTCAGCTTCCCGAATAGCTGGGACTACAGGTGCACACCACCATGCCTGGTTAATTTTTTGTATTTTAGTAGAGACAGGCTTCACCATGTTGGCCAGGCTGGTCTCAAACTCCTGACCTCGTGATCCATCCAGCTCAGCCTCCCAAAGTGTTGGGATTATAGGCGTGAGCCACTGCACCCAGTCAATAGTTTTGAGACTACAGAAATATCCCATCCCTCATCAAACCTCCCTCCCTGGTTTAGCTTTCACTGACCATTCTTCCTTCAGTCATTTTTTAGTATGATGGGCTTTTTTTTCTTACTTGTAGCCCAAAGCATAACCAACATATCTGATTAAATGCTTAGAATAAGGCTGGCTGTGGTGGCTCACACCTGTAATCCCAATACTTTGGATCAAGTGAGGTCAGGAGTGCGAGACCAGACTGACCAACATGGTGAAACCCTGCCTCTACGAAAAATACAAAATTAGCCAGGGCCAGGTGCAGTGGCTCATGCCTGTAATCTCAGCACTTTGGGAGGCTGAGGCAGGCAGATCACAAGGTCAGGAGTTTGAGACCAACCTGACCAACATGGAGAAACTCCATCTCCACCAAAAATACAAAATTAGCCGGGCATGGTGACGTGTGCCTGTAATCCCAGCTACTGGCTGAGGCAGGCAGATCACAAGGTCAGGAGTTTGAGACCAACCTGACCAACATGGAGAAACTCCATCTCCACCAAAAATACAAAATTAGCCGGGCATGGTGACGTGTGCCTGTAATCCCAGCTACTTGGGAGGCTGAGGCAGGAGAATCACTTGAACCTGGGAGGCGGAGGTTGTGGTGAGCCAATATCGCGCCACTGCACTCCAGCCTGAGCAACAAGAGTGAAACTCAGTCTCAAAAAAAAAAAAAAAAAAAGAAGAAGAGCCAGGTGTGGTGGCACATGCCTATAATCCCAGCAACTTGGGAGGCTGAGACAGGAGAACTGCTTAAACCCAGGAGGAGGAGGTTGCGGTGAGCTGAGATTGCGCCACTGTACTCCAGCCTGGGTGACAGAGTGAGACTGTCTAAAGAAAAAAAAAAATAAGTTAGCCAGGTATGGTGTTGAACACCCGTATACCAGCTACTTGGAGGCTGAGGATAGAGGATTGCTTGAGCCCAGGAGAACAAGGCTCCAGTGAGCCATGATTGTACCACAACACTTCAGCCTAGGTGACAGACTGAGACCCTGCTCAAAAAAACAAAAAAAAGTACAGCCTGGTCCTTTCAAGCTAAAAAGAAATGCATTCTAAATGGGACTAGGGAGGAGTCAGCCTTCCATCAGGGTGGCAGAATAAGAGTGTCAGTTTCTGTCTAGCTGAAGGCCTAGGACCTTCTGGCAGGTAAGGCCTGAGAGCTTTGGAGGTACAAGTGGGGACTCAGGGTGCCACCCTCTGAGAAGCTCTTGTTTTCTTTATAAGAAGATTTCTTCTCATTTTTCTTTGTCATTTTTCTTTGTCTCTCATCTCCACACCTACGTTTCTAACCACCTCCTAGATGTTTCCATCTGGATGCCCTGTTGTCACCTCGAGCTCAATATGACCAGAAGTTACCTCCTGTTCCTGTCAGTGTTGTTGTTTTTGTTCTTGTTTTGAGACGGTGTCACTCTGTCGCCCAGGCTGGATGGAGTACAGTGATGTGATCTCAGCTCACTGCAATCTCCACCTCCTGGTTTCAAGCAATTCTCCTGCCTCAGCCTCGCAAGTAGCTGGGATTACAGGTGCCCACAACCACATCTGGCTAATTTTTGTATTTTTAGTAGAGATGGAGTCTCAACATGTTGGCCAGGCTGGTTTCGAACTCCTGACCTCAAGTGATCCGCCCACCTCAGTCTCCTAAAATGCTGGGATTACAGGCATGAACCACTGCCCCCATCTAGTGTTTTTTTTTTTTTTTTTTTTTTTTGAGACAGAGTCTCACTCTGTTGTCCAGGCTGGAGTGCAGTGGAGCCATCACGGTTCACTGCAGCATCGGTTCACTGCAGCCTCCAAGTTCATGTGATCCTCCCACCTCAGCCTCCTGAGTAGCTGGGACCACAGGTGTGCACCACCACACCCAGCTAATTTTTGTATCTTTTGTAGGGACAGGTTCTCACTATATTGCCCAGGCTTGTCTCAAACACCTGGGCTCAAGTGATCCTCCCACATCAGCCTCCCAAAGTGCTGGAATTATAGGCGTGAACCACCGCTCCCAGCCAGGTGTTGTTATAATTATACCAATCACTCAGGCCGGAAATCTCAGAGTCATCTTTGATATTTGATGTCTCCCTCTCCCTCACCTCCAGCCATCAGTCTCCAAACCAGTCGCGTCATCCCTCCTGCATCCCTTCCATCCTCAAGTGTCTCCTTCCCATTTGTCTTGCTCTCCCCGAGACCAGGTCCTCACGGCATCGTGTCTAGACTGCTCTCCGGGACAGATCCTGCCTCCAGGCTTTACCCTGTTTAACCCATCTTGCACACAGTCCTGCCAGATGAATTGCTTCAAAACGCCACTTTTACCAAGCCAATGACATTCGCAAAATCCTTCAACGACTCCTCATTCCTAGGGAATTGGGGCTTTTCCAGCCTGATTTCAACAACCTGCCCGGCGTGGTGGCTCATACCTGAAATTCCCGCACTTTGGGAGGCCAAGGCGGGCAGATCACCTGAGGTCAGCAGTTTGGGACCAGCCTGGGCAACACAGCAAAACCCTGTCTCTACTAAAAAAATACAAAAATTAGCCGGGTCTGGTGGCACACGCCTGTAATCCAAGCTACTCAGGAGGCTGAGACACGAGAATCACTTGAACCCCGGAGGCAGAAGTTGCAGTGAGCTGAGATCAAGCCACTGCACTCCAGCCTGGGCAATAAAGTGAGACTCTGTCTCAAAAACTAAAACAAAAAATAAAAATAAAAACAACCGGCAGGGCACGGTGGCTTACGCCTGTAATCCCAGCACTTTGGGAGGCTGAGGTGTGCAGATCGTGAGGTCAGAAGATCGACACCATTCTGGCCAACATGGTGAAACCACGTCTCTACTAAAAATACAAAAATTAGCTGGTCGTGGAGGCCCGTGCCTGTAGTCCCAGCTACTCAGGAGGCTGAGGCAGGAGAATCACTTGAACCCGGGAGGCAGAGGTTGCAATGAGCAGAGATAGCACCCCCGCACTCCAGCTTGGTGACAAAGCTTCACTCTGTCTCAAAAAAATAAAAATAAATAATAAATAATAAAAAACAACCTTTGCCAACTTTAATTCTGTGAGAAGAGTCTTCCTCTAGCCAGCTGGTGCATGTATATACCTCCTGAACAAACTGCTTAGCGTGCTCACCGTTCCCATGCGTTTCTCCCAGGCTTTCAATGCCTTTCCTTGTGTCTCTCTCCCTATCTCAACTGTATTTACCCTTTAAGACTCAGCGCTAACCCCATCTTCACACCAGCTCACAGTTCATTGCTCAGAACTATAGAATTCACTGCCTGTAACATACACATTTATTTCATATAT
>NW_012114955.1:2448144-2449533 GCF_000951035.1 Colobus angolensis palliatus | reverse complement strand
AAAAAAAAAAAAAGAAACTTGAACACAGTATGCTACATGAAATAAGTCAGATGCAAAGTACAAGTATTGTTTGATTCCACTTACATGAGGTACCTGGAATAGGTAAATTCATAGAAATAGAAAGTAGGATAGAGGCAACCAGGGGGTGGGGGAAAGTGGAAATGAGGAATTACGGTTTTAATGGGTATAGAATTTCTGTCTGGAATGGTGAAAAAGTTCTGGATAGTGGTGATGATTATACAGCATTACAAATGTACTTAGTGCCACCGAATTATACACTTAAAATGGTTAACTGACGTATTTTATGTTACGTATATTTCACCAAAGTTTAATAACACCCCCAAAGGTGCTCAGAACAATACCTGGCATATAGTAGGTGTTGTGAGCTATTTTGTATCATCTCTCACATTACTGTTGTTGGCAAAGCTTAACAGATGTCAAAAGGAGAAGGTACCAGTGTTCCGGGAGTCATGTGGATCTGAGGCCGTGTCCACACAGATCCAGAAGCATGACATCGTCATTGGATTTAGAGTTGATCAGTCTCAGGAGGCTCAACTTAAATCAAATTCCCTGGAAACTGATCAACTAGATCTCCAAATGCACATGCTCTGTTGTCCAAAGGTTCCTTAGAGATGGTCAGAAAGGTGATTAAAATACACACACACACACACACACACACCACACACACACACATATATATATATCCCTTAAGGAGTATCAGAGGCCAGGGTCAGGGAATTTTAACCCCTGGTGGCATAAGGGACTGATAGCTTAGGGTTTCCTTACCCTCTGCAGACATAGCTTTTGCTACCAGGCATACGCTCAGAGCTCCCTCTCCCTGTGGATCTGCCACTGGGAATACTGACTAGTTTTTGCTCTTCAGTTTCCTTTTTTCCACATTGTAAGGAGATTCCCCTACTTCCACATCCTGACAGTACATCCTTTCTTTAGCTGAGTTACCAACCCAGTAATTCACTACAAGCCCTCTAGTTCTAGATCTGACTTCACACCTTTCAGTGATCTTGAGCATCTCCCCAGTCCTTATCAGCAACACACTGACAAACCTATCTCAAGGGGGAATAGCTTTGCATCTGGCTGAATGTGTTCATTTTCATCTCCCTGGGAAGGTAACCATCCGAGTTCTGAGATATGCCACAGGTATCCTCTGTCTACAGTCTTTCTTTTGAGACAGAATCTCTCTCTGTTGCCCAGGCTGGAATGCAATGGCACAATCTCGTCTCACTGCAACTTCCGCTTCCCGGGTTCAAACGATTCTCCTGCCTCAGCCTCCCTCGTGAGTAGCTGGGATTACAGGCATGCGCCACCATGCCCAGCTAATTTTGTATTTTTAGTAGAGACAGGGTTTCCCCATGTTGGTCAGGTTAGTCT
>NW_012114955.1:2444197-2446230 GCF_000951035.1 Colobus angolensis palliatus | reverse complement strand
GCCAGGATGGTCTTGATCTCTTGACCTCGTGATCCGCCTGCCTCAACCTCCCAAAGCGCTCACAGGTGTGAGCCACCAAGCCCAGCCGAGAAATTCATTTTTCTAACAAACATGCAGGATCGAACTATCCAAAGAGATATTCTCCTCCCAAAGTTGTGACTTTGAGAGGGTGATACCCCGTACACACACTTCTAACAAGGGTTTTGCTTGTGCTTGTTTTGTTTTATAGCTTTTCTCATGCAATAGCTTTGAGAGCCTCTGGCACATTCTTTTAAATAACCTCAGTGATGGCAAGGCCTTAAGTCGTTTACAGCAGCTCTGACTTTCAGAAATAGCTAAAAGGCATTCAGAGTTAAGTCTGGCAAATAATTCTCCTGATAAAGCTAGGTAATAACACTGCAGTTAAATAAATATATAAATAAGACTCTCAGGAGACTGATTCTTGTCTTGCTCAAGAAGTGTCTCTGGAAGCAATTCCAAAACTGGAGAGCCAAGAACGCTGGAGGCACAGCAGCATCACTGTTGAGGTTCTGAGGGTGAAAAGGGCAGCAATTATCTGCCTGTGACTGTGAAACTCCATCCCTACTAAAATACAAAAATTAGCCCGGTGTGGTGGCGGGCACCTGTAATCTCACTTACTTGGGAGGCTGAGGCAGGAGAATTGCTTGAACCAGGAAGGTAGAGATTTCAATAAGCCAACATTGCACCACTGCACTCCAGCCTCGTCGACAGAACGAGACTCCCTCTCGAAAAAAAAAATTATTCCGGAATAAAGCCCACATCCTCCAACATCCCCAGGAGCTCTGTATCCTGGTACTCACATCTGCTTAGACACCAGCTCCTTGCCTTCCTCTTGGGAACTTTTACTGTCATCATGTCTCCCCTTGTGCTTTGGTTCCCCACAGTACAAGACTCAGAGGCAGCTCCCTTTCTGACAGGCGGGCAGCAGCAGGATGTGAGAAGTCAGCTGAGCAAGAGGCAGGGTGGGCACAGGAAACACAGGGCCCTCCGTCTTAAGTTCTCACTTCAGCTGTTTCATGGGGACCATATTCTCATGATTTAAAATAGAGCCCTCCTGGCCGGGCGCGGTGGCTCAAGCCTGTAATCCCAGCACTTTGGGAGGCCGAGACGTGCAGATCACGAGGTCAGGAGATCGAGACCATCCTGGCTAATACGGTGAAACCCCGTCTCTACTAAAAAATACAAAAAACTAGCCGGGTGCGGTGGCAGGTGCCTGTAGTCCCAGCTACTCAGGAGGCTGAGGCAGGAGAATGGCGTGAACCCGGGAGGTGGAGCTTGCGGTGAGCCGAGATCACGCCACTGTACTCTGCAACAAAGCAAAACTCTGACTCAAAAAATAAAGAAAGAAAGAGATGGAGGTGGGGAGTGTAGGGGCACTTGTCTCAATCTCCTGGGCTCAAGTGATCCTCCAGCCTGTCTCCCAAGTAGCTGGGACTATAGATGTACGCCAACGTGCCCAGACTCTTAGGATTCATCACAGCTGAATGTTTCCCTTTCCAGCCTTCCTCAGACTCCTGCAGCAGGTCCTCAACACGCAAGTGGGCATCAATGTCACCTGCGTGGCTTGTTACAAACAGATGCCTGGGCCCCACTATAAACTCGTTAAATCAGAGTCCGTAGGGTGGAGCCAGGAGTCTGAATCCTTTAACAAGGCTCAGGGTGATTCTGATTCACACCAAGCTCTGAGAGTCAAAGCCCTAATCAGTCATGTTCTCTTTGATCTTCACTTCCTTGATTGAGACTAGAAACCCCCGAGGCTCGAATCAAAGCCAACATCATTGCTGCCTCTCTAAAAAATAGTTTCTGTTGAAATTATGCAGATACCAGATCTCCAAAATGAAGGCGTTTCTATTTGTCTGGGGATTGGCATTTCCCACACATCAGATTCTGCTTTTTAAATATAAAATGTGGGCCAGGCACTGTGGCTCACGCCTGTAACCTAGTACTTTGGGAGGCGGAGGCTGGCGGATCATTTGAGGTCAAGAGTTCGAGACCAGCCTGGCCAACATGGC
>NW_012114955.1:2438071-2439857 GCF_000951035.1 Colobus angolensis palliatus | reverse complement strand
AGCGACAAGAGCAAAACTCCGTCTCAAAACAAACAAACAAACAAAAAATAGAGACGAAGGGATCTTGCCACATTGCCCAGGATGGTCTCAAGCTCCTGGGCTCATGTGATCCTCCTGCCTTGGTCTCCTAATGTCCTGAGATTACAGGTGTGAATCACCATGCTCAGCCCTATTCTGGCTATTAATCCATTGTTGGATGAGTAGTTTGCAAATATTTTCTCTCAGTCTGCAGGTTGTCTCTTTACTCTGTTATTTCCTTTGCTATACAGAAGTTTTTTGTTTTGATATAATCTAATTTGTCTATTAAATATATGCATTTATATTTTCATTTTGAAAGTAGTAAAAAAAATAGAGCAAAAAATGTAAATTTCACTGGTAAACAGGTATAATCACTTCTAAAAAATAACTTTACCTAGTCAACTTGAACATGTTTATATCCTGGAATCCAGCAATTCCAGTCCTAGGTATACATCCAGAGAAACTAATATACACTCGCACCAGATGATGTATATAGGAACAGTCATGATCACATTGTTCCTAGGAGCAAAAAATTGGCAATGATCCAAATTCCATCCAAAACAATACTGGCCAGGCATGGTGACTCACACTTGTAATCCCAGCACTTTGGGAGGCCGAGGTGGACGGATCACCTGAGGTCAAGAGTTCGAAATCAGTCTGACCAACATGGTGAAACCCCATCTCTACTAAAAAGAAAAAAATTAGCTGGGCATGTTGGTGCATGCCTGTAGTCCCAGCTACTCGGGAGGCTGAGGTGGGAGAATCGCTTAAACCCAGGAGGTGGAGGTTGCAGTGATCTGAGATTGTGCCACTGCACTCCAGTCTGGGAGACAAAAGCAAAACTCCGTCTCAAAAAAAAAAAAAAAAAGAAAGAAAAAAATCTCCAAACACAATATGCTCAGCACCTCATCCCACATTTTCCGTTCAAGGCTGCTCCTTCTCCACTGTGTCCCCTGTTCGTGTTCACAGCATCCCACTCTCCTACTCGCCCAGGTTGGAAGCCTCTTCCCTCTGCCTCACCCCAATCAATTATCAAGTACCACAGATTCCACCTGGAGAATGTCTTGCAAGACTCTCTCCTGCCAGCGTGATTCAGATTGTCTTTATCTCTTGCCTGAATCTCATCTGTGATAGCAGCTAACTGACACTTTTTCCTCCAAGCTCCCCTCTGATCTAACCTTTACCCTACTACCAAGCTTGTGATCTTTCTAGATATGGGGTTTGGAGATTTCTAACCGACAGTTTGAAATGCGGACCTAGAGCTCAAGAGAGAAGTCTTTTCCTTCATCCTCTGCTCTACTTTAGTCTCTCAAACATGTTCAGTAAAGACGCTATAACTTTTACTGTTTTCTTAGACAGGGTCTCACTCTGTCATCCAGGCTGGAGTGCAGTGGCACCGTCTCAGATGACAGCAACCTCTACCTCCTAAGCTCAAGTAAACCTCCCACTCAGCCTCCCAAGTAGCTGGGACTATAGGTGCATGCCACCACACCAAGCTAATTTTTGTACGTTTTTTAGAGACAGGGTTTCACCATGTTGGCCACATTGGTCTTGAACCCCTGGATCAAGTGATCCACCTGCCTTAGCCTCCCAAAGTGTTGGGATTACAGACGTGAGCCACCGTGCCCAGTCAAGATGCTATAACCCAATTACCCTCTCAGTGTAACCAGGACTGGCTGCCTTGATGCCTTCTGGGGTTGTACCCCACTTTAGGCTGATATCTGGACCTAGAACTGTGGTCTCTGCCCAAATGGGATCACGATCTGGT
>NW_012114955.1:2437425-2438021 GCF_000951035.1 Colobus angolensis palliatus | reverse complement strand
GGGAGGGAGGGAGGGAGAGACAATGAGAATGCTCTATCCCTCCGCTGACAAGACCTTCCCTTCCCCATCCTTGCTCACCTCTCCCTGCTCTCTGCTTCAGTCCCAACAGGAAAAATGGGACTTAATGAAGACTGTTGGTTCCTTCCACATGCTTGAGCCATTACTAGGGGTGCATACCAGTCTGGCTGCTGCCCGAAGGATGTCAACAAGAGCAGGAAGCCCTGGACCAACCAGGCAGGCATTCTCTTCCCAGAACGATGGGAAAACACCAAATGGAAGCCCATGACAGCCTCCACCTGGCAATCCTCATTCAACCCCAAAGTCAGGCCCTCAATCCCCCTGTGCAGCCTATGTTCCCCAGGTTGTCATGCGGAGGGCGCTAGATGAAAATCCTATATAAACTGCATGCTTTTTATTTATTTTTTTTCGACAGAGTTTTGCTCTTGTTGCCCAGACTGGAATATAGTGATGCAATCTCGGCTCACTGTAACCTCTGCCTCCTGGGTTCAGGTGATTCTCCTGCCTCAGCCTCCTGAGCTGGAACTACAGGCATGCACCACCGCGCCCAGCTCATTTTGTATTTTTAGTAGAGACAG
>NW_012114955.1:2431436-2434314 GCF_000951035.1 Colobus angolensis palliatus | reverse complement strand
GGCGTGGTGGCACATGCCTGTAATCCCAACTACTCGGGAGGCTGAGGCAGAAGAACTGCTTGAACCTGGGAGGCAGAGGTTGCAGTGAGCCGAGATGGCACCATCGCACTTCAGCCTGGGTGACAAGAGTGAAACTCCGTCTCAAAAAAAAAAAAGCCAGGTATGATGATGTGCACCTGTAGTCCCAGCTGCTCAGGAGGCTGAGGCAGAAGAATAGCTTGAACCCGGGAGGCGGAGGTTACAGTGAACGGAGATGGTGCCATTGCACTCCAGCCTGGGCAACAAGAGCAAGACTCCGTTTAAAAAAAAGAAATCTCTCCCCATCTTTGAGTCTTCTCTGCTCAATCAATTTGTGGTACTTACTCATATCATCCCAAATTACCTGAGTGACTCTTCTTTCTGTGACCATTTCATTTCCTTCAGTAAGATTCCTCAACCCGAAGTAAGGAGCTCTTCCTTTCGCCCAGTAAATCTCTCTCAGCCCTCCAGAGAAAGGAAAATAAAGGAGCAGGTGTAGAAGATAGATGTGGGGGTGGCTGGGACTCTAATTTACACTTCCCCCAGCTGCTCTTGAAACGTGCAGGTGGCTCCTTCTTGCCTCTCTGAAATCCACCGTGAAGATGTCTCTCCTTGGGCAGAAGTTCCACCGTGACAGACTTTATTCTCCCACCTACTCCGCCCCCATGGAATCCTCTCTCTCACACACACTCACCTGAACCTGAAAGGAGGCTCTAGCAGCTTTTAAATCAGGTTCTCCAGACAAGCTGGGAGACAGAAAGGAGCATTGCTCCACCCTCATGCCAGGCCAGCTGTTTAGTCCTAGGGCATCCGCTGCTGCCACCTTCGTGCCTCCCTGTGGAAGAGGTATCCTCCTGACCTCCCTCTCCTCCCCTCTGATGCCTTCTCTGAGCTCCTTCCAGGCCAGGCGTGGTGACTCACACCTGTAATCCCAAAACTTTGGGAGGCCGAGGTGGTAGGATCATCACTTGGGGCCAGGAGTTCAAGACCAGCCTGGGCAACAGAGCAGGACCTTGTCTCTACAAAAAAAAAATTAAAAATTAGCCAGGTGTGGTCCAGGCATGGTGACTCATACCTGTAATCCCAGCACTTTGGGAGGCCGAGGTGGGTGGATCACCTGAGCTCAGGAGTTCAAGAGCAGCCTGGCCAACATGGTGAAACCTCATCTCTACTAAAAATACAAAAATTATCCCGGTGTGGTGGCACACACCTGTAGTCCCAGCTACTCAGGAGGCTGAGGCACGAAAATCTCTTGAACCCAGGAGGCAGAGGTTGCAGTGAGCCGAGATCACGCCACTGCACTCCAGCCTTAGCGACAAGAGCAAAACTCCGTCTCAAAACAAACAAACAAACAAAAAATAGAGACGAAGGGATCTTGCCACATTGCCCAGGATGGTCTCAAGCTCCTGGGCTCATGTGATCCTCCTGCCTTGGTCTCCTAATGTCCTGAGATTACAGGTGTGAATCACCATGCTCAGCCCTATTCTGGCTATTAATCCATTGTTGGATGAGTAGTTTGCAAATATTTTCTCTCAGTCTGCAGGTTGTCTCTTTACTCTGTTATTTCCTTTGCTATACAGAAGTTTTTTGTTTTGATATAATCTAATTTGTCTATTAAATATATGCATTTATATTTTCATTTTGAAAGTAGTAAAAAAAATAGAGCAAAAAATGTAAATTTCACTGGTAAACAGGTATAATCACTTCTAAAAAATAACTTTACCTAGTCAACTTGAACATGTTTATATCCTGGAATCCAGCAATTCCAGTCCTAGGTATACATCCAGAGAAACTAATATACACTCGCACCAGATGATGTATATAGGAACAGTCATGATCACATTGTTCCTAGGAGCAAAAAATTGGCAATGATCCAAATTCCATCCAAAACAATACTGGCCAGGCATGGTGACTCACACTTGTAATCCCAGCACTTTGGGAGGCCGAGGTGGACGGATCACCTGAGGTCAAGAGTTCGAAATCAGTCTGACCAACATGGTGAAACCCCATCTCTACTAAAAAGAAAAAAATTAGCTGGGCATGTTGGTGCATGCCTGTAGTCCCAGCTACTCGGGAGGCTGAGGTGGGAGAATCGCTTAAACCCAGGAGGTGGAGGTTGCAGTGATCTGAGATTGTGCCACTGCACTCCAGTCTGGGAGACAAAAGCAAAACTCCGTCTCAAAAAATAAAATAAAATAAAATAATAAAATAAAATAAAATAAAATAAAGCCCTCCTGGTGGCCAGGGCAAGCTCGCAAGGCACACCGCGGCCTGGCTGGCCCAATGTGGCAGTGGGACTGACTTTCACAGCCTGCCTGCCTGCCTGGTTGGCTGCTCTGAAGTGGAGTGGCTTTGTTTTGGGGTCAGGTGCTGGCTGCTGGACGCTGCAGGAGCTGCGAGGAGCAGTGCTGGAGAGAAGGCTGTGGTTCCCTGGAGCACCAACTCCTCAGAGTCCTCTCCATCACTGGGGAGACCTCAGGATCCCCAGCCAGCTGGCTTCTCGCTGGCTTGGTTCTAGTTTTAGACACTGTGGTAGGTTGGATGATCTCCAGTCCTGAACATGCTCCCAAGGCACTAGCAGAATTTTCAGCAACTCAGGGATATGTTTGTCTCTTCCCCAGACCTGACCAAAGAGCAGAAAACCAAAAGGTTACAGTAAGGGGCAGAAGGTCAATGTTCAACTGCCTCTCACAAGGGCAGGTCTTGGCCAGAGGTGAATGCTGGCTTTTCATGGATGATCTGGTCCAAACCCAGCCTGCTGTGCCTAAAAAGAGATGTGATCACAGTCCTCCCAAGCCTTCTGCCCCTCCAGGGCCCAGTTCAAGGCCTCTCATAGTCTCACAGCCCTCGGATTATTATT
>NW_012114955.1:2429973-2431350 GCF_000951035.1 Colobus angolensis palliatus | reverse complement strand
GGCCTCCCAAAGTGCTGGGATTACAGGTATGAGCCACCACGCCCGGCCAAAAAATACATTTCAAGAGCTGAGTACATAGTTATCTTAACGGAAATCTTGGCATCAATCGAATGGAGGCCTGGATCATGACCTTGTTCACCCTTACTGTGTAAGGGGTGGCTTGATAGAGGCAGCCTGAAGTGAAAAGATGTAGGCTCAGTCCCTAATTGACTGTGTCAGTCACAGTATGTGGTGGGCAATTCACTTTCTCTCTCATCTAAAATATTAGGATTGATAACACCTGTTCTGCCTTTTTCACAGGATTCCTATGAAAATTAAATATGGAAACCTTTGTAAAAGTCCCTTGTAGGCCAGGCACAGTGGCTCATGCCTATAATTCCAGCTACTCGGGAGGCTGAGGCAGGAAAATCACTTGAACCCAGGAGGCAGAGGTTGCGGTGAGCTGAGATTGCGCCACTGCTCACCAGCCTAGGTGACAAGAGCGAAACTCTGTCTCAAAAGACAAAACAAAAAAAGCCCTTTGCAAAGTGTGTAAAATCCTGTACAAAGGTGAAATACTCTGCTCATCATCCAGGCCGCCAGCACTGGGAGATGGGGCTTCTACTGTTTCGTATTTGTGTAGGAACCATGGCCCTGTGTGACTTAGCTGCCTGACTAGGACTAGAGAGTGTCTCCTTGCCACCATGCCCAGCTAATTTTTGTGTTTTTAGTAGAGACGGGGGTGTCACTATGTTTTGTTCTTGTTGCCCAGGCTTGTTGGCCAGACTGGTCTCGAACTCCTGACCTCAAGTGATCTGCCTGCCTCAGCCACACGCAGCCATCGTTGCCTATTTTCTCAGCTTGCTAATGACCCAAAGTAGTACCAGCTTGGCTGGTGTTTGACGAGAGAGAGAGAGAGAATGAATAGAGAGAAATAAATGCGCAGACTTTGGTTTTAGGATTGGGATTTTGCAGGGTGGGTGTCAGAGGACTTGTATGACTGTCAGGGGTTTGGTCTGAGCTCATGGAGAGAGCAGAGAAGGAAGATGAGAGAGGAGCATATTTGAGGGGGTGTCTACAGTTTTAATTTGACCACAGTTAAGTTTGAAATACTCATTACAGCCCGGTGCGGTGGCTCACACCTGTAATCCCAGCACTTTGGAAGGCCGAGGCGGGTGGATCATGAGGTCAGGAGATTGAGACCATCCTAGCTAACACGGTGAAACCCTGTCTCTACTAAAAATACAAGAAATTGGCCGGGTGTGGTGGCGGGCTCCTGTAGTCCCAGCTACTCAGGAGGCCAAGACAGGAGAGTGGTGTGAACCCAGGAGATGGAGCTTGCAGTGAGCCGAGATGGCACCACTGCACTCCAGCCTGGGTGACAGAGCGAGACTCTGT
>NW_012114955.1:2428157-2429283 GCF_000951035.1 Colobus angolensis palliatus | reverse complement strand
CTGGCTAACATGGTGAAACCCTGTCTCTACTGAAATACAAAAATTAGCTGGGCGTGGTGGGGGGCGCCTATAATTCCAGCTACTCAGGAGGCTGAAGGAGGCGAATTGCTTGTACCCAGGGGGCAGAGGTTGTAGTGAGCCGAGATCACACCACTGCACTCCAGCCTGGGTGACAGAGCGAGACTCTGTCTCAAAAAAAAAAAAAAAATACTCATTAGAAATGCATGGGAAAACATCAAAGAAAAGCATCTAGGCTTTCAGGGTTGTTCTGTTCTCTCTACTTTTGCATATATTTGAATTTTTCATAATAAAAGTAGGAAGGAAGGATGGATGGAAGAGAAGGATGTAAGTAAATTAGTAGTTCAGTATATGAACTGGAAGCTGCAAGGAAGAGGCTGGGTTAGAGATGTCAATTTGGAGATCATCTGAGTACAGTTACTTGGTACTAAAGTCACGGGCCTGACGGAAGTCACCAAGGAGAGTCAAGGGACCAAACCCTAGGGAACCTTGATATTAGAAAGTCAGGGCCGGGTGCAGTGGCTCACTCCTGTAATCCCAGCACTTTGGGAGGCTGAGGTGGGCAGATCACTTGAGGTCAGAAGTTTGAGACCAGCCTGACCAACATGGAGAAACCCTGTCTCCACTAAAAATACAAAAAATTAGCTGGGCGTGGTGGCACATGCCTGTGATCCCAGCTACTCCGGAGGCTGAGGCAGGAGAATTTCCTGAACCCAGGAGGCAGAGGTTGTAGTGAGCCGAGATCGTACTATTGCACTCCAGCCTGCGCAACAAGAGCAAAACTCCGTCTCAAAAAACAAACAAAAAAAAGTTTAAAAAAAAAAGAAAGTCAGGAACAGTTGGGCACGGTGGCCCACACCTGTAATCCCAGCCCTCTGGGAGGCCAAGGCGGGCGGATCACTTGAGGTCAGGAGTTGGAGACCAGCCTGGCCAATATGGTGAAACCCCATCTCTGCTAAAAATACAAAAATCAGTAGGGCATGGTAGCATGCGCCTGTTGTCTCAGCTACTCAGGAGGCTGAGGCAGGAAAATCACTTGAACCCAGGAGGCAGAGGTTGCGGTGAGCTGAGATTGCGCCACTGCTCACCAGCCTAGGTGACAAGAGCG
>NW_012114955.1:2425581-2427807 GCF_000951035.1 Colobus angolensis palliatus | reverse complement strand
AAAAAAAAAAAAAAAAAAGTCCCCTGTGCACCACCTATGTATCTCTCCCTTTCCCCTAACCCTAGACAGTCACTGATCTTAAAAATTAAAATTAAAAAAAAAAAAATATGGAGTGGAAGGTCTCAGAGGTCATGAACTTCCTTACTCTGGGGGAGAGACAGAAAGACTCTTGGCCATCCTCACTGTTGGTTGAGCTGAGGGAAACTCCTCCCTTAGCTGGTTTCTTTCCCAAGTGGCCCCTATGGTGGTTGACTTAGTTCTAGAGTCACATGCAGACTCAAAAACATTTCGAAGAACAAGAGGCACTATTTCTTTCAATGTGTCTATTTTCTTGTGTTTTTTGTTTGTTTGCTTGTTTTGTTTTGGTTTTGAGACATAGTCTCGCTCAGTTGCCAAGGTTGGAGTGCAGTGGTGTGAGCGCAGCACTCACTGCAGCCTCCACCTCCTGGGCTCAAGCAATCCTCTGGCCTCAGCCTCCCCAGTAGCAGGGACTACAGGTGTGCACCACCACGCCCAGCTAATTTTTATTTCTATTTATTTATTTGTTTTTATTCTTTTGAGATGGAGTCTTGCTGTGTTGCCTAGGCTGGAGTGCCGTGGCACAATCTTGGCTCACTGCAACCTCCTCCTCCCTGGTTCAAGTGATTCTCGTGCCTCAGCCTCTTGAATAGCTGGGATGACAGGTATACGCCACCACACCCAGCTACCTTTTGTATTTTAGTAGAGACAGCATTTCACTATGTTGGCCAGGCTAGTCTCGAACTCCCGACCTCAAGTGATCTGCCCGCCTCAGCCTCCGAAAGTGCTGGGATTACAGGCTTGAGCCACTGCATCCAGCCCTAGCTAATTTTTATATTTTTAACAGAGATAGGGTCTCGCCATGTTGGCCAAGCTGGTCTCAAACTCCTCGGCTCAGGCAATCTGCCCAAAGTGCTGGGAATACCGATGTGAGCCAGTATTCCCTCGCCAGTGTCTGTTTTTAAGAGTAGAGAAATCGGCCAGGCACGGTGGCTCACGCCTGTAATCCCAGCACTTTGGGAGGCTGAGGCGGGTGGATCACGAGGTCAGGAGATGGAGATCATCCTGGCTAACACGGTGAAACCCCGTCTCTACTGAAAATTCAAAAATTAGCCGGGTGTGGTGGCATGCACCTGTAGTCCCAGCTGCTGGGGAGGCTGAGGCAGGAGAATAGCATGAACCCGGGAGGCAGAGCTTGCAGTGAGCCGAGATGGTGCCACTGCACTCCAGCCTGGGCAATAGAGCGAGACTCCATCTCAGAATAATAATAATAATAATAATAACAACAACAAGAATAATAACAACAATAATGTTCTTGGCTTTAATTAGAACCACCTCAAGCCTACTCGCCTGGATTGGAGGGAGGCCCAATATCAACTATTCCAAGGATGGGTTCCACTCCCTTGGATCATCACTAACCCTGGGCATCTAGACAGGATCCCACGGACTCCCAGTCTTTCAGCACTTAGAGGCCTGGTTGGCTCTCCTGTGGCTGTTCTGCCAGCCAGAGCTGCTGCTTCAAATGCTGGTCCCCACCATCTCTCTGGCCATGGATGTTCCAGAGGATCCTGCAGCCTCCTAGCCCAGCTCCCTGCTCAGAGCGTAAGGATTTCTTCCACTTCAGCGTCTCCACCCCTCCCCTGGGCCCCAAGGCCTTTACCAACCTAGTTCTTCTTCCCCGTCCTTGAGATGCTCCTAGGGTCCGGCTCCTCTCTCATTTCCAACCCCTGAACATCCTACAGCTGTCTGAGACGATAAAAGCTAATCTTGCTGGTAGATTATACAAATGACTCCTCACCTCCTATGATCACCTTCTAGAGGAAAAGGTTTCCCAGAAATCAGAATAAAGCCCTGTGTACCACACTGGGAGGGGAAAAATACATTTCATTCCTCCTAAGGCATCCACAGCAGCAAAAACAAACACGAGCTGATTCTCAGTAGATTATTCTGCTACATATATCATGTATGCATTTACATCTCATCCTAACAAACAAAAAAGAAATGAAAGAGAGGTTTCACCTGTGCTGTAATTATGCATGTTTCAGTCTTCCTGATAGCCTTAGAAATAATTTAAGGGGCCAGGTGCGGTGGCTCATGCCTGTAATCCCAGCACTTTGGGAGGTCGAGGCAGGCAGATCACCTGAAGTCAGGAGTTCAAGACCAGCCTGGCTAACATGGTGAAACCCTGTCTCTACTGAAATACAAAAA
>NW_012114955.1:2424559-2425531 GCF_000951035.1 Colobus angolensis palliatus | reverse complement strand
AAAAAAAAAAAAAAAAGAAAAAAAAGACCAGGTATGTTGGCTAATGACTGTAACCCTAGCACTTTGGAAGGCCGAGGTGAGAGGATTGCTTAAGCACAGGAGTTCGAGACCAGCCTGGGCAATATAGCAAGACCCCCATCTCTAATTTTTTTAAATTTATTATTATTTTTTGAGATGGAATCTCACTCTGTCACCCAGGCTGGAGTGCAGTGGCACAATCTCTGCTCACTGCAACCTCCACCTCAGGGGTTCAAGCGATTCTCCCCCATCAGCCTCCTGAGTAGCTGGGATTATAGACACCCACCACCACGCCCGGCTAATTTTTGTATTTTGGTAGGGACAAGCTTTCACCATGTTTGGCAGGCTGGTCTTGAGCTCCCAACCTCAGGTGATCCGCCCACCTCAGCCTCCCAAAGTGCTGGGATTACAGGCATGAGCCACCACGCCCGGCCTTTTTTTAGTTTTAAAAGAAAATAAGAAAGAGTAGATTAAGACACAGATGAAGAGAGAAGACCACGTGAAGACACACAGAGAAGATGCCATCTCCAAGCCAAGAAGAGAGGCCTCAGAAGAAGCCAACACCTTGATCTCAGACTTCTAGCCTCCAGAATTGTGAAAAAATAAATATATGTTGTTTAAGCCATCCAGTCTGTGGTACTCTGTCACTGTAGCAAAACCCATACAATCACCAATAAGAACCCCTGAAGCAGACAGCTCTGGCTTGATTAATTTGGGGACTCAATGGCTTCATTACAGACGCTGCCCTTTCACTCTTCTGTTGTCTGCCAGCGCCCCACGTGGTTGCAGCTGGGTCTTAAAGGCACCACACTCAGACAGGATGACACTCCCTGGAAACCAAGAGGGTCTGATTCATGCCATGCATCCCCCTTTTATTTTTTTTTTTTGAGACGGAGTCTTGCTCTGTCGCCCAGGCTGGAGTGCAGTGGCGGGATCTCGGCTCACTGCAAGCTC
>NW_012114955.1:2419758-2423948 GCF_000951035.1 Colobus angolensis palliatus | reverse complement strand
TGTAGTGAGCCGAGATCACACCACTGCACTCCAACCTGGACAACAGAATGAGACTCCCTCTAAAAAAAAAAAAGAAATAATTTAAGGACAGATACTCCATATTACCAATCTTTGTATTCTCAAGGTGGGTGCTTAATAAATATTGGATGAATGAATGAATTGCCTGTCTAATTTAGAACCCTCAGTACGATATTGTATATACTGGCCACTTTAGGAGGCTTAACTGCCAATGACTCTGGTGTTCTATTACCAACAGAGAGCTGCTGATTGTCAGAGCATGATAGCAGCTCATCCTCTGGACATGGGGCAAGTTTGCATCAGGTGAATGTTTGTACTGGAATTTTCTATCATATGTGTCCAAATCTCTGCTACTTGTAAAGATCAGTTCCATGATTAGTCAATAGACTTGACGTTCCTGATTCCAGAAAGTTAAGAGCCACAGTGTCAATTATTTAGCAAATGCAGACTTAGCTGAGATTTTTTTTTTAAAAAAACAGGGTCTTACTCTGTTGCCCAGGCTGGAGCACAGTAGCATGATCACAGCTCACTGCAGCCTCAACCTCCCAGGCTCAAGCACTCCTCCCACCTCAGCCTCCTGAGTAGCACCACCATGTCCAGCTAATTTTTGTATTTTTTGTAATGATAGGGTTTCACCATGTTGCCCAGGTTGGTCTCAAACCCCTGGGCTCAAGCAGTGCTTCTGCTTCGGCCTCTCAAACTGCTGGAATTACAGCATGAGCAACTGTGCCCAACCTGAGAAATTTTACACCCAAGAAGAGCACTGGAAGAGCATTCATATGATTGGGTAGGTTTGTTTGTTTGTTTGTTTGTTTTGAGATGGAGTCTCACTTTGTCACGCAGGCTGGAGTACAGTGGTGTGATCTCGGCTCACTGCAACGTCTGCCTCTTGGGTTCAAGCAATTCTCCTGCCTCAGCCTCCTGAGTAGCTGGGATTACAGGTGCCCGCCACAATGCTCAGCTAATTTTTGTATTTTTATTAGAGACGGGGTTTCACCATGTTGGCTAGGCTGTTCTCGAACTCCTGACCTCAGATGATCCGCCCACCTCGGCCTCCCACAGTGCTAGGATTCCAGGCATGAGCCACCACACTAGGGAGGGTAGGTTTTTTGTTTGTTCATTTACTCGTTTGTGTGTGTTGGGGTAGAGGGGTTGTTTCTGTTTTGCTTTGTTTTGTGGCTTGCTCCATCAAAACCCTGGCTTCAGGATGTTAAAATCGACCCAATAATAAGCAGCTGAATCAACACTGATCTTGAGACAGAGGTGCCATGAGATGAAATGTTTCCACCTGTGCTGAAAATAAACATTGTTAGCACAACTGAGCACACTGCAACTGGGGTTATTCCATTCCAGGGCACAGGGCCAAGGAGGTCTCCTTAGCACAATCTTCTTAGCCCTTGTGACTCAAGATCTCCTCTTTATCCAGAAAGAGAAGTAGCTTGGAAACCCGCTCAGTTATCTCAGTAACAAACAAATTGCTATCCCTCAGTGAGAAAATTTAATTCCAGTGATTTGTGTGCGAGCTCAAGAGACACCAATCAAAACCCCGAAGGGTTTAAGAGAAAGATCTAACAACCAACACTCATTTCTAGAAAACAAGGTGTACCACACAAATCTATAGATTTTTTTTTTCTCTATTTAATTACTGATCTTGTAAGTAGCTGGAATGCAGTGGGAAGCAAACCCTTGGACTATAATAAAAAATATTCCGGCCAGGCATGGTGGCTCATGCTGTAATCCCAGCACTTCGGAAGACCGAAGCAGGTGGATCACGAGGTCAGGAGATGGAGACCATCCTGGCTAACACGGTGAAACCCTGTCTCTACTAAAAATACAAAAAATTAGCTGGACATGGTGGCAGGCGCCTGTAGTCCCAGCTACTTGGGAGACTCAGGCAGGAGAATCGCTTGAACCTGGGAGGTGGAGGTTGTAGTGAGCTGAGACTGCACCACTGCACTCCAGCCTGGGGTACAGAGTGTGATTCTGTCTCAAAAGCAAAAATGAAACAATAGAAAAGCAGGTGACACCCTATCTAAGCACTGATTACATCTTTACTGAGCACTTGACTGTACACTCCAGTGACTCTGCTGGGCCTTAGGAATACATCATAAGAGAGATCTGATTTTCACACTTGTGGAGCTCCCAGTACCATCAGAGACATTAATCAACTAATTACACAAAGATAACAGTGAACTTTAACATTCTTTTTTTTTTTTTTTTTCCAAGAGACAGGGTCTCGGCTGGGAGTGGTGGCAGTGAGCCCAAGATAGTGCCACTGCACTCCGGCCTGGCAACAGAGCGAGACTCCGTCTCAAAAAAAAAGAGACAGAATCTCACTCTGTCACCCACGCTGGGTGGCAGTGGTGTGACCATAGCTCACTGCAGCCTCAAACTCCTAAGCTCAAGCCATCCTCCGACCTCAGCCTCCCAAGTATCTGAGACTACAGGTGTGCACCACCACGCCCCGCTAATTTTTCATTTTTTATAGAGACGGGGTTTTGCTATGTTGCCCATGCTGGTCTTGAACTCCTGGGCTCAAGCCATCCTCCCACCTTGGTCTACCAAAGTGCTGGGATTACAGGCACGAGCCACCATGCCCAGCCTAACATTCCATCAATATTCTAGTCTCCTGGCTCTGGCCAGCACTTTACCTTGGCCACACTCTGATTGTGCTCTAGCTGCAGCCAAAGATAGATTTTGCCCTAACACAACATTATGGACACATCAGGGGATTTTTCCTTTCCTCTCTTAATAGCCCAGTAAGACAATCTTTTGCTAATGAACAAAATTAAGCTAATTTTTTTTTTAGGTGTGGGTGGGTCAATTATTTATTTCAAAATGTCTTCGGAGGCAGGGCGCAGTGGCTCACGCCTATAATCCCAGCACTTGGGAGGCCGAGGCGGGCAGATCACCTGAGGTCAGGAGTTCCAAACCAGCCTGGCCAACATGGTGAAACTCCATCTCTACTAAAAATACAAAAATTAGCCAGGCATGGTGGCGTGCACCTGTAGCTCCAGCTTCTCGGGAGACTGAGGCAGGAGGATTGCTTGAACCCGGGAGGTGAAGGTTGCAATGAGCTGAGATCACACCACTGCACTCTAGCCTGGGTGACAGAGTAAGACTCCATCTCAAAAAAAAAGAAAAGAAAAGAGATGCAAAAACTTTCCATCAATTGACCAACAATTAAATACATCACGGTACCTCCATATGATGCAATACTTTGCAACAGCTAAAACAGTGATGGGGTAGGGGCAGGTGCTAATGATATAGTAAGTGATAAAAGGTGATACAAACATATATATACAACATAATTCAACTATGCTAAAATATGTGAACATAAAAATAAACATATGCCAAATATTAGGGAAGTTTGGGAGGTGGGATTATGATTTTTTTTCTTTTATTTTTCTTTCTTTTTTCCTTTTTTTTTTGAGACAGAGTTGTCTCTGTTGCCCAGGCTGGAGTGCAGTGGTGCAATCTTGGCTCACTGCAACCTCCACCACGCAGATTCAAGTGATCCTCATGCCTCGGCCTCCTGGGTACCTGGGATCTTAGGCGTGTGCCACCACACCTGGCTAATTTTTGTATTTTTAGTGGAGGCAGGGTTCTGTCATGTTGGCCAAGCTGGTCTCGAACTCCTGACCTCGTGATCTGCCCACCTCGGCCTCCCAAAGTGCTGGGATTAGAGGTGTGAGCCACCATGCCCAACCTTTTTTTCTTTCATTTTTAAGAAACAGGATCTTGCTCTCCTAGGCTGGAGTGTCATGAGGTACAATCATAGGTCACTGCAGCCTCGACGTCCTGGACTCAAGTCATTCTTCTGCCTCAGCCTCCTAGTAGCTGGGACCACAGACTTGCACCACCACACCCAGTTAATTGGGAGGTGGGATTACAGATAGCTGTTATTTTCTTTTCCTTTTTCCTTTTTTTTTTTTTTTTCTTAACTTGTCACTGATGAAGCTCCAAGACTGTTCTTTTCTTTTTCTTTTTGAGATGGAGTCTTGCTCTGTCCCCCAGGCTGGAGTGAAGTGGCGCAATCTAGACTCACTGCAAGCTCCGCCTCCCGGGTTCACGCCATTCTCCTGCCTCAGCCTCCCATGTAGCTGGGACTACAGGCACCCACCACCATGCCCGGCTAATTTATTGTATTTTTAGTGGAGTAGAGGTTTCAC
>NW_012114955.1:2418284-2419293 GCF_000951035.1 Colobus angolensis palliatus | reverse complement strand
AGGCTGGGCACGGGAGCTCACGCCTGTAATCCCAGCACTTTGGGTGGATCACCTGAGGTCAGCAGTTCAGGACCAGCCTGACCAACATGGTGAAACCCCGTCTCTACCAAAAATACAAAAATTAACTGGTTGTGGTGGCGGGCACCTGTAATCCCAGCTGCTCAGGAGGCTGAGGTAGGAGAATCACTTGAACTCAGGAGGTAGAGGTTGCAGTGAGCCGAGATAGCACCACTGTACTCTAGCGTGGGCAACAGAGTGACACTTCGTTTCAAAAAAAAAAAATTTTTTTTAAATTAAATCAGGAAGGATACTAAAAGTGAAAAATAATTTCAGATCTACAAGCCGCTGTGGTTATTCTATTTGAATTCTAAATGTTCCCTCAGTTTTCCTGCCCGTCTTACTGTTTGTTTCCTTTTGAGGAACTAATGGCTTGTAAGGTAGGGGTGAGCAGTTGGATTTGTAAGTGTGGAGAAGCATCCTGGCACCTCTCTGAGAGTTTCCTCCCAAACCTCCCCAGCCTTGGCTGCCCTCCGAGGGAGTGGCCTGCATGCAGGTGAACTTCACACTCCGCAGTGTCCTGGCAGAGGGCCTTCCATTCCATTGGCTTCTGGAGGAAGCCAGCAGCTCTGAGCCCAGTTGCCAGTGGGGGAGGGAAACCGAGACAGGGAACTCACTGCAGAGAGGACTCCAGGGACTCTCTTACACCTTCCCTGCCCTAAAGACAAGCATTTTCCAAAGCTACTGCACCCCTTCTTCTCCCCTTCAGGGTTGGGGAGAGAGATTTGAGAATTGAGGGTAACCCTGGCCAGACATGGTGGCTCATGCCTGTAATCCCAGCACTTTGGGAGGTTGAGGTGGGAGGATCACGAGGTCAGGAGATCGAGACCATCCTGGCTAATACGGTAAAACTCCATCTCTACTAAAAATACAAAAATTAGCTTTTTTTTTTTGTGAGGAAAAGACAGGAAGCCCATTTTGATGAAGACACCAACCAAATTTTTTTTTTTTT
>NW_012114955.1:2415671-2416984 GCF_000951035.1 Colobus angolensis palliatus | reverse complement strand
ATCGCAGCTATTGGGAGGCTGAGGCAGGAGAATGACTTGAACCCGGGAGGCAGAGGTTGCAGTGAGCTGAGATCGCATCACTGCACTCCAGCCTGTGTGACAAGAGTGAAACTCCGTCTGAAAAAAAAAAAAAAATTGTTTGGTGTCTACATCAAAATGGGCTTCCTATCTTTTCCTCACAGAATTCAACTTACTCGCCCCCAACCCCAGTCTTAGACAACACTACTGGCTACATGCAGGACAGTCACCCCCTTTCTTCCTGCCAAGAGCTGGTGCTCACCCCTTGGAGTCTGGAGGTTGGAAGAAGGGATAGAGTTATTTTTCTAGTACCATTCCCTCCCAGAGAGGAGAGAAGTTTCTACTCAAGGGTGCAAGGTAGAAAAGCAGGAGGTTTGTAAAGCTCCTGCCCTCAAGTAAATGCATAGTTTGCCTGTCCTGACGTGGCTTCCTAGAAAACAGAGTTGGAGGCAAAGCCCGAAGGTTAATGTTTCAACTGGGGAGGGCTGCAAGCCCAGGGCAGCAAGAGTGAGGAAGAGGGGAAGCTAGGCAGTGAAGGAAGGAAGGAATGTGTTCTCATTATGGATGACAGGTCGTTGTGTTTTCATTCATTGGGGGCCTCCAAGTGTTGGAAGAATCACATGCGGACAAAGCAGCAGCAGAATGAGCCATGCGATAACTCCCCTTCATGTGCGGATTGTGTTACTGGGCCCCTCTCAGCAACTACTGGCGAGCCAGAAGGTCCTGGACTCCAGTTCGGTGCTGGAGCTGCTGCACCTTGGCCCTCACTCCTAGGAGAGGTTGAGGCAGTGACTGTGTGAGGAAAGAGGCCATGGCAGTGACAGCTGTGCCTGGAGGGCCACAAAAGGATGCAGCTGGCACTGCTCCCGCTACACCCGAAGCACAGCAAGACTGAGAGACCCAGGCAGGACCAAGGCCTGGGAAGGAGTGGGGCTTAGCAAATCTAAGGAGGTATATAAACTGGGTCCAGAACATTGACTTAGGGAAAAACTGTTTGGATTCTAAATTTGATGTTCTGAGCAGCCAGATGTATTGTGACTACAACTTCTGTAAGCACTGGTTTTCATTTAAAAAGCATGTGAATTGAAAGATTTCTTGTGCTCTCTCCTCATGACAAAATGATGCAACTATCTTGTCCTGGCGTGGTGGCTCACACCTGTAATCCCAGCACTTTGGGAGGACAAGGCAGACGGATCACTTGAGGTCGGGAGTTTGCGACCAGCCTGGCCAACATGGTAAAACCCATCTCTACTAAAAACACAAAAATTAGCTGGGTGTGGTGGTGCATGCCTGTA
>NW_012114955.1:2410779-2411191 GCF_000951035.1 Colobus angolensis palliatus | reverse complement strand
GGGTCTCACTCTGTCACCCAGGCTAGAATACAGTGGCATGAACATAGCTCATTGAAGCCTCAACCCGCCATGCTCAAGCAATCCTCCCACCTCAGCCTCCTGAGTAGCTGGCACCACAGGCACATGCTACCATGTTCAGCTAATTTAAAGATTCTTTTTGTAGAAATGGGGTCTCCTTGTTGCCCAGGCTGCTCTTGAACTCCTGGGCTCAAGTCATGCTTTCACCCTGGCTTCCCAAAGTGCTGGGACTACAGGCATGAGCTACCATGCCAGGCCATACTTAACCATTTTTTTTTTTTTTTTGGAGACAGAGTCTTGCTCTGTCGCCCATGCCTTAGTGCAGTGCCACGATCTCAGCTCACTGCAATGTTTGCCTCCCAGGTTTAAGCGACTCTCCTGCCTCAGCCTCCTG
>NW_012114955.1:2406494-2409184 GCF_000951035.1 Colobus angolensis palliatus | reverse complement strand
CCGGGTGCGGTGGCTCACGTCTGTAATCCCAGCACTTTGGGAAGCCGAGGCAGGTGAATCACGAGGTCAGGAGTTCAAGACCAGCCTGGCTAACATGGTGAAACCCCGTCTTTACTAAAAATACAAAAATTAGCCAGGCACAGTGGCAGGCACCTGTAATCCCAGCTACTCGGGAGGCTGAGGCAGGAGAATTGCTTGAGCCCGGGGTGGGGGGCAGAGGTTGCAGTGAGCCGAGATCATGCCACTGCACTCCAGCCTGGGTGACAGAGCAAGACTCTTTAAAAAAAAAAAACAGTCAAGGGAGACTCCAAGGGCTTAGTCTGGGCAGCTGATTGAATGATGGTGTCATTTGCTGAGAGGGGGAACTCTGGAGAACAGACCGTTTCTTTTCAGTGGAACATTAATGTGGTTTAGAATGGCCTAGATCCTGGGCGATGAAATTATCTGTATACTACACACTCTGTGACATGCAGTTTGCCTATATAACAAACCTGCACCTGTATCTCTGCAACTAAAATAAAAGTTAAAAAAAAAAAAATGAGTGGCCTAGTTGACTTCTGGTCATGAAGGAAGTAAAATTAAGTTTCCCAACACCTACAAATTACACTGACTGAATTAACAAGGGGCACGGCAGATTGCAAGTGGCATGTGCTTTGACATTGGGGACTTGGATTTGAATCCTGATGCTTCCATTTACTGACTCTGTGACCTTGGGCAGCTTACATGATTTCTTTGAACCGAAGGTTCTTCAGCTGTGCAACAAGCAGAATAACACCTGTCCTGCCAGGTTGTTTGGTTGTAAGTAATGCACCTTGCTGCAGTTCCTGGTTCAGAGTAGGTGCTCAGGATGTGAGGTTTCCTGCCTCTCTATACAGACCGTTAGGAAGAATTAACTTTGTGAGCTTCTAAGGAGCTGCTTTCAGCTGTTAATTCTGTGTTACCTTTTCAGCTGGTCTTCCTTCTTCATTTCATTCATTCACTATTTGAACACTTACTATGTACCACATACTACTCTAGACATTGGATATATAACAGTGAATTAGACAAAGGTCCCTCTCTTCATGCAGCTTACACCCTGAATTAAATACATTATTTGAGTAAAATACAGTATATGAAATGGTGGTAAGGAAAAACAAAAGAAAAAGGAAGAGGATGTACTGGGATAGAGTTGGTACTGCAATTTAAACTGGGCGCAGTGGTTTGTGCCTATTATTCCAGATACTCAGGAGGGTGAGATGGGAGGATCGCTTGAGCTCAGGAATCTGAGGCCAGCCTGGGCAGAATAGTGAGAACCTGTCTCTAAAAAATAAATAAATGGCCGGACACGGTGGCTAACGCCTGTAATCCTAGCACTTTGGGAGGCCAAGGTAGGCGGATCGCCTGAGGTCAGGAGTTCAATACCAGCCTGGCCAACATGGTGAAACCCCGCCTCTACTAAAAACTACAAAAATTAGCTGGGCATGGTGGCATGAGCCTGTAGTCCCAGCTACTCAGGAGGCTAAGGCAGAAGAATCACTTGAACCTGGGAGGCGGGGGTTGTAGTGAGCGGCAATCACGTCACTACACTCCAGCCTGGGCGACAGGGCGAGACTCCGTCTCAAAAAAAAAAATAATAAAAAAATTAATAAGTAAATAGGCTGGTCGCAGTGGCTCACGCCTATAATCCCAGCACTTTGGGAGGCCAAGGCGAATGGATCACCTGAGGTTAGGAGTTCATAGACCAGCCTGGCCAACATGGTAAAACCCCGTCTCTACTGAAAATACAAAAATTAGCCAGGCATGGTGGCAGGTGCCTGTAATCCCAGCTATTCAGAAGGGTGAGACATGAGAATCACTTGAACCTGGGAGACTGAGGTTGCAGTGAGTCAAGATTGTGCCACTGCATTCCATCCTGGTTGACAATGTGAGACTCTGTCTCAAAAATAAGTAAATAAATAAGTTGGGTGCAGCGGCTCATGTCTATAATTCCAGCACTTTGGGAGTCTGAGGTAGGAGGATCACCTGAGCCAAGGAGTTCAAGACCAGCCTGGGCAATATAGCGAGACCCTATGTCTACCAAAAAATAAAAAAAAAAAAGTCAGCCAGGTATGGTGGCACACACCTGTAGTCCCAGCTACCTGGGGGCCTGAGGTGGGATGATCACTTGAGCCTGGGAGGTTGAGACTGGCTGAGGCATAATCACACCACAGCACTCCAGCCTGGATGACAGAGCAAGGCTCTATCTCTAAATAATTAAAAACTAAGGTGCTCAGAGAAGGCTCTACTGAGAAGGTGACATTTCAGCAAAGACCCAAAGGACATTAGGGAGTAGGCCATATGCTCATCTGGGGGAAGAATATTTTAGGCTGAGAAAGTAGCAAAGTGCAAAGGCCCTGAGGCCGGGGCATGCTTGGTGTATCTGAGGAACAGCAAGAAACCCAGTGCGGGCTGGTCTGAGTGCAGTGTTTACCACTATTGATTACAGATTTCTCTGTTGCTTCTCCACCCCCACTGCTTCACCTGACTAGTCTTAAAATACATATACATGTGAAGGCTGGGCACGGTGGCTCACGCACTTTGGGAGTCTGAGGTGTAATCCCAGCACTCTGGGAGGCCGAGGTAGGTGGATCACGAGGTCAGGAGATTGAGACCATCCTGGCTAACATGGTGAAACCCCATCTCCACTAAAAAATACAAAAAAATTAGCCAGG
>NW_012114955.1:2404994-2406339 GCF_000951035.1 Colobus angolensis palliatus | reverse complement strand
TGTGAAAAAAGAGAAAGAGAAAAAGAAAAAGACCAGTGTGGGTAGAAAGGAGTGAGTGACAGAATCGGAGAGTGATAGAATCGTACAGAATCGGACAGGACCCTCCTGTAGGGCCTTGAATCCTGTGATGGCTTTGGCTTTTACATCATGTGAACTGGGAAGCACTTGGAAGGTTTTGAACAGTAGGGAGACAAGATTTGCTTTATAGTCAGGCTCATTGGCTTCTGAGTTGAGTACAGGGGTTGATGAAGTGAGGCCAACTGGGAAGTGATTATAGCAATCTGTGTTAGAGATGCTGGCTTGATAGAGAAGGCGAGGAAAAGATTCTGGATATGTTTTGATGGTAGGGCCAACAGGATTTCCTGATAATTGGATGAAGGGGCTAGAGAATGAGAAGGGTTGGGGACTATAATTCAAGGTCCTTGGCCTGAGCAGCTAGAAGAATGTATTAGGTTGAACCAAATGAAATTACCAATATTTGATAGTTCTTAACCTTAAAAGGCAATTTCATATATTTCAACTTGATAGTTGTCATTGACTGAGATGGGGAAAAGTAAGTGAGGAAGAGGTGAGGAGGTGGTATCAGAAATTTATTTTTGGACATGAGATGTCGCACAGGCAGCTATGTATATGCCTCTGAGTTCAGGGGTGTCTTAGTCTTTTTTCTGTTGCTATAACAGAATAACACAGAGCACTCACAACCTAATCACCTCTTAAAAAAGAAAAGAGAGCTGGGTGCAGTGGCTCACGTCTGTAATCCCAGCACTCTGGGAGGCTGAGGCAGGTGGATCACCTCAGGTGGGGAGTTTGAGACCAGTCTGACCAACATGGAGAAACCCTGCCTCTACTAAAAATACAAAATTAGCTGGGCATGGTGGCGTATGCCTGTCATCTCAGCTATTCGGGAGGCTGAGGCAGGAGGATTGCTTGAACTCAGGAGGCAGAGGTTTCTGTGAGCTGAGATTGAGATTGTGTCACTGCATTCCAGCCTGGGCAATAAAAGCAAAACTCCATCTCAAAAAATAAATAAATAGTTGCCGGGCGTGGTGGCTCACGCCTGTAATCCCAGCGGTTTGGGAGGCTGAGGCAGGTGGATCCCCTGAGGTCGGGAGTTCGAGACCAGCCTGACCAACATGGAAAAAACCCATCTCTACTAAAAATACAAAATTAGCCTGGTGTGGTGGCACATTCCTGTAATCCCAGCTACTCGGGAGGCTGAGGCAGGAGAATCGCTTGAACCTGGGAAGCAGAGGTTGCAGTGAGCCGAGATTGCACCATTGCACTCTAGCCTGGGCAACAAAAGTGAAATTCTGTCTCAAAAAGAAAGGAAAGAAAGAAAGAAAGA
>NW_012114955.1:2401310-2404564 GCF_000951035.1 Colobus angolensis palliatus | reverse complement strand
AAAAAAAAAAAAAGAAGAAAAGAGGTGAAACCTTTAAGATTCCGGGTGTCACTCTGTCACCCAGGCTAGAGTGCAGTGACTCGCTCGATCATAGCTTGCTGCAGCCTCCAATTCCTGGGCTCAAGTGATCCTCCCACCTCAGCCTACCAAATAGCTGAGACTACTGGCATGCACCACCATGCCTGGCAAATTTTTAAAACATTTTTATAGAGACAAGAGTCTCACTATGTTGCCCAGTCTGGACTCAAACGATCCTTCTGCTTGGCCTCTCAAAGCATTGGGATTACACGCATGAGCCACTGCACCCAGGCAATGTTCCACCTCTAAATATCATCACGTTGGCAAATTTCAACATGAGTTTTGGAGGGGACATTCAAACAATAATATGGGGCAAAGGCCCAAATCAGGAATATACATTAGGGAGTCAAAGTATGGATGGGATTTAAAGCTTTGAAGTTGGGTAAAGTCACTTAGAGTATTACCTGCAGATAAAGAAGAGTAGATAGAGACCTGAGAATTGAGTCTGGGGCTTCCAGCATTTCCAGATCAGTGAGACGAGAAAGCAGTGAAGGAAAGACAGGAGGCTGCAACTGACAACATATGAGCTCTGAACAGAGGAGCTGGCCCAAATGAGAGCTCTTTCAATGTAGGTGTGAATAATTTTCAGCCTTGCTTCCTCCTTGAAGCTTGGCATTGGGGAGTGTGTGTATGTGTACAGGGGACCGGATAATACTTTATAGATGACTAGCACATCAGAGGTTGCATCATCTCCTATTTGATCCTATTTGACCTAGGCAAAGGAAGTACAGTTGCTATCATCCTGTTTTATAGATGAGGAAACTGAGGCATAAAGGTTCAGTTACTTGCCTAAGTTATATATCAGTAACAGGTAAATCCTAGGCTGGAAGGGGTCTTCTGTCTCTAAGTTCCATGGGCTAACTGAATCGTGCTGCATGCTCCTGAATTCTGACTACTTCTCTGGGGACAAACTGTTACAAAGTTACATGCAGATAACTTGAAATGGGTTTTAAGCTTTTATTTCCACAGCAGCAAAGAAACTACTGACCCGATTACCTTCTAGAAGGGCCTGGACCTATGATCCCAAACGCCAAGAATGCCAGCTCAAAATGAACGACTTTCCCACTGAGAAGCAGTGAAATGGAACTGGGGCGCTTTCTACAGGGATTTTCACACTTGGTGGGGACAGGGATCAATTCACTTTGGTTCCAGAGCTGTTGGAGTTAACAGGTAACTTCAGAGACAGAGCAGCTTCTGGCCTGGGCTCTGCTACTCATTCCACCAAATAACCGGTTTCATCTTACTCCGTCTGAGTGTCTTGCTGAAAGCATTAGATTCTCTCCAAACTTGTTTTCTTGCCCTGGAGAAGCTGCTCCTGAGATCGGAGGCTTCGTGGCTCAAGCTTGGCCCTGCCCTGGGCAGAGATAAACAGGCCCTGAATACATTTCCCAGATTGCAACACTGGTGAGTCAGCCAGGGTCGGACAGCTGTTCCTCACAGGCACCCCCTGGCTGTACCTGATAAGGAAGACCGTCGCTCATTCCAGCGCAGGGTGGCTGTGTGTGCACCACATATAAACAGACACTCCCAGCCGCAGTGTTGTCTTAGAGGAAACGACAGACATTCTGAATGGCAGAAAACATTGGTGAGCTTAGCAAACTCATCTCTGCTCAAGGAGGGCTCCAGTTTCATAAGCCAAAACAAGTAAAACCAGGGCTATCATTTGGCTCTGCTTTGGGACTGCTTTTTGAACCTACCTGGTCAAGGGTGGGCTCAGCTCTGGAAAGGAAAAGGAAGGATTAAAGTGGAGGGATGAGGAGGAGGTCAGAAGAGGGGAGGTGGGTTTATGAAGGAACAAATGGCAAAATGCCCAGAGAGAAATGGTGTCTCATAAAAACGTGAACATACCTTCACTGCAAAGAGAGGGAATCAGTGCCATGGCCTCTTCAAAAACAGGAAAATAGGCCAGCACAGTGGCTCACGCCAATAATCCCAACATTTTGGGAGGATCACTTGCTTAAGCCCAGGAATTTAAGAGCAGTCTGGGCAACACAGTGAGACTCTGTCTCTAAAAAAATTAAAAAAAAAAAAAAGCAGCCAGGTGTGGTGGCATAGCACGTGTAGTACCAGCTATGTGTAGAGGCTGGAACAGGAGGATCACTTGAGTCTGGGAGGTTGAGGCTGCAGCGAGCTATGATTGCACTACTGCATTCCAGCCTGGGCAACAGAGCGAGACCTTGTCTCAAAAAAAAAAAAAAAAAGAAGAGAGAGGCCAGGTGTGGTGGCTCACGCCTGTAATCCCAGCACTTTGGGAGGCTGAGGCAGGCGGATCACCTGATGTCAGGAGTTGGAGAGCAGCCTGGCCAACATGGTGAAACCCTGTCTCTACTGAAAATACAAAAATTAACCAGGTGTGGTGGTGGCGCGCCTGTAATCCCAGCTACTTGGGAGGCTGAGGCTGGAGAATCACTTGAATCCGGGAGGCGGAGATTGCAGTGAGCCGAGATCATGCCATTGCACTCCAGCCTGGGCAACAACAACGAACCTTCATCTCAAAAAAAGAAAAAAGAAAAATACACCCCCCCCAAAATGAACAGACAGATCTTGAGACCAAAAAAAAAAAAGAGTGGCTACTCCTTAAATAATTTACATGAGTAAAAAATGGGGCAAATGGAGGATTGATATTAATAATTAATGGTAATACCACCATTGCATTATACCTTGTAATCAACACTTCACATTACCTTTATGAAAGCCATTTATAGTTTACAAGGGGTTTTTACATTCATCTTTTCCATTTACTGCATCAACACATTTGAGTGGGTAAGATATTGTGAGCTACGTTTTACAGATGAGAAAACTGAGGCTCAAGGAGGATACATGAAATTAACTGAGATTTAAAAGCTGGGAAGGGGCAGGTTTGTCTTAAGTAACCCAGACCTAGATACTTACTAAAGACACAATAACTTGGCTGGGCATGGTGGCTTATGCCTGTAATCCCAGCACTTTGGGAGGCTGAGGCAGGAGGATTATTTGGGGTGAGAAGTTCGAGATCAGCCTGGTCAACATGGTGAAACCCCATTTCTACTAAAAATACAAAAATTAGCTGGGCGTGGTGGTGTGTGCCTGTAGTCCCAGCTACTAGGGAAGCTGAGGCAGGAGAATCGCTTGAACCCAGGAGGTGAAGGTTGCAGTGAGCCGAGATTGTGCCACTGCACTCCAGCCTGAGTGACAGA
>NW_012114955.1:2383345-2400550 GCF_000951035.1 Colobus angolensis palliatus | reverse complement strand
ATCTCAGCTCACTGCAAGCTCCGCCTCCCGGGTTCACGCCATTCTCCTGCCTCAGCCTCCCGAGTAGCTGGGACTACAGGTGCTCGCCACCAAGCCCAGCTAATTTTTGTTTTGTATTTTTAGTAGAGATGGGGTTTCACCATGTTAGGCAGGATGGTCTCGATCTCCTGACCTCATGATCTGCCTGCCTTGGCCTTCCAAAGTGCTGGGATTACAGGCGTGAGCCACTGTGCCCGGCCTAAAAAAAAAAACCCATCTTTAGGATGATTCCTTTATTAAAAAAAATTTTTTTTTGTAGAGGTAGGGATCTTGCTATGTTGCCCAGGCTGGTCTCGAACTCCTGGCTTACAAGAGATCCTCCCATCTTGGCCTCCCAAAGCGCTGGGATTACAGGCATGAGCATGATGCCCAGCCAGATTCTTTTTCAGTGACTGCTCAGAGGGCTAAATCTCCATTGCATTTTTAAGTAGAGCAGCCCACCTTCTCCAGTATCATCTGCAACTAATTTCTCTAAACACCTCTTTGATTATTTTTTGCCTAGTAAGCATTGTTGAAGAGGAAAGCACCAGGGAAAATTTCTAGGTTCTACTCCATGTCCTTGTTTCCGAAGTGTCCCTTCCTTAACCTGTTCTGTCATAACCTAACCTGTTTCTGGACTACACACTCTGGGTTCCAGAAACAACATCTTTGGGTCCTCTAAGCTTACCACTGTTGCTCTCAGGTTGGGGGAAACTGTGGGGGGCACTCAGACCTTCCCTTATTTGCATAGCACATTATGGGAGCAGTTAACTCACCTGGAGTAGTCAAACATGTATTTTGAAAGTGGTGATGCCTGCTGGAATCTTAAAGGCAGTGGTTCTCAAACTTTGGCCTGATCAGAATCATCTGGGGAGCTTGTTAACGACTTGGATGTCCAAGCCCCACCTCAGACCTTCTGAGTCAGAATTCCTAGGGGTGGGGCCTGGACATTTGTGAGTTTAACAAGCTCCCCAGGTGACTCTGATGAACACCAAAGTTTGAGAACCAGTGTTAGCATTGTCTTAATCAGGTGAAAGACAGTGGGGAGTCATTTTAGGAGAGAAGGTAGCAGCAACAGAAGTGCAGAGAGCCCAAGAGGAGATACAGTCAGGAAGATAAATCTCTGCTCTGTCTTTATCTCCCTTGAACAAAGTGGTCAAATAAAGGAGGTTATAGGAAATCTCTTCGTTCAGGCCGGGTGTGGTGGCTCACGCCTGTAATCCTAGCACTTTGGGATGCCAACGAGGGTGGCTTACCTGAGGTCAGGAGTTCGAGACCAGCCTGGCCAACATGGTGAAACCCCGTCTCTACTTAAAATACAAAAATTGGCTGGGTGTGGTGGCGGACGCCTGTAGTCCCAACTACTCGGGAGGCTGAGACAGGAGAATTGCTTGAACCTGGGAGGTGGAGGTTGCAGAGAGTTGAGACCATGCCATTGCACTCTAGCCTGGGGGACAAGAGCGAGACTTCGTCTGAAAAAAGAAAAAGAAATCTCTTCGTTCAGGCGTGTCCTCCTTCTCTGTGTGGTTTTCCATGTGCAATGTATTTATTTATTTATTTTGAGATGGAGTCTCACTCTGTCACCCAGGCTGGAGTGCAATGTTGTGGTCTTGGCTCACTGCCGCCTCCGCCCCCAGAGTTCAAATGATTCTTCCGCCTCAGCCTCCTGAGTAGCTGAGACTGCAGGCGCGTGCCACCACAGCTGGCTAATTTTTGTATTTTTAGTAGAGACGGTGTTTCACTATGCTGGCCAGGCTGGTCTCAAACTCCTGACCTCGTGATCCGCCCCGCCTCGGCCTCCCAAAGGGCTGGGATTACAGGTGTAAGCCACTGCACCTGGCCGTGCAATTTATTTTTATTTTTTTTAAGGCTAGTCAAGTGAAGCAGTGGGCGTGTAGAAGGAACAAAGAAATCTGTAACTGGTTGTGATCAATTAGTTTTAAACACCACTGCACCCGGACCAGCAGCAATGTACAATTTGAAAGAACAATGCACTCCTTTCAGAAACAGCTAAAATAGCCCATCTTTTTCAGAACATAAAGAGGTTATCAAGGGCTGGGGGGAAGGGGTTATTGCTTAATGTTTGGGATGGTGAACACGTTCTGGAAATGGGTAGTACGATGGTTGCATGACATTGTGAATGTATTTAATCCTATTGAATTATACCTTTAAATATGGTTAAAATGTTAAATTTTATGTTACGTATGTTTCACAATTTTAAAAAGCCTAGGTTTTTTGAGGCATGAAATGATAGCTGCAAAAGATGTTCAATCTTAGCACATTGCTGCTGCCCCAGGTGTGTGTGCATAGGAGATTATGTAAGGGAGGCTCAACTCACAACACATGATCTGACAAAGTACAAGTGTATATTCATGGGAACGAGGGAAAAGATAAAACTTTTGAAATTGTAGTGAAAATCTGACATAAATATAGGCGATGCCTGGAACACTCTTCACTGGCCCTTTTGCCTGGTTGACTCCTGGGTTCCATAACACTTCTTTTGGAGGACCTTATGGGGCAGCATCTTTCAAACTTCACTGTGCCTAAGAATCACCTGGCGACCTTGTTAAAACTGCAAATTCTCATTCAGTAGATCTGAAGTGAAGCTCTAGCGACATTTCTAACAAGTTCCCAGGCGATGCTGACACTATAGACAACAGACTATACTGGGGGGTTGTGTAAATTTAGTCTTCCGTTTCCTTTTTTTTTTTTTTTGGAGACAGAGTCTCACTCTGTCGCCCAGGCTGGAGTGCAGTGGCACGATCTTGGCTCACTGTAACCTCTGCTTCCTGGGTTCAAGAGATTCTCCTGCCTCAGCCTCTCTAGTAGTTGGGACCGCAGGTGCCCGCCACCACGCCCGGCTAATTTTTATATTTTTAGTAGAAATGGGGTTTCACCATGTTGGCCAGGCTGGTCTTGAACTCCCGATCTCAGGTGATCCTCCTGCCTCGGCAACCCAAAGTGCTGGGATTACAGGCATGAGTCACTGCGCCCGGCTAAATTTAGTTTTTCTTAGTTCACCATTATATCCTCACGTCCAGCAAGGTGATTAGCACATAGGAGGTGCTTAAGAAATATTTATTGAATGAATGAAGTATTTAAGGTTGGTGTAGGAGGTTCACACACTTTGCGCAGTTGCCTCATGCTCTGTAGAATAAGGATATTAGTACTAAATTATTTCTGATCTTACCACCTTGCTGTGTAAACTCTAATCTTTGAAATAGAGGCCGTAGACACGTGGATTGTGATGAACCCTGTTATGCAAGCCTGAGGAAGCCTTGCTGTGGTCTACAACCCTTGGAAACAAATTCTCTCCAGCCAAGGAGGGAGCGGAGTGCAAGTAACCTGCTGGTGTGGGAATTTCCAGATTTTGGTGCCTGAGTAATTGCTATCTTGGCCTCCTCCAAATCAAAGAAATTAACAGCTTGTTAAACAGAGTGTGTGTGGAGGTTCATTACCCCAAATTCCACGCATTTAATAATATTGCCATTATTTACTATTATCGTTTAGGATGATGATAATGACATTGGCAGTTGAGCGATGAAGTAGGTGGGGAAGTTGGGGGAGGGGACAGAGGGTGTGAGACAGCCGGAGAAAGAGGAACTACAACTCCCAGAATCCACCGGGAAAGCCCACGGCGCAGCGGCGCCCCACCCCTCTCGGCGACCAGGCCCGCCCCCTCCGATGACGTCACCTCTGTGACGTCACGGCGCCCAGAGCGAGGCTGGGGTAGGGAGGCCGATTGAGCAGGAGTCGTCCGCTTGTAGTGGAGGCTGCTAGGAGCCGGTCAGAGGGTGAGTGGGGAACAGGCGAGCGAGCCAGAGCAGGCAGGAGGGAGCGTCGCGCGGCGCAGAGGAGCGCCGGGGCCGGGCCGCGGCGGAACCACAGCCAGAGAGGGGCTGCCCGAGCCGGGCGCCGCGGGGTCCCCACCCCCACCCGGCCGGACAGTGCCCGGTGTTCCCCCGTGCGGGGGGCGGCGGCGGCGGCTGACGGGACCGCCGGGACCGCGGGGGTGTTGCCACCTCCACCGAGGAGCCGGCGCGGCCGCGGGCTCCTCAGAGCCGGGGCCCGGGGCCCGTGACAGACGGGCCGAGGAAGGGAGAGAGGCGGCGGCGGGGAGGCGGCGGCGACACCATGTCATCTCCCAGTCCGGGCAAGAGGCGGATGGACACGGACGTGGTCAAGCTGTATCCTTCGTGGAGGGGAATTCGGGATGTGTGTGGGGGACGGTGTGGGGATGCCCAGGGCACCCCCGAAACCACTGCAAAGGCCGTGGGGCACTCCAGGCCACTGTCCGAGACTCCCCTCCTCCCCCAGTGCCTACGGCGGCTCCTTGGCACCTCCCAGGGGCCGAGAGCCTTTTCAGCTCGCCTTTTTCCCGCAGCACCCCGAAATACGCGTTGCTACTCGCTCTTCCTGTATCCCCACAGCCCGTGACTTTCCTCCGCGACGTTTGGACTCCCAGACGGCCTTATTTCTTTTTGCAGGACCAGTCGCCTCACTCTCTACCACCGAGCCCATCTTCAGGGTTTCTCTCTCCTGTTTGCTCGCTCTGGATTTAGGGACTCAAGGCAGAAATTCCCAACAGGGAAGCCTTTCTCCCTTTCTTGAGATGTCCCCCATTTCCTCCAACCACAATGCTGCTTGAACTGGGGTCATTCAAGCGACCTCTTTTATCCCTAATTCCTTTCTATATTAGGAAGAGAGTCGCCTGCTCATGGCCCCCTCTTCTAAGAAAGAGCTCTGTGTGTTTTCAATCAGTCCCTCCTGTTAAGCTTTCTGGTCCCCGGGAGAACCCTACTGTTTTCCTTTCCACTGACAAAGCCTGTCCCACCCATAGTTGTATGTGATGAAGACCCCTAGGCCCTCCAGCAAGCCACCCTCCATGTTGTGGGTATGACAGCCGGGGAAAGAGGAGCTCCTGGACAAAATAGTCCCTGGACTGGCCACTTGGGCAAAACTTCCTCTGTGAGGGTCAGGTTCTTGGGGGAATACTTGCCCTGATGTCGCCAAGTGACACCCTTTATTTTCTGCCCCCTCCCCCCAACTTTATGCACTCTGGAGGCTGCAGTGGGAAAGCCGTAACTGATAAGAGCCCTTCAGGCAGTGGTTTTGGTTGAAGTCCAGACTGATTATTTAAGGACCAGCTAGAGAAATTCGCGAAGGTTCCTGTGACAAATCAAGAATTTGTTTTTTGAAGGGTAATTTAGAGGGTGGGGGGGAGCCCAGAGTTCTGAACAGCTAGTCCTTGGGGAGGGGGGAAAGTGGGGGCTTAGGGGGTGGTAGTGTGGAACACAGTTTAAAAGTCCTGTCTCGTGTTTCTCTCCCTTCTCCCCATCCCCCCACCGTTTCCCCCTGTTGCAGGGTTTTGTTTATATAACTCAAGTTGTTTGGCTAAATTCTTCAGGTGAATTCCTTTTTTCTTCCTTTTATTTGTTGCTGTTTTTGATTGTTTTACCTCTTTGTAGAGGTCAGTGATTATTGTCAAAAAATTCAGTTAGGGAATTTGCCGAAGTTTTAAAAAAGTAGTTTTTGCATATGGTTTGGCAATGGGGGGATGGGAGGGAAGTTGTCTGGGCAAGATATTTTTTAAAAATAATCTTTTCAGAAATAAGGTGTTTTTCTCCTTGCTCAGGGAAAACTTGGCTAGAAATTAGGAGCAGTAGAAGCAGACTTCTAAGTTTGTGGTTTGGAGTTTAGAATTTTTTGGGGGTGGGAGATTAGAGCGGAGCAACTAATAAAGCGTAGTGTACCTAATATATATTCAGGCACAAGTGAAATCAACTCTTTATGAGCTGTTTGTGGCTGTGATTGTTTTGTAAATGTGTGGATGATACCAGTAATGTTGGCTTTTCATAAGGCTGCAGGAAAACTTGTAACTGACTGTGTGTACATTTTAGACAAAGCAGTTTCAGGTTTTATTTTTGTTTAGAAACTAGGAAATGACATGGTGGCAGAATCTGATTTATTTTTATCTTGAATTGAGAGTTACTGTCACACCTAATGCGAATTTCTACCTAATGTTTCATTGGGATGGAGTGAAGAGATAGAATTCCAGCTGTTTGTGATCGTTGTCAGAGTCTCAAATTATGTACATAGACATATTTTTAAAAGATTGAGGATAAAGAGGGGGGCCTAACTTGACCTGATGCCTTTTCCATACAGTGCCTTTTGTTCATTTAGTAGTTGTGGCATCTAGAATGATTACCGCATTTAGAAGTCGGGGTGTGGGGGGTGGAGAGGGAGAGGAAAACAGACAAAGAACAGCAGGGTGTCTTTTTTTTTCTCCCCCTAAGTGGCTTATTTCATAGCTTATTTTTAGTAGAAGATGAAGAAAGGCAAAGATGCATTGGCCTTCTGTTCTTTCCCCACCTTCCTTCCTTTCTGACAAAAGAAAGCAGAGGCGCTTTAAAATTGTAGATCTGAGATAGGAGGATAACAGTTTCAAGATTTAAAAGTCAGAGGTTATTTTTGTTTCGTGTTTATTTTCTGGTATAACGGAGTTTGGAAGTTAAAATGTTTCGGATTTCCTTTTGTGTGTGTTGTGTAGGTGAGAGATTTTGTGTCCTCCTTTCTCTGTTGAATTCACAGATCAGTAGGCCCAAATGGAGCCAACAATTTTTGAGTAAGGTATATTTAGCAGAAAATTTAAGGAAAAATTCCCCAACCCTCTCTACTAAAATGAGTACAATTGTGTGAAAAGGCTGGGGGTTGAGAAAGATGGTGGAGAGGAAGTAGGAAGAAAAGGTCTGAAGGAATGCACTTCTTGCCCCCCAGTGCCCCTTGATGATTTCTTTGGTGTGGGGAGTGATAGCTGGTTTCCTTGCAGTCTCCTGTTTCAGCCCATTTTTGGATGTCTCCTAGCGTAATTATACCACCACAATTTACAGCCTGGCAGGGAACCTATATAGTAGGAAAGTAGCAGTGTGGGGGTAGGGAGAGAAGAGGATGTGTAACTAATTGGCCGCTGCCTTCCACCACCTCACTTGGTTCTTTTGGAGACAGTCTCTCGTTGTTGTTTGGAGTCAGTGATATTTCTTTTGTGACGGGTTGGTAGGAGGAGAGCTGACTCCCAAGTTATGCAGGGAGTGAGTGTTTTGCACCAATGCACTTAATAATCTGCTGGGTGATTATGTTCTGAAACTCTGACTCATTCATTGTTTCTCTTCTGATCCTTTGCTCAGGGTTGTGCAAACCTCCCCAGGAGCCTAGAAACTGATTTACATGACTTTTGGATCCTTTAGGAATGTGTCCCAATGAAAAAACCTTGCAGTTAGCCCAGATCCTATGGAATGGTCTCGAATAGTGCAGCCATTTGTTTGCAAAGTCAGGTAGATTGGTGATCTGTGCTGCCCAGAGCCTGGCAACCTTTGAGGTTTCCACCTCCAACCAGCTGATTATTTAGATTGTCTGAGAGCTGGGGCTCTGGTGACCTTAAAGCGTGATTTGCCCTAAAGGAATATCGGTTTAAGTTCTCCCTGGTGGAGGAACAAACAGCTCAGATTACACGGGTTTCCTTGTTGGTGGGGGTTACTCGTCTCACCCTGTTGCACAGCCCTGGTGATCCTTTCATCTGTGAACCAGTGGCCCCTGCTGAAGGCTAGAGCTGCTTGTTTTGGAAAAGCGTATGCAGGCAAAAGGCCGCAGGCACCGCTCCTCAGCGCTCATTGGCTGCCCTGTTACTACCCGGAAAAGGAGGAGGGGAGGAGCTACCAAACAGCTGATGGAGTGTGTGACAAGAGAGTGTGTTTATATACAAAAGAGGTGGGGGCTGGGGAGGCCCTCTGAGTGGTGTTACAGGAACAAGTGTGTTTTCGAGGGGTGGAAAGAGGAGAGGAAAACCTGACCTGTTAGAGTACAAGAAACGTTTAGAAAAATTAAGGCTACATCAGAAAAGTAGATCAGATAATAATGGGGACCGGCATATACCATATGTACAATTTTGTAACACCCCCAAGAGTTTTCAATGATTCTTCTTTTCAGAGGGAGTGCAGTAATAAAGTAGGAAACACCCCTTTATTTATTTTTAATTTTGTAGAGACCGAGGTCTGACTAGGTTGCCAGGCTGGCCTCCCAACTCCTGGCCTCAAATCTTCCTCCTGCCTTGCCTCCCAGAGTGCTGGAATTACAGGTGTGAGCCCAGTGCACCTGGCCCAGGGCATGCCACTTTAAATGCACTTAACTGACTCATTTACAGGGATTCCAAAGTATGGCAGAAATGTCAGCTTCCCTTAAAGCATCAAGAGTGATAGAAAGGGACAGTGTCTTACACTAAATCCATTAGCAGCCTGAGTTAATTTTACAGAATCGCTGGTGTCTGCTTTAGGGTTTCAGAGGCTTTTTGTAACAAATTCAAAACCTCAGATGTTGCCGAGTGTGATGGCTCACACCTGTAATCCCAGCATTTTGGGAGGCTGAGGCAGGAGGATCACCTAAGTGTAGGAGTTTGAGGGTCCATTGAGCTAAGATCATGCCACTGCACTCATGCCTGGGCAACAGAGCAGGACTCTCTCAATTAAAAAAAAGCTGGCACGGTGGCTCATGCCTGTAATCCCAGCACTTTGGGAGGCCAAGGCAGGTAGATCAGCTAAGGTCAGGAGTTCAAGACAAGCCTGGCCAACACAGCGAAACCCTGTGTGTACTTGTACCAAAAATATAAAAAATCAGCCAGGTGTGATGGTGCGGGCTTGTAGTCCCAGCTACTTGGGAGGCTGAGTCAGGAGACTCACTTGAACTCAGGAGGCGGAGGTTGTGGTGAGCCAAAATTGCACCACTGCACTCCAGCCTGGACGACAAAACAAGACTCTTATCTCAAAAAAAAAAAAAAAATCCTCATATGTTTGGGTACCTACTTTGTGCCAGCATGGTGCTGGGAGTTTAGTAGTGAAAAATTCAGCATGGGTGGTCATGGTCCTTATGCAATTAGTTAAAACTTTTTTTAGTTAGAAAGGACAGGCTGTGGTTAGGTCATTGGTGTGTGTAGTGCCTTTCTGAGTTAACTTGCATTTACTCTTAGAGTGGACTTTTCAAGGAATAGAAAGATTAAAAAGTGAATTTTGTGTGCTAGGATGTATATGGGGATCTGTACACCTGTTTAAAAAAATTACAAAACTAAAATATTAAAATATGTAGCCATTTGTCTTTGACTTAACTTTGGCATTTTGCTGTTAATCAGTGGTTATTCTATCCCTAAGTTAGTAGTCTTTGTTACTCTTTAATTTGTGTTCAGAGTGCAGACAATTCCGTAATCTTTTAACTAGTTCCAGTGTCAATTGGGAACCTGTGGTTTGCCTCTTTATTTCCTGTGGCCTCTGTTTTAGTGAGATGATGAGATGTAAGTTGGCACAGCTTTATGGTCTTCAAGTTAAAAGTTAAAGATTTGGCAACTCTCAGTGTTCTGAATTTGTCTTCCCTGCCTAGATTTTGGTGACAAATATAACATACTGGTACTTATTTTGGTTAGGCAGGAACCTACATGAGTAAGCATTCACAGCTTCAGAACCTGATTCCTGCAGTGCAGTTCTAGTAAATTACACGCAAGCATAAAAATTCAGCTTTTTGGGGAAAAAAAATATTCTGCAGATGTGACCCATAAAAGTCCCTCCTGTATTTGTGTATGTGTGTTAGAACAACCTAGATTTGTTGGTTTTTTTAGTGTTGCGATTTTCTTAGCCCTTTGACCTGCATTTTATAGATATATTTAAAATTTGGTATTCTTTTCAGCCTTAACAGATTTGATGGTTCCAAGAATCATTGGATTTTTAGGCATGTAATCCAGACCTTTACATTACGTTATAATGTTTGCAATGTAACAACTTTTTACCTGTAGACCTACAGAGTGTACCTGTTAGTAAAATACTTAAAAGAACTTAGTTGGATTTCAAAAATAAGAAGATAATTGAGGAAAACATAGGGTTACAAGAAGGAAAACTAGTCACCTGTAATCCTACCCTTTAAACAGTAGTTCTCAAACTTTAATCATCACCTGGAGAGTTTGTTAAAACAGGTTACTGCATCCCATTCCTGGAGTTTTCTAAGAAGTTCCCAGATGATGCTCCTGGTCCAGGACCACTGTTTAAGAACTATTAGCCTTAAATGTTAACCTTATGACTTTTTTCCTATGTCTTTTATTCTCCCCGGGATATATTGTTTTCAACCTGTTGATCATACTGTATGCGTCTGCCCTGTTTTTGCTTAATATTTTTGCAATTGTTTTTTCCAGTTAAAAATAATGACTAGGGGCCGAGTGTGGTGGCTTATGCCTGTAATCCCAGCACTTTGAGAGGCCAAGGCAGGCAGATCACAAGGTCAGGAGATTGAGACCATCCTGGCTGAAATAGTGAAACCCTATCTCTATTAAAAAATGCAAAAAAAATTTAGCCCAGCATGGTATGGTAGGTGCCTGTAGTCCCAGATACTTGGGAGGCTGAGGCAGGAGAATGGCGTGAATGCGGGAGGCGGAGCTTGCAGTGAGCCTAGATCACGCCACTGCACTCCAGCCTAGGCCACAGAGCGAGACTCGGTCTCAAAAAAAAAAAAATAATGACTAGGCTGGGTGCAGTAGCTCATGCCTGTACTTCCAGCACTTTGGGAGGCCCAGGCGGGCAGATCACCTGAGGTCGGGAATTTGAGACTAGCCTGACTAACATGGAGAAACCCCGTCTCTACTGAAAAATACAAAATTAGTCGGGCGTGGTGGCACATGCCTCTAATCCCAGCTACTCGGGAGGTTGAGGCAGGAGAATCAATTCGTTTGAACCTGGAAGGCGGAGGCTGCGGTGAGGTGAGATCATGCCGTTGCACTCCAGCCTGGGTAACAAGAGCAAAACTCCATCTCAAAAAAAAAAAAGAATAGCTCATGTAATATGCCATCCCATGACTGTGCCATTGATATAATTCTTTGCCATTTTTCTCTGATGAATAAGATTGAAATTAACATCTTCGTACATAGGCTTTTCTTTGGGTTATTTCTGTTTTCACGAAATGGAATTCTAGATCAAAGAAGGTAAACATTTGAATTAAAATATTTAATTAAAAATCTCAGAGCCCTACACTCAGCGGGCTCTTGTTTTGTTTTGTTGTGTTTTAGTTGGTATCGTTTTGGCACTGAAATAGCCTAGCATAGTGATTAAAGATGAATTCTAATTTCCTCTTTGTTTAAACTTTGATGTTTTTTCTGATAATGGCGATCCTCAATTTAGGCATACTTTTGTATTCTCAGAGTGCATACTGCAAGTCGATAGGTTAAATATATTTGTGAGCAGATACATCTGACTAACAGGAGCTGTAGAATTAGTTTTGGCATCTTGGATTCTTTTTCCTCTTGTTTATTGAGGTATAATTAACATACAGTTAACTGTACATATTTAAAGTGATATGTTTGATAAGTTTTAATGTTATGTATCACCCATGAAGCTTATCCTTATCAAGATAGGAGACATATTTATCTTCCCCCAAAGTTTCTTGTACTCCTTTGTAATCTTTCTCTCCCTCCCCTCCAACCATTGATCTCATTTCTGTCACTGTAGGTTATTTTACATTTTCTAGAATTGTATATATAAGTGGAATCATTTAGTATGTACTCTTTTTGTGTAAGTTCTTTCCCTTATTCTGAGATTCACCCATGTTATTTAGTTCATTTTTTTTTAATTGCTGAGTAGTATTCTATTGTATGGATATACCACAATTTGTTTATGCATTCACCTCTTATGCTCGGTGGCATTTTGGTTATTTCCAGTTTTGGGCTATTGCAAGTAAAGTTGCTATGAACATTGTGTGGACATGAGCTTTTTTTTCTCTTGGCTAAGCTAGATAGATCATGTGGTAGGGTTTGCATGTGTGTGCGTGTGCGTATGTGTTTTGAGATAGGATTTCACTCTATTGCCCAGGATTTCATGGTGTGATCTCAGCTCACTGCAGCCTTGGCCACTTGCCTGGCTAGTTTATTTTTTTTGTAGAGAGGAGGTCTTACTGTTGGCCAGGCTGGTCTCAAATTCCTGGGCTTGAGTGATCCTCTGGCCTTAGCCTCCCAAAGTGCTGGGATTACAGATGTAAGTTGCTGTGCCCAGCCATGTTTAACAGGTAGTTTGAGTTGAATGTTTACTGATGATGATCCATACTTCAACCCCAATAAAATTGTTGTTTCACTTGAGTGTTTTTTGGGTTTTTTTTTTGTGATGGAGTCTTGTTTTGTCGCCCAGACTGGAGTGCAGTGGCGCGATCTCAGCTCACTGCAAGCTCCGCCTCCTGGGTTGACGCCATTCTCTTGCCTCAGCCTCACGAGTAGTCTGGGACTACAGGCACCTGCCACCAAGCCCGGATAATTTTTTGTATTTTTTTAGTAGCTATGGAGTTTCACCGTGTTAGCCAGGATGGTCTTCATCTTCTGACCTCGTGATCCACCCGCCTCGGCCTCCCAAACTTCTGGGATTACAGGCGTGAGCCACAGCTCCTGGCCTCACTTGTGTATTTTTAAGGAATCATGTTAAATTACATGCTCTTAAAGCACTGATTTTTAAAAAATTATTAACCTTATTTTATAGTATATGAATTTTGTTAATTTTTTAATCAGTAAAACGGATTTTATCTTACCACAATGATTGTGATACCTTTTGCTTGAATAATGATTTGAACACTTTATCTTCCTTTTTTTATTTTTAAAGACAGAGTCAGTCTCGCTTTATTGCCCAGACTAGAGTGCAGTGGCACGATCTTGGCTCTCTGCAACCTCTGCCTCCTGAGTTCCAGCAGTTCTCCTGCCTCAGCCTCCTGAGTAGCTGGGATTACAGGGGCCTGCCACCACACCTGGCTAATTTTTATATTTTTCATTAGAGACAGGGTTTTGCCATGTTGGCCAGGTTGGTCTTGAACTCTTGACCTCAGGTAATCCGCCCGCCTCTGCCTCCCAAAGTGCTGGGATTACAGGTGTGAACCACGACACCTGGCCGGTCTGGGTTTTGTTTTTTTTTATGGAGTCTGGCTCTGTTGCCCAGGCTAGAGTAGAGTGCAGTGGTGCGATTTCAACTCACTGCAACTTCTGCCTCCTGACGCCTGGCCTAAAGCATTGATTTCTAGCTGAATTTGGTCACAGCTGCTCTTCTCTCACCACCCCCATTTGAAATTAGTGAATTAAATTTTTATTGTGAAATATTTTTGTTAGCCTGAGCAACATGGCAAAAGCCTATTTCTACCAAAAAAGATAAAAAATTAACCAGGTATGGTGGTATGCACCTGTAATCCCAGCTACTCTGGGGGCTGAGGCAGAAGGATCACTTGAGCCCAGGAGGCAGAGGCTGTGGTGAGTTGAGATCATGCCACTACACTGCAGCCTGGGTGACAGGACAAGGCCCTGTTTCAAAAAAAAATGTTTTGTGGCCCTTTGTAATTACACTTTAGGAATCTGACCCATCGTGGTGGCTCAGGCCTGTAATCCTTGCACCTTGGGAGGCTGAGGTGGGCAGATCACCTGTCAAGAGTTCAAGACCAACCTGGCCAATATGGCAAAACCCCATCTCTACTAAAAATACAAAAACTAGGTGGGTATGGTGGTGCACGCCTGTAATCCCAGATACTCGGGAGGCTGAGGCAGGACAATTGCTTGAACCTGGGAGGCGGAGGTTGCAGTGACCCGAGATTGTACAACTGCACGCCAGCCCGGGGGACAGAGCAAGACTCCATCTCAAAAAAACAAAAACCATATTACACTTTAGGATCATAGTCACAAACAACTATTTTATTTTTATATTTGCCTGGAGGACACTAGCACACTTTTTGTTGATATTCTTCTCTTTGTAAAGTATTGATAAGATTTTTTTTAAACATTTCTTTAGCATTTCTAGTGAAGTTTACAGCAGTTGATAAATATTTCTGGAGCACTCTGTTAAAGTCTGAATAGTATCTTCAATTTTCACATGGAATAAACTTACGTGAAATGAACTAATAGCAGCAACTCAGTGACAGAAGGGGAAACAGACTGTAAGAGTTAGGGTATCCTTTGATATCATGCTTTTCTGGAATTTTTTTTGTGTGAGTGAGAGACGGAGTTTCACTCTTTTTACCCAGGCTGGAGTGCAATGGCATGATCTCAACTCACTGCAATCTCTGCCTCCCAGGTTCAAGTGATTCTCCTGCCTCAGCCTCCTGAGTAGCTGGGATTACATGCATGTGCCACCACGCCTGGCTAATTTTTTATTTTTAATAGAGAGGTGATCCCCCCGCCTCGGCCTCCCAAAGTGTTGGGATTACAGGTGTGAGCCACCGCGCCCAACCTGGAGTTTTTTGAAGATTTATTTATTTTTTTTGAAACAGGGTCTCACACTGTCACCTATGCTGGAGTGCAGTGGTGTGATGACAGCTCACTGCGGCCTCAAACTTTCGGATTCTGAACTCAGTCCTCCTGCTTCAACCTCCCAAGTAGCTGGGACTATAGGCGTGTGTCACCACACCTGCCTTATTTTTGTATTTTTCGTAGAGATGGGGTCGTGCCATGTTGGCCAGGCTAGTCTCCAACTCCTGGGCTCAAGTGATCTGGCTGCCTTGGGCCTCCCAAAGTGCAAGGATTACAGGTGTGAGCCACTGCGCCTGGCCTTGAGTTAATTTTTAATGAAATGGTGCTTAAAGTTTTTTGTGGCATCTTAAGAGTTATTTGATAGGTTGTTGGACACTACCATAATTAGACATTCATTTGTGATAGTTGTTATTACATTCTTTCTGATAAATTATAAACAGTTTATCTTACGGATGTTTACATGTGTGTTGCTAAAAAAAAAAAATTAAATCTGGGTTCAGTGGCCCATGCCTGTAATCTCACCACTTTAGGAGGAGTGCTTGAGCTCAGGAGATTGAGGGTGCAGCGGGCCATGATTATGCCACTGCACTCCAGCCTGGACAACAGAGTGAGACCCTGTCTCAAAAAAATTAATATTACTGACAGCTGGAACTTTTAGTTTGGCTAACAAAAAGGTGATCTGGCTTGTACCTGTTTTTAGTTGGGAGCAATGATAGTATGTTTGGTGAGTAGACTGTTTTGGTATTCAGACACAGGGATGGTGCCCTGAGCATATAAATTCCAGTGTGTTGGCTAGGCGCAGTGGCTCATGCCTGTAATCCTAGCACTTCAGGAGGCTGAGGCGGGCTGATTGCTTGAGCTCAGGAGTTCGAGACCAGCCTGGGCAACGTGAAACTCTGTATCTACTAAAATACAAAAAATTAGCTGGGCGTGGTGGTGGGCACCTGTAGTCCCAGCTGCTCAGGAGACTGAGGCAGGAGAATTGCTTGAACCTGGGAGGCAGAGGTTGCAGTGAACTGAGATCGTGCCGTTGTACTTCAGCCTGGGCAACAGAGTGTGACTCCGTCTCAAAAAAAAAAGATTCCAGTTTGTTATTTTCTAATTGCTGAAGTGTAATTCAAGTGCATTGTAGAAACTTTTGAAAACACAGTAGTCTGTTGAGGCTATTGTTGCATTAGTGGTTCTCAGTTGGGTATCACATTTGAGAAGAATTAAGTTTTTGGGGGCCCAGGTACTATGGTTATTGTCATTTCTTCTGTGTACCTCACCACATGCTTGGGGAAGGTGTCTGGTTGTTTATAGGCTGGTGCTCGTGGGGGTATCTGCCCATGCCCAGTAGAACCCAAATCCTCAAGGGCCCAGGGAAGCCCCACATAGCAGCCATATGCTTATGAGGGAAGAAGGATCCTTTTTGCCTCTCCCTGCTTTGTAGGTATCTAGGACGTTAGGTAGGCAGTGTGAATAGTTGCTGCTGATCTTCTGACCTGTTCCTGCAGAGAAGTCAGGGAGGACTAGGTAGCCCTTGTGGAGGGAGAGGTTTGGCTGGACTTTGCCCTTCTCTGGAAGACAGGCATGGTTGGCGGGTCTGTCAGTGGTAGCACTTGGAGGATCCATATTTAGGATATCAATTAATTGGGAATGGAATCTTTGTCTTTGGTTCAATCTCCTGGTTTCTAACTTTTAAACCATTTTTAGGGAAGCATTATGTGTGAAGGTAGGAGATACTCCCTGCATACAAAATCTTGTTGCTAATGTTGTGAATTATGCATTTTCTTTTTAATATTAGGCACATTTTTTTCATATATCAAGTTTTTATCATGTACACTTTTCAAGGTTTTTTGGATTATAAAATCTTAGTTGATATAATATAAATAGAAAACTAGATACGGAGTACATGCCTGGTTCATGTTACCTCAGAAGCAGTTGGGCTGCCACTTAGCCTAGCAAAAAGTAAATTTAGTTGTTTTGTCCAAAGGGTGCCAGTATAACTTTGGTGATCTGGATTTTGCTTTTCTTTCTTTCTTTTTTTTTGAGGCGGAGTCTTACATTGTCACTCAGGCTGGAATGCAGTGGCTTGATTTCAGCTCACTGCAGTCTCCGCCTCCCGGGTTCAAGCGATTCTCCTGCCTCAGCCTCCCGAGTAGCTGGGATTGCAGGCACACGCCACTATACCTGGCTAATTTTTTTGTGTCTTTAGTAGAGACGGGGTTTCACCATGTCGGCAAGACTGGTCTCAAACTCCTGACCTCGTGATCCACCCGCCTTGGCCTCCCAAAGTGCTGGGATTAGAGGCCTGAGCCACCGTGCCCGGCCTGGATTTTGCTTTTCAATTTGATGATTATATTGTATAGACAGTTTCTGGAAAGTTGATTAATTTAAAAATTCAAAATTTGGTTGGGCATTTCCATCGCAGCATTTGTATGTAGAAGGTTGATTGGTTAGAGTCATATCAATAAGAGATCACCCAAGTGTAATATAGTTGGATATAATGTTTTCATGGTCTTACTGCTGGATGTTTACTACCCTTTTGCTATTCTTTGAATCTAAACCTGTAAATAAATTAGTGATTCTCCTTGGCAGCAAAGCTTGGAACTACATAACTCTTTTAATTTTATCGCGAAAGAAACTGGGTAACAAATGCTCACTTTCGCTGGTTGCAGTGGCTGATTCCTGTAGTCCCAGCTACTGGGATGGCTGAAGCAGGAGGATTGCTTGAGTCCAAGGCTGTAGTGTACAATGATTGTGCCTCTGAATAGCCACTGCATTCTCCCACCTGAGCACTATAGTGACACTCTGTCTCTAAAAATAAAAAAATAAAAACAGTCGCTTTTATATGGCCTTTTGTTCTTACAGCTGTGAATTGTACTTCATCAGATCATTAATTCAAACTAGAGGCCGGG
>NW_012114955.1:2378790-2382670 GCF_000951035.1 Colobus angolensis palliatus | reverse complement strand
TTTTGAGACAAAGTTTCGCTTTTGGTGCACAGGCTGGAGTGCAATGGTATAATCTCGGCTCACCGCAACCTCTGCCCAGGTTCAAGCGATTCTCCTGCCTCAGCCTCTCCGGTAGCTGGGATTACAGGCATGTGCCACCATGCCCAGCTAATTTTGTATTTTTAGTAGAGACTGGTTTCTCCATGTTGGTCAGGGTGGTCTTGAACTCCTGGCCTCAGGTAATCCACCGGCCTTGGCCTTTTAAAGTGCTGGGATTGTAGGTGTGAGCCACCGCACCCAGCCTTTTTTTTTTTTTTTTGATGAGACAGTCTCTCTTTTGCCCACACTAGAGTGCGGTGGTACCATCATGGTTCACTGAAGCCTTGACCTCCTGGGTGCAAAGCAGTCCTCCTGCCTCATCCCCCTGAGTAGCTGGAACTATAGTCACACGCCACCATGCCCTGCTAATTTTTCTATATTTTTGTAGAGACAGGATTTTGCCATGTTGCCCAGGCTGATCTTGCCTGAGTTCAAGTGATCCTCTTGCCTTGGCCTTCCAAAGTGCTGGGATTACAGGTGTGAACCATTGTGCCTGGCCATGGATTTTTATTACAAATTATATTCAAATAGATGAAAACAGGAGGGAAAAGAATTTTCAGTATGTGTAGTAGTTTTGACAGGAGTTTTAGCCCTTTATCCTGGTGACTGATATTAATGTTGCTCTTAAGTGTACTTAAGCACACTAAAACATTGAACACAACATGTGTTTAATAACACAATTATCAAGGGAACTGAGGATAAAAGCACTCATCTTTGTATCGCAATATGACATTATTAGCATCTATTAACTTTACAAACCTGACTCATTTAATTGTCGGCAGCCACCATCGTGATAATGAATAAAGAGAAAACAAATCATGTATTTTGTCACTCTATTCATTTTTATCTGTAAAGATTTAAAATACCTTTCTTTTGAGTTAGGTTGGTTTTATGGTTGGAAGAAGGAAAGGAAGTAGACCTTTGAATGTCTTGATTGCTGCTCATTTCTCTAGGCAGTGAAGAAAGGTAGCTAAAGTGCTGTCTCTGATTATCAAATGCCATATATGTGAATATACCTGTGTTGTCTGTTGTGCCGTTGTGAACACTCGCTTGCTTTCATCTTTTTTATCCACGAGCTCTTGCATTAGAGTAGTTAGTAACCAGTTCTTTCTCTTGGAGTAATTAATGTGACTTTTCCCTTGTTTAAGATTTAGCTAAGAGTTTTATATGTAACATATAAACCATGATATATCAGAAAGACTGTATTTGTGGTTCATAAAGACTGTAATTTCATTTCATTTTCATAAATTGTATGTTTTCAAGTCTATATGTTTGGTTTTTTTTTGTTGTTTGTTTTTTTGATATGGAGCCTTGCACTTGTAGCCCAGGCTGGAGTGCAGTGGCACAATCTCGGCTCACTGCAACCTCCACCTCCCCAGTTCAAGCAATTCTCCTGCCTCAGCCTCCCCAGTAGCTGGGATTACAGGCACCTGCCAACACGCCTGGCTAACTTTTTTTTTTTTTTGTATTTTTCAGTAGAGATGGGGTTTCACCATGTTGGCCAGGCTCCAGGTTGGTCTCGAACTCCTGACATCAGGTGACCCACCCGCCTCGGCCTCCCAAAGTGAAGGGGTGGCCTGCCCCTTCACACCTGTGGGTGTTTCTCACTAGGTGGAACGAGAGACTTGAGAAAAGAAATAAAGACACAGAGACAAAGTATAGAGAAAGAAAAGCGAGGCCCCAGGGGGCCAGTGCTGTGCTTCCAGAGGACCCACACTGGCACCGGTCTCTGAGTTCCCTCAGTATTTATTACCAAAAAGATAAGGGAGTAAATCAGCAGTAAGGCATACAGATACACAGAAATGTTACATTTTCCCAGGGATGGGCAGGAGACAGATGTTTTTCTTTTACTGAGATTTAAGGGAGTGGTACTGACCTTCAACCACAAGCAGGCTTTAAACATTTGGCTAACAAAGCACATTCCTTACAGCCCAAAATCCTTTCAACCTTGATTAGCACAGCGATGTTTCTAGCAAGGACAAGATTGGGGGTAGAGTCACAGATTAACAGCATCTCAAATACAGAGCCAAATGGAGTCTCTTAAACTTACTTCTATCTATAATAACACAGTAACAGGCTGACCTCTCTTTTTCCCCACACCAAAGTGCTGGGATTACAGGCGCCAGCCACCTTGCCTGGCCTGAACTGGATTATTTTAATGGACATATGTATCTTTTTATTTGCTTAATGAGAGTTTGGAATTCTATTTTTAATAGAATCAGAAATTAGTTTGTGACTTGTGTGCTTTTAAATTAGGCATATTACTCACTTGAATGAATTGGATAAAACATGATGGTTTTAGTCTGCCATTTCTGGCAGTTTTATTTCTTAAATGTCGTTCTTAAAGTGTTTTGTCAGCTCTGATGAAGTTCTGATGGCATCTTATTATTTAAATTTAAATTTTAATAGGTATTAGAGTCATAGATTTTAGCATGTTTTTATACTTGGAGAAAACCTGGACTGCAAATACTGGTATTAAAAAGCAATGGTGGCTTTCTGAATATAAGGGCTCTTAGTGTGGAAATTAATAATCATATTCTCTCTAGGCAATAGCATTTGTGGCCTTAAGTAGTAGCTTAAGAAGTATTAATGCTTGACTGTAATGCTTCAGATTAGGAAAGTAAACTCTGGTAACTTTGTTATTATTGATAGAAAAAAATAGAGGTGAAGGTTGAGAGGATACTACTTTTCAACTGTGATTAACACCAGTTTTACTAGTAGTCATATTTGTTGTGTGAAAAATAGAATTAAAACAACAGCCTAGTAATGTTTGTTAATCCTGCTTATGAATGTAAGATTCGTAAAGAAAAATAAAAATGACCTAGTAGGTTTTAATCAGTGTTCTGGTACCTCTCTACAACAAAAGATGGCACTGCATCTTTTCTTAAGATGTCAGAATTGTATTTACCCTGTTAATTCATTTTTTATTTTTATTTTTATTTTTTTTTTGAGACGGAGTCTCGCTCTGTCGCCTGGGCTGGAGTGCAGTGGCCGGATCTCAGCTCACTGCAAGCTCCGCCTCCCAGGTTCACGCCATTCTCCTGGCTCAGCCTCCCGAGTAGCTGGGACTACAGGCGCCCACCACTACGCCCGGCTAATTTTTTTTTGTATTTTTTAGTAGAGATGGGCTTTCACCGTGTTCGCCAGGATGGTCTTGATCTCCTGACCTCGTGATCCACCCGTCTCGGCCTCCCAAAGTGCTGGGATTACAGGCTTGAGCCACCGTGCCCGGCGTTACCCTGTTAAAGAATAACATAAGTCCTGTAAAAGTGCCTGATTTATGGAAGCTTTTGTCAGGATAAAATGGCAGCATGCTGTTTCCTTTCAAAGTTTTGTGTATTTAATTACCTGAATTATATTTTCTTTCTTTTTTCTTTTCCGGTTTTTTTTTTTTTTTTTTTTTGACGGAGTAACTTGCTCTGTTGCCCAGGCTGGAGTGCAATGGCGCACTGTTGGCTGACTATAACCTTCACCCCTTGGATTCAAGCGATTCTCCTGCCTCAGCCTCCTGAGTAGCTGGGATTCAGGCACGCACTACCACACCCAGCAAATTTTTGTATTTTTAGTAGATACAGGGTTTCACCATGTTGGTCTCGAACTCCTGACCTCGTGGTCTGCCCACCTCAACCTCCCAAAATGCTAGCATTACAGACGTGAACCACCATGCCCAGCCTTAAATTTATTTTTAAAAGTTATATATGCATTTATATATGTTTATGCTTCTATGTATACCTCTATATATATGTTTACTTTTACCTTTCACCTCTATTCTGTGGTGCATATACACACACACACACACACA
>NW_012114955.1:2375011-2377645 GCF_000951035.1 Colobus angolensis palliatus | reverse complement strand
CTTGGGTGATCCACCTGCCTTGGCCTCCCAAAGTGCTGGGATTATAGTTGTGAGCCACCACTCCTGGCCTCAGCTAATGTTTTTGTTGTTCTTTTTTGTTTTCAAAGCAAGGTCTGTCTCTGTTGCCTAGGCTGGAGTGCAGTGGTGCTTTCTCGGCTCACTGCAACTTCCACCTCCCAGGCTCAAACGGTCCTCCTGCCTCAGCCTCCTGAGTAGCTAGGACTACAGTCGTGTGCTACATTTTAATGCCCAGCTAATTTTTGTAATTTTAGTAGAGATGGAATTTCGCCATGTTGCCCAGGGTGGTCTCAAACTCCTGAGCTCAAGTGATCTGCCCACCTTGGCCTCACAAAGTGCTGGGATTACACGCATGAGTGAGTGTGCTCGGCCTGTCATTGCTCAATAATGTACTTTTCGTTCTAATACATTTCACGTTTATCAAAACTTGCAGCGTTTTTGCTTTGAGATGTTAATGGCCCACTTTTTGTGGATTAAAAATCTGGACCACACAGGTCAGTTGAAGGTTGAAGGTGCTGAGATCAGAGTCAGTCCTTATCACAGTGGATCTGGGGCTGACTATGGTTTTGTAAGCTTTTGTCCCTTATAGCTTTGCCTGTGTAGTAGATGCTCAGCAAATCCCTGTTAAATGGATTAGAATGAATTATATACTACTGGGTTTTCACCAAGTCCTTAGGTCATTTTTAGACTAAACTTTGGCACCTGCAATTGAAACGATATGGAAATCTTGCAGGAAAGTGTGGAATCTTCTTCCAGTGATGGGGACTTCAGTTCTTTTCTGCGCGGATGTCATTTGCCTTTTTATGTAGTGTTCATTTTCCCACATGTAACATGCATTCGTTTTCTGAAATGGTCCTAAATGCTAATACCTTATAGGTTATTCAGTGCCATTTTCAGATGGTTAAGATTGTTTGATTCCTGGTGTTTAAGATAAAAAGAAATTAAGGTTGTGCATTGGGGAAAGAAACAGCTGAAACTTGCTTTACTTCATTTGTAAAATAGAATACCTTAAACCCATCCAAATTGTGAAGCTTTTTACTACTGTGTTTTATACGTTGCAAAGTGTGTCAAGTTCCTCCTTACAAATTTAGAAGTTCTAAAAGGGACTTTCCTTAATATTCGATACTGTCACTTCTTAGTTTGCTCAGGACTTCATTAAGGACCTTTATTTTGTGTTTACCTTTCATCTGTATTCTGTGACGGAAGAGGACTTAAGAACTACTTCAGCAGCTCACACCTTCCATAAAAATAATGTGGCCTTTTCTTAGTTATTCAGAATAATAGGAAAAATACTTAAACCAGACTTTTAAAAATCTCATTTTACAGATGCAAAACCTGAAGTTTAGTGTTACATTTAAATGTGTATACACGTAAGTATAGCTTTTGTTTTTCTTTGTGTGTGGGCATGTGCTTGGTGAAAGAGGAACAGAATTTTACTCTTCAAGTTTTTGGTAAATAACAGAGGTTCCGGCCGGGCGCGGTGGCTCAAGCCTGTAATCCCAGCACTTTGGGAGGCTGAGACGGGCGGATCACGAGGTCAGGAGATCGAGACCATCCTGGCTAACACAGTGAAACCCCGTCTCTACTAAAAAAAAAATACAAAAACTAGCCGGGCGAGGTGGCGGGCGCCTGTAGTCCCAGCTACTCGGGAGGCTGAGGCAGGAGAATGGCGTAAACCCAGGAGGCGGAGCTTGCAGTGAGCTGAGATCCGGCCACTGCACTCCAGTCCGGGCGACAGAGCGAGATTCCGCCTCAAACAAAAAACAAACAAACAAACAAAAAAATGCAAAGTGGGCTGGGTGCAGTGGCTCACACTTGTAATCCCAGCACTTTGGGAGGCCGAGGCAGGCAGATCACGTGGTCAAGAGTTCACAGTGAAACCCCGTCTCTACTAAAAGTACAAAAATTAGCTGGGTGTGGTGTTTGGCGCCTGTAATCCCTGTTACTGTGGAGGCTGAGGCAGTGGAATCGCTTAAACCTGGGAGGCGGAGGTTGCAGTGAGCTGAGATTGTGCCACTGCACTCCATCCAGCCTGGGTGACAGAGCTAGACTCCGTCTCAAAAAAAAAGTAAAGTAGAACAGTGGATTTTAATATAAGAATATGAAAAGTTCATTGGTACAAATTAAGATTCCTCATTGCAGTTAGCCTTTAGGAGACAACTGCTTGTCTGTCAATTTTGGCATAGTATCAACAAAAAATGTCCAGAATTACCTGAAAAGTCTATTAAAGGACTCTTTTCTAATTACATTCAAAACGTACCAGATTCAGTACAGAAGCACATATGAAAATCCAGCTTTCTTAAGCTGCACATTAAAGAGAGTTGCAAAATCATTAAAAGCCGTTACTATATTATTCTTTGTTTTGGAAATTAATTTTTTCATAAAAATGATGTATACATGCATAAGATTTACTTTTAAAGGAATTAATATTTTGTGTCTCTAAAATGGTAAGTAACACACATAGAAAAGCTCTTTGAGGTCTTCAGTTGTTTTTTTTTTTTTCTTTCGCCAAGACAGAGTCTACTCTGTTGCCCAGGCTGGAGTGCCATGGCGTGATCTCTGCTCACTGCAACCTTCGCCTCCCGGGTTCAGGCAATTCTCCTGCCTCAGCCTCCC
>NW_012114955.1:2367266-2368376 GCF_000951035.1 Colobus angolensis palliatus | reverse complement strand
TTTTTTGAGACGGAGTTTTGCTCTTGTTGCCCAGGCTGGAATGCAATGGCGCAATCTTGGCTCACTGCAACGTCTGCCTCCTGGGTTCAAATGATTCTCCTGCCTCGGCCCCCCCAAGTAGCTGGGATTACTGACATGTGCCACCACGCCAGCTAATTTTTGTATTTTTAATAGAGACAGAGTTTCTCCATGTTGGTCAGGCTGGTCTCAAACTCCCGACCTTGGGTGATCCGCCTGCCCTTGGCCTCCCAAAGTGCTGGGATTACAGGCGTGAGCCACCACGCCTGGCCCCTGAATGTTACTCTTATCAGGCACTTAATTGACTCTGGGCTCATTGTTGCAGTATTCTATTCATAAAGCAATTATCTTTATTTCAAGCCAGAAAACTAGATTTCAATGCTAGAATTCAAGTCTTTAAAATAAAATATAAAACTCATATTTGTGTATCTTTTTTAATATGCAGAGCCTTTTTTCTGTGTAACCATATTGTTGATTTTTCTCATCTTTATATATATATATTTTTTGTTCATTTTTAATTGACATATTTATGGCATATAGTGATACTTGTATAGATGTATACAATGTGTAGTGATCAAATTAGGCATATCTGTCACCTTATGTGTCACTGCTTTGTGTTGGGAACATCCAAAATCCACTCTTCTAGTTATTTGAAAAGACAAAATAGTTTTTATTTACTTATTTATTTTTGAGACGGAGTCTTACTTTGTTGCCCAGGCTGGAGTGCATTGGTGCGATCTCGGCTCACTGCAACTTCTGCCTCCCGAGTTCAAGCAATTCTCCTGCCTCACGCTCCTGAGTAGCTGGGATTACAGGCATGTACCACCATGCCCGGCTACTTTTTGTATTTTTAGTAGAGAGAGGGTTTCACCATGTTGGCCAGGCTGGTCTTGAACTCCTGACCTCAAATGATCCACCCGCCTTGGCCTCCCAAAGTGCTGGGATTACAGGCATGAGCCACGGCGCCTGGCCATAAATCGTGTTGTTTTTTTTTTTTTTTTTTTGGGAACGGGGCCCGCTCTGTTGCCAGGCTGGAGTTCAAGCAATTCTGCCTCAACCTCCCGAGTGGACTACAGGTGTCCGCCACCTCGC
>NW_012114955.1:2356596-2367216 GCF_000951035.1 Colobus angolensis palliatus | reverse complement strand
TCTGAGACAGAGTCTCGCTCTGTTGCCAGGCTGGAGTTCAAGCAATTCTGCCTCAACCTCCCGAGTGGACTACAGGTGTGCGCCACCATGCCCAGCTCTTTTTTGTATTTTTAGTAGAGACGGGGTTTTACCATGTTGGCCAGGATGGTCTTGAACCCCAGACCTCATGATCCGCCTGTCGCAGCCTCCCAAAGTACTGGGATTAAAGGCGTGAGCCCCTGTGCCCAGCCAAATTTTATTTTATTTATTTTTTTAAATTTTGAGATGGTATCTCACCATGTTGCCCAGGCTGGTTTTAAACTCCTGGGCTCAACTGATCCACCTGCCTTTGGCCTCCCAGAGTGCTGGGATTACAGGTGTGAGCCACTGCGCTCAGCTACAATAAATTGTTAATTACAGTCACCTTCCAGTGCACACTAAGACTTATTTCTCTTATCTACCTGTAATTTTGTATTTGTTAACCAGTCTCTGGCTACCTCCCCACCAGACTCTAGTAACCACTATTCTGCTCCATTTCTATGAAATTAACTTTTTAAGCTCGCACATATGAGTGAGAATATGCGGTATATGTCTTTGCATGCCTGCTTTATTTTACTTAACATAATGTCCCCTAAACTCATTCATGATGCTGCGAGTAAGATGGGGCTTTTTATTTTTTTTATGGCTGAATAGTACTCATATATAGTATATTACATACCACGTTTTCTTTATTCATTTATTTGTTGCCTACTTTTTTTTTTTTGAGACAAGAGTCTCGCTCTGTCACCCAGGCTGGAGTGCAGTGATGCAATCTTGTCACCCTGCAACCTCTGCCTCCCGGGTTCAAGCAATTCTCTGCCTCAGCCTCCCGAGAAGCTGGGATTACAGGCATGTGCCACCATGCCAGGCTAAGTTTTGTATTTTTAGTAGAGACCGGTTTCATGATCTTGGGCAGGCTGGTCTCGAACTCCAGACCTCAGGTGATCCACCTGCCTCGGCCTCCCAAAGTGCTGGGATTACAGGCGTGAGCCACTGTGCCAGGCTGAGGCCAAGAGTTTCATTACAGCCTAGGCAACAGAGCGAGACCCTTTATCTTTAAAAGAAAAAATCATAGACTTTTTCAGATGTGTGACATTTGAAGAAGTAAAACACAGTGGAATAACTATAGGCTTCAGCCACAGATTGGATTTGTATCTCTTTGCCTTGGTTTCCTCAACCGAAAAAGGAAGGAAATACTTGTAACTTGTTTTGAGGTTATTTTATATGAAATGTATGTGAATGTATTTAGCATGTAATTGCTTACTGGACAGATCAGTTAGGAATTCTAGTTGGCTGCTAGTAACAGTTCTGGAATAATGTAGTTGTGACGGTAAGTTAGGTAGGCAGATAAGGGCGGGCTTCATGTCATCAGGGAATCCAGATTGCTGCAGTGTGTATTCCCAGCCCTCTTCAGTGCATTACTTAATCTTAAAGGAATCGCTTCTGCAGTCACCTCAGTTTCATGCAGTGGGAGGAAGAAAGGGGTGAGTTGGCAGAAGGCTAAGAGCTAGCTAAAACTATTCTCCTTCTCCAACAACCAAAGGAACTTTTCTGAGTGTCCCTCCCTACACATTGCCCTGATCATCCTGGGCGAGAAGTGTCTCGTTGCAAGAAAGGCTGGGAAACAAGGCTGTTTGACTGCCCTGAATAAAATCGGGGTTTTGATGGTAAGAAGGAGGTAATAGGTATTGGGTTGGATGATGTACAGTGTCTTTCACAGCAAATGTTGTTTCACTTTTTTCTTTCATTTATGTATTTGGGAGTATTATTGTATAGGCCTAGCTCCTATGAACTGTCCCACACTGTGGATTTTATTTTTTTCTTGTTTTTTTCCACCTGGAGAACACCGTGAATTTTTGTTTATGAATATCTTTTCTTTTTTTCTTTCTTTCTTTTTTTTTTTGAGCCTGAGTCTCGCTCTATCTCCCAGGATGGAGTGCAGTGGAGTGATCTTGGATCAGTGCAACCTCTGCCTCAGCCTCCCGAGTAGCTGGGATTACAGGTGCCCGCCACCACGCCTGGCTAATTTTTGTATTTATAGTAGAGACGGGGTTTCACCATCTTGGCCAGGCTGGTCTTGGAACTCCTGACCTCGTGATCCACCCTCCTCGGCCTCCCAAAGTGCTGGGATTATAGGCGTAAACCACTGTGCCCGGCCGTTTATGATTATTTACGTCTTTCGGGTTCTGCTTTGCTGGGGGACTGGGCTTATGTGATAAAATTACTTACTTGAGCGTTAAAGGAAAACAAAAAGTTAAACTTTTTCTTTTTTTTTCCGTTCATAGTTTAGCTTACCCTCAACCTTTAATTCAGAGGACCTGATTTGGTAGTTTGGCGGTGGTTGAAGGTTGGTAGAGGAGAGGCAGAGTGTTACTAGGAAAGGAGACTGCCTGGAGGACCGTTCAGGGCTTTCGTCCTTGGCTCTGTGCTACTCGGAGGCCTTGGGGCTTTCAGTTCCTTCTTGGGTTATCTGTGTCCTTATCTATCAAATAAGTAGTTGGTTTAGATGATTTTAAGTCTTTCCAACTTGAATATTCTGATTTTATATGTAGACATTATATATGCAACTCTTTTTTTTTTTTGAAACGGAGTCTCGCTCTGTCGCCCAGGCCGGAGTGCAGTGGCCGGATCTCAGCTCACTGCAGCTCTGCCTCCCGGGTTTATGCCATTCTCCTGCCTCAGCCTCCCAAGTAGCTGAGACTACAGGCGCCCGCCACCTTGCCCGGCTAGTTTTTTGTATTTTTTAGTAGAGACGGGGTTTCACCGTGTTAGCCAGGATGGTCTCGATCTCCTGACCTTGTGATCCGCCCGTCTCGGCCTCCCAAAGTGCTGGGATTACAGGCTTGAGCCACCGCGCCCGGCCGCAACTCTTATTTTGTGTGTGTGTGTGAATGTAAAAGGCCTTTCACAGCCATATGTATACCTGGTATTGCCTTCTAGGGAATACAGAATTGAAGATAGAGTTATGACATAAAGTTAAAAATCTCATTTTGAATCTTAGTCTCTTTGCAGATAAATATGCACAGTAAAACTAGGTAAATTCTGCAATTTATTACCTTCTTGGTATGAATTTTTACTAGGGCTTTTTTAGAAGTTCAAAGTAGAAAACCTTTAACATCTTCATTTTGGATTTTAAAATGTGGCAGTGAAATATTTCACGTTTAGAAACCTGTGTTAATGTTGACTAGGAAAAGTCTCAGTCTTATGCCATTAGTAATGATGTGTTTGTTATCCTTTCGTTTCTAGAAATGGATTCCTGGAATTAGATGGAGTATTATGAAAGTATAATATTAAAAAAAAAAAGTTTTTGTAGAGACAGGGTCTCACTGTATTGCCCAGGCTGGTCTCGAACTCCCAGGCTCAAGTGAACCTATCACTTTGACCTTCTGAAGTGCTAGGATTACAAGTGTGAACCACCATGCCCATCCTGAAGGTATAATTATTAAAATGCTACTCGATGTTCATAATCTGCTTACCCAAGAATTCAAATGCTTTGTTTTGCCCTGCTTAGGTCAGACTTTGGCCTACTTTGTGAGTGAATCAGTTTTTGCTTTTGTTACAGATGGTAGAATTGAGTCAAGATGTTAATGGCCCTTGTCCAATATGGGGAGCTAGTTAATGTCTTCTGATTCTATCCTGTGGAGTGAGAGTATCTATTTGTTCACTTGATGGAAACTTACAGTTCCCTTGTGTCTTGTTTCAGTTTTGTTTTTCATGTGGAATACATCTAGAGAGACAGTATGGTTTAGTGGATGGGACAGGCCCTTGTGAGAATTATTTCAAATGATTTTGTAATTTCAACCCAGTAAATTTCTCCATCAGCGTTCCTGATCCCTGGCATTATGAACAGTAGGTTTCAGAAAGCTTGCATGTTTTAGAACCTCTCCTACCTAACAGTAATCACCTCAGATGTTTGTAATTCATAATTGGAATATTTAATTATTAGATAAGAGCAAGGTATTACAGATTCTTTGGAGTGCAATGGCTCGATCTCAGCTCACTGCAGTCTCCACCTCCCAGGTTCAAGTGATTCTCCTGCCTCAACCTCCCGAGTAGCTGGGATTACAGGCACCTGCCACTACACCCAGCTAATTTTTGTATTTTTCGTAGAGACTGGGTTTCACCATATTAGCCAGGATGTTCTCGATCTCTTGACCTTGTGATTCACCTGCCTTGGCCTCCCAAAGTGCTGAGATTACAGGTGTGAGCCACCACATCCAGCCAAGGTGTTATAGATTCTTTAACCTAAATTTGGCTTGTTACTTGGAAATGTTATTGAGGAAATTGGTAATCAGTTTTATGATTTGCTAAATTACTATATAACTTCTAGTCACACAAAAAGTGTCTAAGTCCAGTAGCAAGAGAGGGCTGCTTAAAATTGTGATTAATGATACTGCAGAACAAATTCTGTGTTGGTAGTAATATTTATTGGTTAAAATATAGTAGTAGGCCTTTAACGTGGATATGACTGTATGTCTTTATTTTCAGCTGCCACATATTTGTGAATAAAACCAAACTTAGAAAAAGCAGGTAAAACTTTATTTTGGAAGTTAGTTGACAAGGGTAATTCAGATTGAATTGCATAATAATGGCAATATTAAGTTTCTTGTTTAACAGATATGGACTGGAAAGTTTTCTTTCAGCACTTTGGGAGGCCGAGGTGGGTGGATCACAAGGTCAGGAGATTGAGACCTTCCTGGCTAACACGGTGGAACCCTGTCTCTACTAAAAACACAAAAAATTAGCCAGGCGTGGTGGCAGGCGCCTGTAATCCCAGCTACTTGGGAGGCTGAGGCAGGAGAATGGCATGAACTCGGCAGGTGGAGCTTGCAGTGAGCCAAGATCGCGCCACTGTACTCCAGCCTGGGCGACAGAGCAAGACTTCTTCTCAAAAAAAAAAAGAAAAATCTCAGATACAAGCCAGGCACTGTGTGTGCACTTGTAGTCCCAGCTACTTGGGAGGCTGAGGCTGGAGGATTGTTTAAGCCCAGGAATTCAAGTCAGTCTGGGCAATATAGCAAGATCCCCATCTCTAAAACAGAACAACTCAGATACATATAATTAGAATAGTATAAATAAATACCTGTATGCCATCCTACTATATGGACTCAATATTTTGCTATATTTGCTATCATATTTTTGGTTGAGCCATTTATAATTTGCAAATACCATGAAACTTCAGCATAAATACTTTAACATGCGTCTTCAAAGAATAAGGACTTTTCTTCTGGGCACGGTAGGTCATGCCTATAACCTCAGGACTTTGAGAAGCTGAGGTGGGTGGATCACTTGAGGTCAGGAGTTTGAGACCAGCATGGCCAACATGTTGAAATCCCGTCTCTACAAAAATTAGCCAGGCGTGATGACGTGTGCCTGTAATCCCAGCTACTCAGAAGGTTGAGGCTGGAGAATCACTTGAGCCTGGGAGGCAGAGGTTGCAGTGAGCCGAGATCATGCCATTGCATTCCAGCCTGGGTGCCAGAGCAAGACTCCGTCTCAAAATAAAAATTAAAAGGACAAGCACAGTGGCTCACGCCTGTAATCATAGCACTCTGGGAGGCTGAGGTGGGTGGATCACCTGAGGTCAGGAGTTCAAGACCAGCTTGGCCAACATGGCGAAAACCTGTCTCTACTGAAAATACAAAAATTAGCCAGGCATGGTGGCTGGCGCACACCTGTAATCTCAGCTACTTAGGAGGCTGAGGCAGGAGAATTGCTCCAACCCAGGAGGCAGAGGTTGCAGTGAGCCAAGATTGCGCCACTGCACTCCAGCCTGGGTGACAGAATGAGACTCTGTCTCAAAAAAAAAATTTAGAAAGTATAAGGATTTTTCTTACATAAACACAGTACCATTATCACACCAGAGGATATTAATAGTAACTTCAATTATATCATGTAATAGCCATACAGGAAATATTGAAATGGTGAGATGTTTCATCTAGCCACTTTCAAAGAAAGAAAGCCTGTATGTTTACATTTTAAACAACATTAATCAAACAAAATTAGCACCAAAAAGATTGCTCTGAAACCCATGCAATGTTACTGGGCAAAATGTTCTCATGCATTCTAATAATTTATGAAGTCAGCTTTTAAATTAGTGTTTAAGTTTGCTTTTGTAGCTGCATATTTTAAAAAGTTTGTTTGAGCCCAGCAGGTTGATGTTGCAGTGAGCTATGGTTGCGCCAGTGCACTCCAGCCTAGGCGACAGAGTGAGACCCTCTCTCTGGAAAAAACAAAAACTTTCTAAAATAGAAGAGTCAGTTTTTCTGCCCTTAGAAAATGTAGAATGGTGAATACAATTGGACCCTCAAGAGTAAAGACCAGACAGTGACACAGTCTAGTAGAAAATAATAGTACCTGCTGCAAAGGGTCATTGTTACCAAGTACGTGAAATTGTGTAGTAGTGGTTAGCACAGTATCTAACACATAAGTACTCCAGTGTTAGCTTTAAAAAAAAAAATCACATGTGGAATATGTATTGATTTGGAACTATAAACACCAGGACTTTTTGTTTTTTTTTAAAGAGGCAGAGAGTCTTGATAGATTGTCCAGGCTGTTCTCAAACTCCTGGCCTCAAGTGATCCTCCTACCTTGACCTCCTAAACAGTGAGTCACTTCTCTCGACCAACACCGGGACATTTTAAAGGTTGCTTTTTTTTTTTGACATCTTCTAGTCGTTTGTTCACTACATTTTTTTCAATGACAAAATATTTTAAGCACCACAACAAATATGTGGAATAAAATAATGAACAGCATCCATTTCCCAGTTGTCAGATTTTAACATTGTCTTCAGAATTTATTTTAAGGAAATAACACCTGAAGTCACACTAAAGCCTCCTGTGATGTCTTTCCTGATTCCGCTTCCCTCCCTGTCTTCATGAATTATCATCTTTCCATTCATGTTTTTTTATTTTTTCATATATATGTATGTATGTAGTATTTTGCATGTTGATATAAATATACTCATACATTTTGATTCAGTATTAATTTTAAGATTTATTGATATTATTAGAAGTATTCTAGTAGCTCTACTTCATTTGTTTCCAGTTCATTTATATTGAGTTATATGTGTGTACCATTTTTTTTCCATTTTGTTAATGTACATTTAGGTTATTTCCAGTTTTTTACCATTATATACAGCGTCATAATCAACATTTATGAGTGTCTTTTTGAGCGCATATGTGTTTTTCTGGGATAGTGTTTGTCAAGCCTTTTTGTTCACTAGAAACAGTAAGAAATGTACTTTACATTGAGACCCAACATATGTATGTATGTGTATATTTGCATAATGCTTCTATATATGCATAAATATGTGTAATGGAAATTTATAGTTTCATAAAATATTTACCCTGAAAAAATATTTACCCTTATAATGTAAGAGATGCATCCTTGAGATATGAATAAATATCCCTTCATTATAAATATGCTGATCAGGACAATATTTCACAAATAATAGTCTAATGTGTGTAACCTGAAGCAGAATTGCTGATCTTGATGGTGCTCATTTTCAGCTTGGCGAGAGATGAAAAAAAATCACTCTTCAACATGGTTTTACCAAACTCACATTCCCATCAGGAACATGTGAGAGTTCCTGTTTATTCATATCCATACCAACATTTGTCCAGCTTTCTAATATTTTGCCTATCTGATGGATGTGAAATGGTATCCCAATGTTTTCTCAGTCTGTTTTCTAGTCACATATTTTTAGTGCCTTCTTTCTGTCTGATTTTTTTTTAAAGCTAACACTGAAGTACTTATGTGTTAGATACTGTGCTAACCGCTACTACACAGTTTCACGTACTTGGTAACAATGACCCTTTGCAGCAGGTACTATTATTTTCTACTAGACTGTGTCACTGTTTCTGGTCTTTGTGAAGCAGTAAAGATGCTAACAAGAGAGGTGAGACATGGCTTTCCTATTCTAGGGAGCTTGCATTCTAGGAGAGAGATGAACTTTGTCTCCCAGTGAGTGACAAAGGGACACACAACGGGGTGCAATGTGCAGCCTGCCTGGGGAAATGGGGCTGTTACAAGAGATGAAATTTGACCTTGGTCTTGAAAGATGAGTGGGCGTTTTCAGAGAGCTGTGGAGTTGAGGGGCATTCCACGTGGAGGGGAGGCAAAGGCATAGAGCCGTAAGACCACATTATTCAAGGAACTTAATGAGTGTTCATGACTGTAGAGTCAGGATTGATCAGGCCAAGGGATAAGCAGAGGAGCGCCTGCAGACATGGAGGCAGGTGGAGTTGTATGTTGCCTGCACCCAGACTCATTGAAGGTTTTAAGTAGGGTGTTAACAGGAGTTTTGTTTGGTTTTGTTTTTACAAGTCTAGGAATGGATTCTGGTATTAAAACAAACTTGATGGTCAGTCAAGTTTTTGTCTTAATTTCAGTTTCAAACTCATTAGCTTGGCTGTTTACTATTGTCTTTTTGAAACAGGTAGATAATAGAAATTATTATACTTCCTTTGAACTAGAGTTAGTCATTTTCTGTTCTTTCCTAGCATATGACACATTTCCTTTCATCCATGTGCCTTGCTTTTGGCGGGGGTTTTTTTTTTCTTTGTTTGTTTTTGTTTTTGAGACAAGGTCTTGCTCAGTCACCCAGGCTTGAGTGCAGTGACACAATCATAGCTCACTGCAGCTTCGACCTCTCAGGCTGAAGTGGTCCTTCTACCCCAGCCTCCCCGGTAGCTGGGACTATAGGCGTGTACCTCCACACCTGGCTAAATTTTGTATTTTTTTGTAGAGATGGGGTTTCACCATGTTGCCCAGGTTGTTTTTGAACTCCTGGGCTCAAGTGATCTACCTGCCTCAGCCTCCCAAAGTGCTGGGATTACAGGCAAGAACCACAGTGCACAGCCCTCTTTCTTTTCTTTCTTACATGTTAAACATATACATAGAGAAAGGGTCTACATTGCCCAGGCTGGTTGTGAGCTCCTGGCCTCAAGCGTCCAGCCCATGCTCCTTAGTTTTAAGTGGGACAGCAAATGGCCTTCACAGGTTTTTTTTATTCTCAAATGTGAATAGGTATGGCTTTGTACAGGTTGGTAATTTTAAGAATTTGGAATTTGGGACTGGGCACTTGAGCCTGGCCAACATGGCAAAACCCTGTCCCTATATTAATAAAAATACAAAAATTAGCTGGGTGTGGTGGCACATGCCTGTAATCCTAGCTACTTGGGAGGCTGAGCACGAGAATCATTTGAACCCAGGAGGCAGAGGTTGCAGTGAGTCTTGATTGTGCTACTGCACTCCATCCTGGGTGACAGAGCAAGATTGTCTCAAAAAAAAAAAAAAAAAGAATTTGGATTTTTTGGACAATGTCTTTCCTGAGGATACTTTCAGTCTTTATCTCTTACTCTTGCTACATTGTATGTAGCAAGTATGGATACAGTTAAAAGAACTTCCTTTAGAAAGCTGGAGTGCCTCCTGTTAATCAACTGTATGTGCGTGTATGTATATATAAAGGTGATGATATGAGAGATTGCTTTGGGCTTCTTGCAGCTTTTGGCATTCCTGGGCTGCCAGTCCTTTTTTAATAAGAGCATTTGTCTTGCTTTTAAGACATGAAAGTTTGAGGCCTGCCAGTGTCTAATTTAATAGAAGCAGTTTTTGGAGAGCAAATTATAGAGTCGTGTTTTGAAATTCTCAGTGCCTTAAAAGAATAAATGTGAACCATAGCATGGAATAGTAAGCACTTATTCTCATGTGCATACTTGATACTAGCTTTTGGTGAGAAGTCTCACACTTGTGCTAGTATTAAGGAGTGTATTCAAAGGTGTGTTGGTATGTTCATTGAGATGCAGGGGCAACACTGAGCATTGCATAGATCCTATTTTTAATTTAGGAGAATCCTATGCAGGTAGGTTAACTTTTTTAAACTTTACAGTTCAAAGTTGTTTTTTTTACCCCTCCTTTTCACCTCCCAGTTCAAAGTTTTAATTGTGTTTCCTAGCTACTTGATATTTAACAATTACATACTTCCCTGCTATCTCTAAAATAAAGTCTTTTTATTAGTTCAGGATTTAGTCCAGGGAGAGCTTTTACTGTGGGAACCATGCTTGAGATGAAAAGAACTAGATAGAAGCATGTGTTGCCCAGTGTCCCTGCCTGTGCCCTTTCTTCTCAGAAAACCCTGGCTAGTTGATTGTCTCAGCCTCATGGTCTCCTGTTACCACCAACCTCCCTGCACCCCAGACTCCAGCAGGCACACACACACGTGGGCATACACACATGTGCACACACACAGTTTAGCTGGCGGTTCGTCCTCAGGGTAGGGGCTGGGACTATTTCATTTTCTTTCTGTCTTCAGCAAATGTAATACATGTTAACACCTTGGCAGTAAAAGTGGGCTGGATCAATTGGATACAAGGTGACTGTTCTAAAATAAACAACATGAAACAGCATAATCTCGAATTTGTAGGCAACATGTGAGACCCAGCAAATGGAACTTTTTGTTTTGTTTGTTTGTTTGTGACGGAGTCTCGCTTTGTCGCCAGGCCGGAGTGCAGTGGCATGATCTCGGCTCACTGCAACCTCCACCTCCCGGGTTCAAGCAATTCTGGGACTACAGGCGCCCACCACCACGCCCAGCTAATT
>NW_012114955.1:2350044-2355726 GCF_000951035.1 Colobus angolensis palliatus | reverse complement strand
GTAGATGTGAACTAGACTGTTGCAAAGTGCTGGAGAGGATGGCTGTAGTTTGGGATTTGATTTTTTTTTGGTGAGGCTTTTTTTTTTTTTTTTTTGAGTTGTTAGAACTCGAGTGTGATAAATGGCTTTTTTTTTTTGAAAGTGGGAAGAAAATACAAGATCATTAACCACTTGTGCATATTCTATTTCAAATGGCTTAGAAATTTAAAGCATATTTGTTAAAGTTTATAGAAGCTGAGTGTGTTGATTTCTGTGGTGGATAAAAGCCGATGCTGTATCTGGAAACTGTTTTCCTGTTTTTCTTAGATACCCCTTGAATCATATCTGTTTAATGGAAGAGGATTTCTCTATTAAGCTGGTTATAATGCCCATTAAACTTTGTGTTTAAGATATTAAAGAGTCCTGGAATGAATATAATTACCTGCCTATATAAAAAGCTGAAGTCTTTTGACGAAAAATTAACAAGTGCAGGCATATGAGCCATTTGAAAATTTAAAATGCATCTGAGAGAGCTTTCTGAGATTCACAGGGTTTTATGGATTTTTTTCTGTCTTTTAAATAATTGAACTTGATATGAAATGTACATTTTAGCTGGATGGACTTACAAGGCTGATAGAGGTAAAGAATTTTTAAATTATAGATCGTCTTTGCATTACCTTTGGTCTGTTTCTGGATTCTGAACTGATGATTGAAAGAACGACCTGTGGAACTCAACATTTTTACGAATTTTGAGATACAAAGGGAGCTCAAAGGTAAGTGCATGCTGGGGATAGTAGGAGTTCTCTTGAAAGACAGGCAAGGTCTGGGCCACTTAGCCTGTTTGCTTTTCTTTGGTCACAGGTACAGGCATGCTGTTTTACAAAGAGTTAAAGTTCTGCTTCTAAACAGATGCCTTTCTGTTTCAATGTTTCTTCCTGGTGCTCTGAAAACCATATGTGGGGAAAGTAGTCTGTTCTGTTTAGAGGTTAAGGGTGTTGCCTGCCTGAAAGCACCAGTAGTAGTATTTAGTATAAGGTGTGAAGAAGCAGATGAAGAAACCTTCCTACCATTTAACAAAAGGGAGCCAAGCCCGTGGTTTTTGTCTCAGGAAGTGTGCTTCTACCACTCCTTTAAAGCTATGAAAGTTAATGTCACAGCCTGGGGGAAAGACGTTGTTTCCCCTAAAGATCAGTTCTTGAAGTTGGAAGTTGTCATTTGGTCTATAACTTAACGCTAATGAAAAGCCTCTTGGAGTGCTTACTGTGTGCCAGACACATTAATCACAGTAGGGACAGCTGACATTTGAGCGCATCCTAGGCCGGGCACTGTGCTTTTTAGCACTTTAAATAACTTGGTTTTTTTTTATTTTTTTTATTTTTTGAGACAGTCTCGCTCTGTCGCCCAGGCTAGAGTACAGTGGCGCAATCTCAGTTCACTGCAACCTCCGCCTCCTGGATTCAAGCAATTTTCTGCCTCAGCCTCCCGAGTAGCTGGGATTACAGGCATCCGCCACAATGCCCGATTAATTTTTGTATTTTTAGTAGGGACAGGATTTCACCATCTTGGCCAGGCTGTTCTTGAACTCCTGACCTCATGATCCACCTGCCTCGGCCTCCCAAAGTGCCAGGATTATAGGCGTGAGCCACTGCGCCCAGCCAGCACTTTAAATATCTTCCTCAGTCCTCAGAATAACTCCAAGAGGTGGGTACTGTTTTTTTTTTTCTGTTTTGAAGATGAAACCTTAGGCCCTAATCTCTTGCCAAGTAAGTTGCAGAGCTGAGAGATAAACTCAGTCTGTCTAACTCTGGAGCTTTGACTCTGAATCACTAAATTCTCTATTACGGTACTGATAATTCCCTGGACTGTCTGGCAGAAAGGGTGGTCTTATTTCATCAAGGGAGTGGGCTCAAAGAAGATAAGTAATTTACTGTCATAAGCCTTGTGTTGAAACCAGAACTCAAACCTGGGTCAGTTTGAAGTGAAAGCTTATGTTCTTGCCACTGAGTATATCATGTGACCTCTTAGAGTACATTACTGTAATATCTGATTTACAAAGATCTTTTTATTTCTTGTGTCGGCTGCCCTCTGTTTCTGGAGGGAAGCTGTTTAAAAAGTTTATTTTTGGTCAGGCATGGTGGCTCATGCCTGTAATCCCAGCACTTTGGGAGGCCGAGGTGGGTGGATCACTTGAGGTCAGGAGTTCGAGACCACCCTGGCCAACATGGCAAAACCCCATCTTTACTAAAAATACAAAAGTTAGCCGGGCATGGTGAGGCTTTCCTGTAGTCCCAGGCACTGGGGAGGCTAAGGCAGGAGAAGCACTTGAACCTGGGAGGCGGAGGTTGCAGTGAGCTGAAATTGCACCTCTGCACTCCAGCCAGGGCAACAGAGTAAGACTCTGTCCCAAGAAAAAAAAAAAATTGATTTTTGAGGTGGCTGTTGGGAACTTGATATGTTGTCTGCTGGCAGCTATGTTGCACCTGGTTGTGGTTCCGAGACTGACTGGCCAGAGCCCATTGGTACATCAATACATGTTACCTCCTTAAGCTGCTGACACCAACCTGGCTTCCAAGATTTGCATTGAGTTTCAAGTGGGGAAGACAAGCAGATATGTGTTTCCTAGTGTCCAGATTCCGTTTGTTCCTTTATGAGTGTTATCCCCCCTCCATGTCGGTAACAAACTACAGAGTATGGGGTCGTGATTAAATACAGAGCCTCTGAGGTCAGACTTGGTTCTCTCACTCACTCCCTACTAGGTGACTTGAGGCAAGGCTCTTAACCATTTTTTCCCCTTGAGAGACAGGGTCTGGCTCTTGCTCAGGCTGGAGTACAGTGGCGTAATCATAGCTCACTGCAGCCTCCAATTCCAAGGCTCAAATAATCCTTGTGCCTCAGCCTCTGGAGTAACTGGGACTACAGATGCATGCCACTGCACCCGGTTAAAGGCTCTTAACCTTTCTAAGGCTCAGTTTCCTCATCTGTAAAATGGATGTCCTCATGGGTTATCGAGGGGCTCGAATGAAACAAACAGGCCTTAGATGCTTGGAATGGCATCTAGACACGGTGGGTGTTCACGAAATGATGGCAGTGGTGGTGGAGATAGCAACAACTTCTCTGCTGTGTGGCCTTTCTCTTCTGTTACAAAAGACCAGGACCTTTTGTAACAGGTCAAGGTGAATGCTTTCTGGAGTAGACTGTTGTGTTAATGCTCTGAATTGGATATAAAGTAAAATTGGGGATTCCCTTTATTTTGTAGGCACATGTAAGTCAATAAATTGCCTTGTAATTTAAATATTATATTGTCAAATTCTATGCTGTACTTTTTTTTCTTTTTTTTTTGAGACAGAGTTTCACTCTTTTTTTTTTTTTGAGACGGAGTCTGGCTCTGTCGCCCAGGCTGGAGTGCAGTGGCGGGATCTCAGCTCACTGCAAGCTCCGCCTCCCGGGTTCACACTATTCTCCTGTCTCAGCCTCCCGAGTAGCTGGGAGTACAGGCGCCCGCCTCGTCGCCCTGCTAGTTTTTTGTATTTTCTGTTAGAGACGGGGTTTCACCGTATTAGCCAGGATGGTCTCGATCTCCTGACCTCGTGATCCGCCCGTCTCGGCCTCCCAAAGTGCTGGGATTACAGGCTTGAGCCACCGCGCCCGGCCTTGAGGAAAATTTTTAATGATTAACTTTGATAGTTAAAAATGAGCCTTTTAAGTTCTTGTTGAACTTGAACATAATGTACATTTCATTTCTCAAATGGAGAAACTGAGGTAGTAAGTAGGGATAGGCTTCGCCTAAAGGCTATTGAGTAAAGCATGAGTGAGCAGGCTTTATAAGGGCCAAAAACAGGTTGTGCATCCCTCATCTGAAAATCCAAAATCTAAAATGCTCCAAAATTCAAAACTTTTTGAGCACCTACCTAAATACAAGTGGAAAATTCCACACATAAGTACTTAACACAAACTTTGTTTCATGTACAGAATTATTTAAAATACTGTATAAAATTACCTTCAGACTATGTGTATATGTATATGAAACATAAATAAGCCCAGTGCAGTGGCTCATGATGTAATCCCAGCACTTTGGGAGGCTGAGGTGGGAGGATTGCCAAGCCCAGGAGTTCAAGACCGGCCTGGGCAACATTATGAGACCCCATCTCTTTAAAAAAGAAAGAAATATAAATATATAAATGAATTTCTTTTTTTTTTTTTTTGGGGCAGAGGCTTTCTCTATAACCCAGGCTGGAGTGCAGTGGCCGGATCTCAGCTCACTGCAAGCTCCGCCTCCTGGGTTTACGCCATTCTCCTGCCTCAGCCTCCCCAGTAGCTGGGGCTACAGGCGCCCGCCACGTCGCCCGGCTAGTTTTTTGTATTTTTTTAGTAGAGACGGGGTTTCACTGTGTTAGCCAGGATGGTCTGGATCTCCTGACCTCGTGATCTGACTGTCTCGGCTTCCCAAAGTGCTGGGATTACAGGTTTGAGCCACCGCGCCCAGCCAGTGAATTTCATGTTTAAACTTGGGTCTCATTCCCAAGATATCTCATTATGTATATGCAAATATTCCCAAACCAAAATCCAAGCATTTCTGGTCCCAGGCATTTGAGATAAAGACTGCTCAACCTGTAGTAAATATTTCAGGCTTTGTGGGCTGTATGGTCTTTTTTGCAACTATTGAACTCTGCTGTTGCAGCACAGAAGCAGCCATTGATCATACATAAATGGATGGGCATGGCGTGTTCCAGTAAAACTTTATTTACAAAAACAGGTGGTGGGCCCTAGTTTGCAGACCCCTAAACTGAGGGAACATTTTAAATTCTATCTCATAATAAAGGCCTACCTTGGTCCTACATCTCTCTGTGTACATGTATGAAAGGTTGTTTTTCCCATAGGCTTCATTCTCAGTCTTTTCACGTAACACATCCTTTGCTATAAAATGATTCATAGACCAGGTATGGTGGCTCGTGTCTGTAATCCCAGCACTTTGGGAAGCCAAGGCAGAAGAACTGATTGAGGCCAGGAGTTTGAGACTAGCCTGGGCAACATAGACGTCATCCCTACAAAGAAAAATTTAAGAATTAACCAGGCATGTTGGCACACACCTATAGTCCCACAGCTACTCTGGAGGCTGAGGCAAGAGGATCACTTGAACCCAGGAGTTCAAGGTTACAGTGAGCTATGATGATGCGACTGCCTTCCAGCCTGGGCAACAGAGTGAGATCCTGTCTCTGAAAAATAATAACTTAAAAAAAAACCATATATGTGCATTTTTAGTTGAGTTGTTGTTTCCTAAACTCTAGGTTAGTGTAGGTTCCTGCCTTCTAACTATCTCTTCAAGACGATCTCAGCAGGCCCCTAAAACTTTGCATGTCCAATACTGATTTCAGTACTATTTCCTCCAAACTCTCACTGCAGTCTTTTTGTTTACTGATCTATTGCCCAAGTAACAACCTCCCTCATCCTGTTTGTTCTTTTTTTTTTTTTTTTTGAGACGGAGTCTCGCTCTGTCAGCCATGCTGGAGTGGTGCAGTGGTGCGATCTCAGCTCACTGGAACCTCCACCTCCCGGGTTCGAGCAGTTCTCCTGCCTCAGCCTCCTGAGTAGCTGGGACTACAAGTGCCTGCCAGCATGCCCCGCTAATTTTTTTTTTTTTTTGGTATTTTTTAGTAGAGATGGGGTGTCACCGTGTTAGCCAGGATGGTTTCAGTCTCCTGACCT
>NW_012114955.1:2349572-2349994 GCF_000951035.1 Colobus angolensis palliatus | reverse complement strand
AACTCCAGATCTCAGGCAATCAGCCCTCCTTGGCCTCCCAAAGTGCTGGGATTACAGGCGTGATCCTGTTTTTAGTATATCTGATTATACTACTTCCTGCCTAAAACTCCTTGGTTGCTCTTTAGTGCCCATGGTTTAAAGCCTAACCTTGGTATAAAAATCAGTTTGATGGAGAGGCTGATAGAGAGGTCAGTCTTAGTATAAAAGTCAGTGTGATAGAGAGGTAGTGCTTTCCTACCATTGGTCTAAGATACAGTGTTGTGCTGTATGCCTCTCCCCTCCCCTAGTCTTCTCAAGGGACACTTCCTAACTCTTCAACAGAGTCCCTTTCTCTTTTGGCTTTTTTTTTTCTTTTTTTTTGAGATAGAGTCTTGCTCTGTCATCCAGGCTGGAGTGCAGTGGCGCAATCTCAGTTCACTGCA
>NW_012114955.1:2337345-2348821 GCF_000951035.1 Colobus angolensis palliatus | reverse complement strand
TCACTATGTTGCCCAGGCAGGTCTTGAACTCTTAGGGTCAGGTGATCCTCCCACCTCAGCCTCCCAAAGTGCTGAGATTACAGGCATAAGCCACCACTCCTGGCCCATTTTTCTGTTTTTGAAGGGTTTTTATTTCTACTCTTCCAGGGCAATTAGAATCAAAAGGAAAAGACCCTTGGACTGGAGTTTGGTAGAAAGAATGCTCAGTGAGCAGACCTGGGCCTCTGAACTGTCCCCTTGTATGTTTTTCACGGCCTTGCAGCTGACTCCTTGGAGCAGTGGTTCTTTGAGGTGTAGGTCAGACATTCATGGGGTGCTTCATCAAAGTGTACATGTCTGATGAATACCTACCCCCTGCTGTCCCTCTCTAGGTATCAGTGGGGCGGGGAATGTCACTCTCCTGGTGATTCTTGTACATGTTTCTTCTTCCCATTTCCAGTCATTTTTCCCACCTGACATTTTCTCCCTGCTCCTTATATTACATAATTCTTTATGGTCTTTCTCCTGTGTTTTGTATTCCTTCTCTGAGAGAGGGGACTCCAGTTGCATTGAGGTTCAAATGATGGTTTTGGTGTCTCAATTAAAGCTCTGAATGCACTTTTTTTAGTAAAAGCTTTGGTATAGGTGATGGCTACTATTCCAGAGTTAAATAGTGTACTTCAGATACAATTGAGTTTAATTGGCTTTTATATCTAGGAAGTTAACATTCTGAGTTCTAAGGAATGGACCTAAGAACTTTTGAAACAAAACTTAAAGCTGTTAAGGACTCATGGAGTCAGATGTGCAGTAGAGAACATCATTCTATACCTCCTGCCGTATCCCCCTCTTGTGACCCCCATTTCTTCCCTTTACTAGTAAGAAACCCAGGAGCAGGCAGTCTTTCTTGGGGATAACTGTAGATTGGCCCCTGGAAAGTGGGATGGAAAATTTGAAGGTAGTGCTCCTTTGTGTTTAAACAATTACTTGCTATCATATTTAGTAGTATGCTTTGCTGGTTTTTAGGTTGAGCCTATGCAGATAGTTAGCTGGAGCTGTAAAGAACCTTTTTATTCTTGAGTGACTGACTGCTTAGTAATCTACATAACAAATGAACCATTTTGCTTCAGAGATGTGAAATAGGCATCTATAAATGAATAGTTTTTGAAACTAAAGTTGTTAAGACAAAGTTCATCTTTTCACAGTAGGGTTTCCCAGAAAACCCTCTTTACTCTATTGAAATGCAGCTAGTTGAACTAGGAAAGCATATTCCAGTAATAGGCCCATGCAATTAGCCTTTAGTATAATGGAATGAATGCTAGAATTTTTTGTGCATTGTCATCATCAATTGATGTTAGTCCCAAACCACATAATAGCTAGAAACCTTGATTGAGAGACACAAACAAAGGTTTCTTATTCATGGGCATGCTTTAATTCTTGAAACTAGTAAAATGTTAGACTTTTAAATTTTATACTTTTTTGATAACCATCTACTGGTAAGATTAAGACATGGTGCGTTGGAATTATATTATTATTTTGAGTTAGAAGAAATGCCGAGAAACTCTTCATTTAGCATCATACCCAAACCAAGCCTTGTATAGAAATGACACGGTGTGCTGGTAAATTTTAAACCACCACCCTGGGGAGGGGGATAAAGCCCTGATTTGTAATGTTTGCTGATTTCTGAGGTATAAATACTCTTATCATGGCTGCTTTCAGGCTACTAGTGTGAAGTTGCTGAAGTTGGGAAAAAATGCGTATAATCAGCTGGCTTGAATTAATCTCAGCTATCAAATGTTCAGGATTTTACAGCCTGATTTTTTTTTTCCAGCCGGTATTTTAATAATCAGCTTATTCTTGTCTTTACCTTTGTCCTTTGTTTTTAAAAAATTGGTCTTACTGAGGTATAATTTATACGCAGTAAGATTCAGCAGTTTGTTGTTTTTGTTTTTGTTTTTGTTTTTTTTTGAGGCGGAGTCTCGCTCTGCCACCCGGGCTGGAGTGCAGTGGCCAGATCTCGGCTCACTGCAAGCTCCGCCTCCCGGGTTCCTGCCATTCTCCTGCCTCAGCCTCCCGAGTAGCTGGGACTACAGGCGCCCGCCACGTCGCCCGGCTAGTTTTTTGTATTTTTTAGTAGAGACGGGGTTTCACCGTGTTCGCCAGGATGGTCTCGATCTCCTGACCTCGTGATCCGCCCGTCTTGGCCTCCCAAAGTGCTGGGATTACAGGCTTGAGCCACCGCGCCTGGCCGATTCAGCAGTTCTAAGTGTATACATTTGATGAGTTTTTATACATGTATACCTCACCACAATCATGATATTCCATTACCCTTTCTATACACAGTTGCCAGATTAATTTTCCTAAAATCGTGCTTTGCATCCGTCATCTACCTAGGCATAAAACCTTCCCTGGCTATGTAGTTGTTCATAGGATAAAGTACAAAATTCTGTGGTCTGGTTCTCTTACCATCTTGCTTTTTGTCTACTTATCTGCCTTTATCTACCACAACCTGGCTACATGGACCTCTTATTCCAATAAAACTGATCAGCTGGTTGTAGGCACAGTTCCTGCATCTGTGCCTTTGCTCTCAGCTGTACCCTGCCTACGATATTCCTTGGACCTCATATTCCTTCTTGACTGCTTGGCCTTAAAGTCTGGCTCAAGCCCCATTTTCTTATACGATCCAGGCTTTACTGATTACTCCTGCATTCCAACTGCTATTATACCATTTGTTGTGGCACTTAACTATCACAACTTGTGTTGAAATTCCAGAGATGTTTTTTGGAGTCATTTGATCTTACCCAACAAAGCTGTAAACTATGATGGGGTAGGAAACGTACAATGGAGTTTTTAGCACCTTGCTCAAGAAAAAAAAAACCCTAATAAATGGCTCTTGATGATGATAAACCTGTAAGCAGCTCTTCCAACTCAGTGAGTCACAAATTCAGTAACACTGCTGTGGAAAATAGTACTCTGCTATACCATTGACGTAGAGACTGAAGGTTTGGTCTGTCTCGGAGCATAAATGTATAGTAATGTCTCTCAAAACTAGTAGTAGTCATTAAAATGCACATTGGAGATTTTATCTCTGCCTTGAAAATTCATCCAAAGGTAGTTAGCATCATGGACTTTGGACTTTTGGCAAGGATTAAGTGTTTAAAGTAGGTCTCAAAAGAAACTTCTTTGTTTCTCTCAACCAGCTTTATTGCACTTTCTGAAGTACTGGTAAGAGGTCAGGAGGGTGTATCTCATTGGTTTCTTTACTGTCCCAGGAAGCCATATTATGGTATTCTGAAAGAACTTTTGTCTTTTTCAGTAACTTTACTATAAGCGAATTGTTTTTTTCTTTCTTTTTAAAACTTGTGTTTTTTCTGTAAGACGTTGCATACTTGTTGAAAGCAGACATTAAATGATAACCTAACAAATACTTGTAGGTTCCTTTTATTCTCTTAAATATTGGCTTTACTCAGGGCTGGGCGCATGGCTCACACCTGTAATCCCAGCACTTTGGGAGGCTGATGCGGGTGGATCACATGAGGCCAGGAGTTCGAGACCAGCCTGGCCAACATGGTGAAACCCTGTCTTTACTAAAAATACAGAAATTAGCCGCATGTGGTGGTGCACACCTGTAATCCCAGCTACTCAGGAGGCTGAGGCACAAGAATCAGTTGAACCGGGAGGCAGAGGTTGCAGTGAGCCGAGATGGCACCATTGCACTCTAGCCTGGGTGACACAGCAAGACTCCGTCTTAAAAAAAAAAAAAATTGGCTTTACTCGGGGTTTCACAGTTCATCCTTATCTCTTGGTAGGTAGTACCCTATTCTTGAGTGATTTCGTCTATTATTGCCTGAATGTGTTTTTAGAATAAAAATTCCATATCTCTTGAGCTCTGGTCTCAGATGGCCAAATGCTTACTGGGCATCTTCTCTTTGCTGCTTTTCAGAGACTCTAGATTCAGCATGCCCTAAATGGAACATCTCTATAAGTCTTTTTTTTTTTTTGGAGATGGTGTCTTGCTCAGTGGCCCCAGCTGGAATACAGTGACACTATCGTAACTCATTGTAACCTCTAACATCTGGGCTCAAACCATCCTCCTGCTTTGGCTTTCTGAGTAGCTGGGACTACAGGCGTGAGCCACTGTGCCTGGCCTATCTGTAAGTCTTAGGCACCCTCTTATTCCTCCATTGCTGAATTGTATTACCATCAGCAATCCAAGATAACTCAAGATAACTCAACTTGAGATAACTCAAGCCAGAAACCTTGGAATCATCCTTGGTTTGTCCCTCTTCCTTCTCTTTCTGTATCTGTCAGGTCCACCTCAAACATTTCTTTTTTTTTTTTTTTTTTTTTTTTTTTTGAGGCGGAGTCTCGCTCTGTCGCCCGGACTGGAGTGCAGTGGCCGGATCTCAGCTCACTGCAAGCTCCGCCTCCCGGGTTTACGTCATTCTCCTGCCTCAGCCTCCGGAGTAGCTGGGACTACAGGCGCCCGCCACCTCGCCCGGCTAGTTTTTGTATTTTTTTAGTAGAGACGGGGTTTCACCGTGTTAGCCAGGATGGTCTCGATCTCCTGACCTCGTGATCCGCCCGTCTCGGCCTCCCAAAGTGCTGGGATTACAGGCTTGAGCCACCGCGCCCGGCCCATTTCTTAAAAAAATCCTTTGCCTCCTCTGTTTTGAGTTCTGGCCAACCTTATCCTTTGTTGGGAAGGGGACTCCCCTGCCTTCAAAGCATCTAATTTGTGAACTACGAGCAGATCTACTTCCATGGCATCAGATAAACCAAGCTCATAAGTCTGAAAGGTACAACTGGAAAACCAGCATATAATTTTCATTGTGTACCAGTGTCTCTGCTCCCTGTAGGAAAACATAGTTGGAATCCCATACTATCACTGGAAAGAAGGTTATTTGAGAAGGAGTTAGAACAAAAACAATGAGATAAATCAAATGTATAATGGTCTGACACAATCTGATGATGCCACCATCTCATCGTAGATCTTTTGTGACCAGAAAACTCATGTCTATGAACAAAGACTACTTTTTCTCCCCTATCCAGTTGTCTCAGTGGCCCCTGCCAGTCTTTCTCTTTTTCTTTTTCTTTTTTTCTTTTCTTTTTTTTTTTGAGACGGAGTCTCGCTCTGTTGCCCAGGCTGGAGTGCAGTGGCACGGTCTTGGCTCACTGCAAGCTCCGCCTCCCAGGTTCACGCCATTCTCCTGTCTCAGCCTCCCAAGTAGTTGAGACTACAGGTGCCCACCACCACGCCCGGCTAATTTTTTGTATTTTTAGTAGAGATGGGGTTTCACCGTGTTAGCCAGGATGGTCTAAATCTCCTGACCTCGTGATCCGCCTACCTCGGCCTCCCAAAGTGCTGGGATTACAGGCGTGAGCCACCGCGCCCGGCCATCTTTCTCTTTTTCATTCTTCTTCTGTGCTTGCAGGGATGACCCTTTTGTGAGATACCTGGACTGTTTGCATGTCTGAATACATTGATTCTGGCTGTACTTGAATCTTGCTATGTGGGAAACCAGATTTTCTCTTTCAGATGGCTTGTACTCCCCTCAGTCATTGTGTGTTGATCTCCAGTTGAACTCTGAGGGGCCATCTTACTTCATGTCCTTGGAAAACACTTCACTGTAGCTGCCATGTAAGGGCAAAATGCTAATCTTCCATTGCATTTAGCCAGCATCACCACTCTTGAAAACACCTTTGGCTTCCCCACCTCTTGGATTAGGACAGGAGCACCTTCCGTGTGCCTCCTCAGCACTGCTGGGTGACCCTCATATCACTCTCATCTTCCTTTTTGGTAATTTATTGATTGTTCATTTCCCCAGTAAACTTGGAGCTTTCAGAGGGCAGATGCTCTCTTATTTCCAGATCCTACTGTCTAGCGTAGTGCCTGGCACCTACTCACACTATTCATTTAACCAGTTTCTGTTGAGCATCCACTGACACTTAGCTGAGGCTAGGCACTCAGCTAAATGTCAGGAGTAAAGGCAAATAAGGTTCTTGCCCTCTTGGAACTCGAATTTCGTTTGAGGTGAGGGAGGATGTAAGAAGACAAAATAGTACTGATGATAAAACCTACAAGGAAATAGACAGTAGAGTGAGGTAGAGAATAATTGGAATGGTCCATTGGGCATGTACTTCAGGTGATGGGAAGGTCTCTAAGAAAGTGCCGTTTAGACACACCATAAAGGCCTGGTGCAGTGGCTTACACTGTTAATTCCAGCACTTTGGAAAGCCAAGGCAGGAGGATCCCTTAAGGTCAGGAGTTTGAGAACAGCCTGGCCAACATAGCGAGATCCCCATCTCTATTAAAAAAAAAAAAGACACACCATAAAGTATAAGAATCAGCAAGCTATCTGTCGAAACAGGGAAATAAGGGCTGGGCAGAAGAAACAGCCATTGCAAAGGCCCTGAGGAGGAAGAGAGCTTATTGTGTTTGAGGAAATGAAAGAAGACCAGTGTGTCTAGAAAGGTAGAGGGAAGAACGTGGCAGACTGAGACCATTTCAGGCGTATTGTGGGCTTGGATGAGTGAAATTAGACAGCTGTCGATACAGTGAGTGATTCACATACTTTAGATTCACTTGGAACTAGCACTATTATAACTTGGGATTCTAAATGTTAATTTTGCACATTCTTTTCTGGACTGTTAATACTCAAAAATAATGATTGAAAGATAACTTATAATTTATTATTTTTTAAGAGACAGAGTGTCACTCTGTTGCCGAGGCTGGAGTAGAGATGCCAGCATAGCTACCTGTAGCCTTGAGCTCCTGGGCTCAAGGGATCCTCCCATTTCAACCTCCTCAGTAGCTTGGATAACAAGTGTGTAACACTGTGCTCAGCTAGTTTTGTTTTGTTTTTTAAATAATAGAGATGGGGTCTTGCTTTGTTGTCTAGGCTAGTCTCGAATTCCTGGGCTCAAGCAATCCTCCTGCCTTGGCCTCCCAAAGTGCTGGGATTACAGACGTGAGCCACCACACGCAGCCATAGTTTTAAAATTTTTGTAGGTATGGCGTCTTGCTGTGTTGCCCAGGCTGGTCTCAAACTCCTGGCCTCAAGTGGTCCCCGGACCTGGGTCCCCTAAAGTGTTGGGATTACAGGCAGAAGCCACTATGCCTGGCTGAGAATTTCAGTCTTTATGTGAAATATATCCTACAGTTACAGACACTCTTAAGAAGTTCCTTTTCTTGTCTGAATTTCTATCCCTCAGGAGCCTGGAATAAAGCTATATTGAGAGTTTTCTGTGTCATATTGAGAATTTTCACGTGGTCTTATTAACAGTTGTTGCATTCTGCTGGTTGATCTATTTTAGCACAACTGTTGAAATAAATACTATTCATTTAATGCCACATCCTTATCTGAAAATCAGTTCAAGGATAAGCACAGCTGAGTCATTTAAGCTTGTATAAGTACAGTTTTTGAACTTCGTGGATAGTGCTTTAAACTAGTGTTTAGATTCTCTGTAGGTGCAAGGCTTCTTTCCTCCCCTGCTCTCACACATTCTGTCCCCTTGGCTGCACTGGGTTGCATATGCATTATTGGGGTTAATGGGAAGCCAAATGCAGAGCAGGGAACCACAGTGAGTAGCAGCTCTACGACTCAATAGCAGTCTGACCTTGGACAGGGTTGCAGCCCGACAATGTATTCATTTTTTATAATGGAAACAATACTTACATGATAGGATTGTTGAGAGGATTAGATGATGTAACATATGTAAGACACTAACACCTCTTGATAGAGGCTTGGTAAATATTTGGCACCTGTTAATCCTCAGTTTCCCCATAGGGTGAATATGTTTATCCCCACTTTTGTAAATGGTAGCAGGAGGCAAGGCTTAGAGAACATTTCACTTGCCTTAGGCTGGTGCTTCTCAGTCACTGGTGACTCTTGTTAAAATGCAGATTTTGATTGGGTTAGTCTGAAACTGGGGTGCAGTGTGTTAATTTCTAACAAGCTCCTCCACCTTAAGTAGGTAGGCCCTAGGCTACTTAACCTAGGAAATGGGGCAGATGGGCCTCAAACCCAGGTTTACTCTATTCCAAAGCCTTCCCCCGTCCCATGGAGCCTCCCTTATTCTCACGTGTGCAATGGGCTTTTTGTTTGAGATGGAGTCTCGCTCTGTTGCCCAGGCTGGAGTGCAATGGCACGATCTCGGCTCACTGAAACCTCCGCCTCCCAGGTCCAAGCAATTCTCCTGCCTCAGCCTCCCAAGTAGCTAGGATTGCAGGTACCTGCCACCATGCCTGGCTAATTTTTTTTTTTTTTTTTGTTTGAGATGGAGTCTCGCTCTGTTGCCCAGGCTGGAGTGCAATGGCACGATCTCGGCTCACTGAAACCTCCGCCTCCCAGGTCCAAGCAATTCTCCTGCCTCAGCCTCCCAAGTAGCTAGGATTGCAGGTACCTGCCACCATGCCTAGCTAATTTTTTGTATTTTTAGTAGAGACGGGGTTTTGCCATGTTGGCCAAAACCAACATGGCTGGTCTTGAACTTGTGACCTCAGGTAATCTGCCTGCCTCAGCCTCCCAAAGTGCTGAGATTACAGCTGTGAGCCACTGTGCCCGGTCATGTAATGGGTTTTGTTAAGAGGCTTGTATTTAATCACTCCTTAGACTACTAAGATCAGGTTATTTTTTTTTATTCATTTGCTCAGCCTTTACTTAGAACTCTTTGTATGCTTAGTTCCCTTTTTGAAGATATACTTTGAAAGAAGTAGGACTAGGTGAAAACGGGTTAATACTACTTAATGTTGTCTGTTGGACAATTACTTGTTGTCTCATCGTGTTAAATATGCCCCATTTTTCTTCTCTGCCCCACACCCCACCCACCACCACCAAACTTGCTCCTGCTACTTCTACCCACCTTTTATTTTTGTTAGAACAGTGTCATTGGTCGGGTGCAGTGACTCACACCTATAACGCCAGCTCTTTGGGAGGCTGAGGTGGGTGGATTACTTGAGGTCAAGAGTTTGAGACCAGCCTGGCCAACATGGTGAAACCTCATCTCAACTAAAAATACAAAAAATTAGCTAGATGTGGTGACGGGCACCTGTAATCCCAGCTATTCAGGAGGCCGAGGCAGGAGAATCGCTTGAACTCGGGAGGCGGAAGTTGCAGTGAGTTGAGATCGCACATTGCACTCCAGCCTGGGCAACAAGAGCGAAACTCCATCTCAAAAAAAAAAAAACAAAAAACAGTATCATCATCTACTAGATTGGAAATATCAGATGATATTGAGTCTTTCTTCTCCCTCATATACAATTAGTCATCCAGTTCTTTTAGTTCTTCAAAATCTCGTTGAAATGTGGCTTCCCCTCCAGCCAGTCTGCTGCCTGTCAGAGCTTACCTGTCTGTGCATTAGCCCCCACCGACATCTCTCCTACCAGCGTCTCCCCGTGGCGCTGTGCAGTCTCGCTGTTGGTCACCTTCCTAATCAGAACAAGCCTGAGTGTGCCACACTCCTCTCCAGAAACCCTGTGGTCTTGATAGAGAGAGGCAAATCAGGTGGCTCAAAGAACAGACTTGAACTAAACTGCCTGGGCTCCTGTCCTCCCTCCACAACTCACCAACCGCAAATAGTGAGAAAGGTACATTTGCTGGGGAAAACATTTAAATACAAATACTCATCTTGATGTGTTTAAACATGTTGAGACAGTTCTGTCTGAGTTGAGGAACAAATTAAGGATAGATACATTGGTTTCTTATTAATTTCGTGTTTAAGACAGTGCTTATTGCCTTGAGGAAAAATACTGTAAAGAAAAAGAAAACGCCAGCTCATGCCTGTAATCCCAACACTTTGGGAGGCCAAGGTGGGTAGATCACGAGGTCAGGAGATTGAGACCATCCTGGCTAACATGGTGAAACCCCATCTCTACTAAAAATACAAAAAATTAGCTGGGCGTGGTGGCGGGCGCCTGTAGTCCCAGCTACTTGGGAGGTTGAGGCAGGAGAATGGCGTGAGCCTGGGAGGCGGAGCTTGCAGTGAGTTGAGATCCGGCCACTGTTCTCCAGCCTGGGTGTCAGAGCGAGACTCTGTCTCAAAAAAAAGGAAAAGAAAAGAAAAAGAAAACTTACTCATATAATACTATGTGGCTCAGAAGTGAATATTTACACGGTCATAATGTAATCTCTAAATAGTGATTTGACCAACAATGGTGATGTGATTGTATTCCATGGAGAGGGAGAAGAAATATGGAGTTGAGTTGAAAATCCTGATACTCCAATGTGAGAAAGTTTGAAACTGTAATTTGATAATATTTGAAACTATAAAATCAAATAGTATATACAAATGTTATATAGATATAGAGAATTATCTTCCATGTGTTTGAATTATCTTCTATGGGATCTCACATTTAAGTAGTCAAGGGTAAACTCTATGACTTTTAGCAAATTGGAGAATAACATGTGTTACATTAATGTTGAATATTGAGGTAATTAAATCCATGTCATTATTTTGTGAGAACACATTATTTTGTGTGCTGTAATAGCACAGTAGTTTGGAATGAGGAGCTATTTGACATATCAGGTCCGCCTAAGAAATTAAAAATATAACTTCATATCCTATTTTGGGCATAGATTTATTTTATTATTTTAATTTTTTAAATTAAAATTTAAATTAAAAGTGATTTAAGGCCGGGCGCGGTGGCTCAAGCCTGTAATCCCAGCACTTTGGGAGGCCGAGACGGGCGGATCACGAGGTCAGGAGATCGAGACCATCCTGGCTAACATGGTGAAACCCCGTCTCTACTAAAAATACAAAAAACTAGCCGGACAACGTGGCGGGCGCCTGTAGTCCCAGCTACTTGGGAGACTGAGGCAGGAGAATGGCGTGAGACCAAGAGGCAGAGCTTGCAGTGAGTGGAGATCACGCCACTGTTCTCCAGCCTGGGTGTCAGAGCGAGACTCTGTCTCAAAAAAAAGGAAAAGAAAAGAAAAAGAAAACTTACTCATATAATACTATGTGGCTCAGAAGTGAATATTTACACGGTCATAATGTAATCTCTAAATAGTGATTTGACCAACAATGGTGATGTGATTGTATTCCATGGAGAGGGAGAAGAAATATGGAGTTGAGTTGAAAATCCTGATACTCCAATGTGAGAAAGTTTGAAACTGTAATTTGATAATATTTGAAACTATAAAATCAAATAGTATATACAAATGTTATATAGATATAGAGAATTATCTTCCATGTGTTTGAATTATCTTCTATGGGATCTCACATTTAAGTAGTCAAGGGTAAACTCTATGACTTTTAGCAAATTGGAGAATAACATGTGTTACATTAATGTTGAATATTGAGGTAATTAAATCCATGTCATTATTTTGTGAGAACACATTATTTTGTGTGCTGTAATAGCACAGTAGTTTGGAATGAGGAGCTATTTGACATATCAGGTCCGCCTAAGAAATTAAAAATATAACTTCATATCCTATTTTGGGCATAGATTTATTTTATTATTTTAATTTTTTAAATTAAAATTTAAATTAAAAGTGAT
>NW_012114955.1:2313398-2337116 GCF_000951035.1 Colobus angolensis palliatus | reverse complement strand
TAAAATCACTTTGTCGCCCAGCCTGGAGTGCAGTGATGTGATTTCGGGTCACTGCAGTCTCCACTTTCCATTTTCAAGCGATTCTCCTGCCTCAGCCTCCCAAGTAGCTGGGATTACAGTTGTGTGCCACCACACCTGGCTAGTTTTTGTATTTTTAGTAGAGATGGGGTTTTGCCATGTTGGCTAGGCTAGTCTCGTACTCCTCACCTCAAGTAATCCACCTGCCTTGGCCTTCGAAAGTGCCGGAATTACAGGCGTGAGCCATGGCATCCAGCCCTATTTGGGCATAGATTTAGAAGTACAAATACTTTTTAAGTGTTTGAGGTGTAGGTAAAATACTACTCCTTGTTATTTGATTACGAGGTGCTGTATCAGAGTAAACTCTGTCCTTATTTTTAGTATTTTTCTGATCAGGTTCTGGAGTTAACCTGTCTCACAGGTTAAGTGAGATTTAATTGATGAGCCTTCTCTTTGAGATAGTTGATGAAAGGTGCTTCATATCTTAGTAAGTTTTTGTTTATGAATCCTGAGCACATGCACATGTTGTGTTAGAGAAGCAAGAAGGAAGGTCAGTAGAGTGAATCCTTGTGAAAAGCATGCTTTTCCCCGTGGGTCACCTAGCCAGGGCTCTATTGGATTGGTGAACAGCCTGAGAGAAAAAAAGCGCTGGGCAGTTTGAGCTGCATTTGGCAATTGAGGTGGTGTTTAAAGGTGAACTTTGTTTTACTATAAAAGCTTTAATACCAGTATTGGTGAGAGCATGAGGGAAACAGGTCTGCTCATGTGATGGTAGTTAGAAAGTAACTGGGTGCAACCTTTTTGAAGGATGTTTAGGCATTATGTATCAAAATTAGGGATACAGCCCTTTGAATAGAAGTTCCACTTCTAGAAATTGCAAACAGATACTTGAAAAAATATACCAACAGACATGTACTGGGATGTTTATTGTAACTAATAGCAAAAAACAACAACAACAACAAAACAGACAACAGCCTTCCTATTCACTAATGGATATGAAATTATGGATAGGTAAATTATGGTATATGGACATTATGCAAGCACTAGAAAAAGGAGTTTAAATCTGTATGTCCTCAAACATACCCTCCATGGATGCATGGGCAGAGGTATTTGCAGAACAGTTTGTACCTACATGTCTTTGTGTATGTGATGACGTGGATGTGTGTGTATATAAACATGTCTATGGAAAGTGCATAGGCAGTGGTAGTATCTAGGCAGTGGGACTAGAAGTTGTGGGGTGGAAAGGCTATTTTAAGCCCCAGTCATGTTTTTAAAAGACAAGAAGAAAAACGGGCCTGATCTGAAAGACAAGAAGAAAAACGGGCCTGATCTGAAAGACAAGAAGAAAAACAGGCCTGATCTGAAAGACAAGAAGAAAAACGGGCCTGATCTGAAAGACAAGAAGAAAAACGGGCCTGATCTGAAAGACAAGAAGAAAAACGGGCCTGATCTAAAAGACAAGAAGAAAAACGGGCCAACACTTGATCTGATGAGGTTATTTGGTTGTATTGAAGGTGCTCTCGTGTCTTTCAGGAGGGACTCTCCTCTGCACTGTGCCCTCTGATTGCAGCACCAGCACATCTCACATGGTGGCACCTGAACCTATCAGTTCTACTTGTCTCCGTGATGCAAACACAAGAGAAGGAAACTCAATAGTTTTGTCACCTTTTCAATGTCAAGTTTTCTTACTATACATACATCCACTGTTGTGTATGTGTCTAGGTTTGTTTTCTGTTGTTTTGCTAAATAGCTTGATTTTTTTCATATTATTCAATTATTTAGGAAGTACTACTTCTTGTGAGAAACTTGATTTTTAATTTCCTTCTCATACTTCGTAACAATACAGCCTTTATTCTTATTGTTGATGCATATTTAAATCTCAAACTTCTACTTAAGTGATTAGGTTGGTTTCCATACTGTTTATTTATCACTTCCATATGTCCTAATTGTACCTGACAGATAATTTCTTAACTGTGTGTTAATCATTTCTGTTGGTCTTGAGCTAGCAGTTTTGCTAACATGGCAGGGTGGCTTCTTCTCTGAGATCTATCACCTGTTAGTAGTATGATGCTGAAAATAACTCTACGACTCTTGTAACATCGCACACCTAGATACAGTCTACTTTCACCTCCCTTGACTTTCCAGGGTTTTCTTGCTTATTTACTCATATTGATGTGATTTTCTTATGGTAGGGTGTTTCTTTAAAGCAGTTCTTTTCCGTAAAATAATTCATTTCTTTTGCTTTTACTATGGACTTTTTAAAAAAACAGCATTCTGGTTTCTTTTGAAAGTTTTTAATCCCATTTCTTCCATCCTAAATGTTAATAAAGATAATAAATACAGACAGCTTATAATAGCTATTTGAACATATTATCAAATAAGGTATTTTTCTATTAACTACACTTCTGTATAGTTTTTAAGCAGAATTTCAATCAAGAAGACACTGCTATTTTTCCATATCTCTTTAGATTACTTTTTGATTTTTTAAAACACTGTTTATGCAAGTTTTTATCAAACTTCCAACAGATAATGGGTACTGCCTCTCATAAATCTTCCAAAGGGACAATGGAAGCTGGGCCCAGTTGAATAAAGGCATATTTATTTGTTTTGGAACGCAGAGTTCTCTGCGTGTAGATTGCATTTAGCATTCTGTCTAGTGTATCCATATGTAGTTTTGCTTTTTTCAGAATAAAACCTTGACAGTAATTTTGAACCTGTTACTTTCTTTTTGCGTGTATTGCTTTAAAAAGTCCGAACTCTAGGCCGGGCGCGGTGGCTCAAGCCTGTAATCACAGCACTTTGGGAGGCCAAGATGGGCGGATCATGAGGTCAGGAGATCAAGACCATCCTGGCTAACACGGTGAAACCCCGTCTCTACTAAAAAAGTCCGAACTCTAATGTTCTCTTCCCCTTTTAAAGTTTTATGAAATCAAGGTTAAATTGATATTAGTGCCACTTAATATTTGACGCCTGTTATGCCTAATGAACTTGAAGTAGTAAAGGGAGCAGCAGGGGTCAGCCACTCATGTTATGCAAGATAACTAGAGATCGAGCGGGCTATGATTAGAGCTTTAGACTAGGAGGTTCTAACCTGTTTATAAGAGCAAACTTATTGTTTATATATGCATATGTGTTACCTTTTCCTTTTTCCTATGGATTCATAGGTATTTATATTTGAATTTTAAGAATTTTCTTGATACTATATTATAGAAGTCATTAAGATAGGGAATCAATCTCTAGAGACATTAACTGGTAATTAGCCAGTATAGGGAAGGAAAGGAAGATGAGGCATGGTCTGGTTTGTGGACTGGGTCTTCGAGTAAGTGGCTCCATAACTTTGGGGTGTGCTGAATATAATGTAAGAGGAAGAGGGTGATGGCATATCTAGCATCTCTTCCTGCTTATTTTTTATGATCCATTATTCACACTTTGATCATCTTTATCTGCTGAATGGGTACCACAGCTTGGTATTTATTAATTATCACCTACCACTCTACAAGTTAACTATTTGTCACTATGAAGAATGCCAAAAAAAAAATTTCCTCGTAAAATTTAACTGCTTACTGTGAATGATTCATTTATGCCTGAATAAAATGTCTGTGAGTAGAGATTTTTATGCACTGACTTAGCTAAATGCTATCTTCATTGAGTAGCATTGCAGTCTATATGTCAAGTCAGAGTAAAAACTATATTTAAAATGGAAAATAAAAGGGCCAGCCAAGGTGACTCACACCTATAATCCCAGCACTTTGGGAGCCTGAGGTAGAAGGATCACTTGAGACCAGTAGTTTGAGACTAGTCTGGGCAACATAAGGAGACCTCATCTATACAAGAACTAAAAAATGAGCCTGAAGCGCTGATGTGTGCCTGTAATCCCAGCTACCGGGGTGGCTGAGGTGGGAGGATCGTTTGAACCTGGGAGGGTCGAGGCTGCAGTGAGCTGAGTCAAGATCTCGCCACTGGACTCCAGCCTGGGCAACAGAGTGAGATACTGTTTCAGTCAATCAGTAAATAAATAAATACAATGAAAATAAAATGAAAAATGGAAGCAGTGTTCTTAAAGTTTTTTTTTTTTTTTTTTTTTTGAGACGGAGTCTCACTCTGTCACCCAGCCTGGAGTGCAGTAGTGTGATCTCGGCTCACTGCAACATCTGCCTCTTAAGATTCGAGTGATTCTCCTGCCTCAGCCTCCGGAGTAGCTGGGATTACAGGTGCCCCGCCACCACATCCAGCTAATTTTTTGTATTTTTTAGTAGAGACAGGGTTTTGCCACGTTGGAGGCTGGTCTTGAACTCCTAACCTCAGGTGATCCACCTGCCTCGACTCCCAGAGTGCTGGAATTACAGGCGTGAGCCACAACGCCCGGCCAAGATTTTTCAAGGAACACTGGGAACTTGAATACCAAAGGCACTACATAGATACTCCATAAAGTCATATTAAATTTAGCTTTTTATTGAGAAGTTGCTTTGTGTTGAACACTCTGGGTGGTGTAGCAAAGACACATACAGCCCAAAAGGGGAAGTAGGATTTTTTTGTTGTTGTTTTTGAGACAGAGTCTTGCTTTGTCGCCCAGGCTGGAGTGCAGTGGCGCGATCTCGCCTCACTGCAAGCTCCACCTCCCGGGTTCATGCCGTTCTCCTGGCTCAGCCTCCTGAGTAGCTGGGACTACAGGCGCCCGGCTAATTTTTTTGTATTTTTAGTAGAGATGGAGTTTCACCGTGTTAGCCAGGATGGTCTCGATCTCCTGACCTCATGATCCACCTGCCTCGGCCTCCCAAAGTGCCGGGATTACAGGCGTGAGCCACTGTGTCCGGCTTAGTAGGATGTTTTTAAATAGATATTTTGGGGAGGGGGAATTGGGGGGAAGATAAATAGATGTTTTCATTAGGATTTTGCAGAGGGCCACCTGATTATTTGTATGTCTTTGTGTCATTTATGGGGAAATTATATGTTGCCTATGACTTGGAAGTTTTCAAAGTGAGTTGCTCTTGTCATTTTTAAGCTTGTGATTTGTTTTCCTTGTCTTGCCAGCCTCCTGTGATTAGGTAGGTTCTGCCTTTGGAATGACAAAGTTCTTCCTGCATGTTTTTCTCATGTGCACAATGGTTTTGTTTCCCCTCCACCCTTAGAATTTGCAGGTCTAGGTCCTCCACCTGTGCTTCCCTTCATGTCATAGCCCCCATGTGACAGGTGCTAGAGACTGCGACAGCCATAACTAAATGCCACTTGGGACTTCTGCACAGCATGTCAGATGCACAGCTCATTGTTTGCCTCCAGGCCTACAGTTAACCAGGAAAGATTTTTGTTGTCTAATTATTTTATAATTTCCTGAGAGCAGAAAAAGTGGATTTTGATTAAGTACCAGATGTCTTTTAAGGTCCTACCTTCTAAAAGTTTTCCAAAAAGTCTTCAAAACAATTTTTCTAGATTTGGAATTTCATTGTGGACCTGTTAATGTCTCTGAAGTGTCTCATGTCTTGAGAACCTTGTAGGACTTTATTCTCTGCAGTTCAATCCAAGTTTGCAGATTTTAAACTGAATGCTTGACTAGCTGATAGTTATTTGACAGTGAGTGTCAGTCTTTCCATAGAAGTAGGATGTGCTTTGAGAAAAGAAGTTAAAAAAATGATGGGGATGGGCCAGGCACGGTGGCTCAGGCCTGTAATCCTAGCACTTTGGGAGGCTGAGGTCGGTGGATCACCTGAGCTCAGGAGTTCGAGACCAGCCTATCCAACATGGTGAAACCCCATCTCTACTAAAAATACAAAAAATTAGCTGGGCATGGTGGTGTGTGCCTGTAATCCCAGCTACTTGGGAGGCTGAGGCAGGAGAATCACTTGAACCCGGGAGGCGGAGGTTGTGTAATTGCAGTATTTTGGGAGGCCGAGGCGGGCGGATCGCCTGAGGTCAGGAGTTCAAGACCAGCCTGGCCAACATGATGAAATACAAAAATACAAAAATTAGCCATGCGTGGTGGCAGGCGCCTGTAATCCCTGCTACTTGGGAGGCTGAGGCAGGAGAATCGCTTGAACCTGGGAGACGGAGGTTGCAGTAAGCCGAGACCACACCATTGCACTCTAGCCTGGGCACAAGAACGAAACTCCGTCTTTAAAAAAATATATATATATAATATATATATAAAATCACTTCATCTGTCTGAGAGGCTAAAATTGTATTAAGGTCTCAGACTGACAACTTCATTCATGTGTTCATCTTATTTTTAAATTTATTTAAATTTATTTATTTTTAAGCGACAGAGTCTATCTTTGTCGCCCAGGCTGGAGTTCAGTAGTGTCATCATAGCCTGCTACAGCCTCAAACTCTTGGGCTCCAGCAATCCTCCTGCCTCAGCCTCCAGAGTAGCTGGGACTACAGGCTTGTACCACCCTGCCCAGCTAATTTTTTGGTATTTTTTGTAGAGATGGGGGTCTCACTATGTTGCCCACGCTGGTCTCTAACTTGACTCCTGGGCTCATGTGGTCCTCCCCTGTCAGCCTCCCGACTAGCTAGGGCTATAAGCATGTACTGCCGTGCCTGGCTAATGTTTAAAAATTTTATTTTTGTAGAGACTGGATTTTGTTAATGTTGCCCAGGCTGGTCTCAGACTCCTGGCCTCAAGCGATCTTTCTTCCCTTGCTTCCCAAAGTGCTGGGATTATAGGTGTGAGCCACTACACCTGGTCTCATGTTCATTTATAGTCTACTATTTGCTGGGTACTCTTCTGTGAACAAAATAAACAATTCCTGCTCTTACGGAGCTTGCACTGCAGTAGGAGATATAAGTAAAATATATAGTATATTGCATGGTGGGAATGTTAGGAGTATGTGGTTGTAAATAGGATATCCCTGAAGGCCTCATTGAGAGGGAGACATTAGAGCACATATGCTTTGTTTACACTTAGAAATTTAGAGCTTGATTTAGAAATTAGAAGATTGATTTGGAGATCCAAGTTTTTGATTTCTCATGAAAATTAGACACTGTAGCAGCGTTGGAGCTTTCTACTGGCTCTGCCAAGTCTATTCAGCTGTAAAGGCCCGTGAGGGCTCTGTTTAATGTCCCATAATTCCTGTGGCTGTTACCTTAGTTGAGGCCTTGAATATTTCTTTTCTACTCTTTTGCTTTAACTTTGTTTATTCCCACCTTCAGCCACTCCTACACACCACAGTTGGGTTATCTTTGTAAAGCATAGGTAGATGCACTGTGCATGGAATACTGTTTCCCTGTTTGCCAGATAAAATACACACTTCGGAGCCCTCCGTAATCTGGTCTTGGCCTACTTTCTAGTATTCCCTGGGGTCCAGTCATTAAAATAAAAATGTATTGTTCTCATTTTCCCGAATCAGTCCTATACTAAATCTTTGCATTAAATTCCTTCTCCCACCTCGACGTGTCCAAATCACACTCTGTTTAGGACATTTTGTAAATCCTTGCCTTCCAAAGCAGACCATCCCTATCCCTCCCTCCGGGCTGGAAGAAATCTCTTCTACTCTAAGCTATAGTAGTACTTTATGCAAACTCTTTCTGTACTTGTTAATGAACAGATCTCGTGTTCGCTTGCTAGACTTCAAACTTCCGGAAGGCAGTCTCTGTGTAAGAGTAGTTTTTGTGGCTGAGCATGGTGGCTCAAGCCTATAATCCTAGCATTTTGGGAGGCTGACATGAGCGGATCACTTGAGATCAGGAGTTCAAGACCAGCCTGGCCAATGTGGTGAAACTCCATCTCTACTAAAAATACAAAAATTAGCCAAGCATGGTGGCGCACTTCTGTAATCCCAGCTACTCAGGAGGCTGAGGCAGGAGAATGGCTTGAACCTGGGAGGCGGAGGTTGCAGTGAGCCAAGATCTGGCCACTGTGCTCCAGCCTGGGTGACAGAGCCAGACTCCGTCTTAAAAAAAAAAGACAGGGTCTTGCTATGTTGCCCAGGCTGGTCTCTAACTCCTGGGCTCAAACAATCCTCCCACAAACAATCCCTCCTAAAGTGCGAGGATGGCAGGCGTGAGCCACTGCAATGGTCCCTAATTCTTTATACCTATGGATTTCATCACTGATAGAAGCCACTTCCCATTGTCTTTTCTCTATGCTACTTTTTTTTTTCTCTTTACTTAGCAAACCTTTCCCAAGATGTGCTCATTTTCTGAATAGCTTTTATTTCTGCCATTCAATTTCTCTTTTGAATAAAAGGCTTCCCCCTCTTCATTTGAAGAACATTAAAAACCCTTAAAATTTTTTCAGCTTCTTATTTCAGTTAGGAGCCTTTCTATTGGATATGACCATTTTTCCTTGTAGTTTAAGAGTATATCTTTGGTTAGGATGTTGCCCAGAGGCTGTTTGTCATGGATATACAGACACATGCTTGTCTTTCTTCTATGTGATTGAATTTTTCATAGACATCATCCTTATGAAGCCACTTGAACTTGTTTCCTTCAGAATGTTAGCTGTTGATTTACTGTCTTGGCAGAGTATGCTTCTCTTTCAATGTAAAGTCTCTGTTTTTTTGGTTTTTGGTTTTGTTTGTTTTTTGAGATGGAGTTTCACTCTTGTTGCCCAGGCTGGAATGCAATGGCGTGGTCTCGACTCACCATAACCTCCGCCTCCCGAGTAGCTGGGATTACAGGCATGTGCCACAATGCCTGGCTAATTTTGTATTTTTAGTAGAGACGAGGTTTCTCCGTGCTAGTCAGGCTGGTCTCAAACTCCCGACCTCAGGTGATCCACCTGCTTCGGCCTCCCAGAGTGCTGGGATTACAGGCGTGAGCCACCATGCCCAGCCAGTCTTTGCTTTCTTAAATACTGGATCACTTGCTATTTTTTGTCTTCTTCAGACTGTTATATTTCAGGAAAACTTAGATTGTTTCATAAATGTTCAAGAGAGGCCGGGCACGGGCCTCATTAATAGTATCACCTTTGGCTGGGTGTGGTGGCTCACGCCTGTAATCCCAACACTTTGGGAGGCTGAGGTGGGTGGATCATGAGGTCAGGAGTTCAAGACCACCCTGACCAACATGGTGAAACCCTGTCTGTACTAAAAATACAAAAATTAGCCAGGCGTGGTGGTGCGCACCTGTAATCCCAGCTACGTGGGAGACTGAAGCAGAATCACTTGAACCTGCGAGGCAGAGATTATGGTGAGCTGAGATCGTGCCACTGCTCTTCAGCCTGGGTGACAGAGCAAGACTCCATCTCAAAAAAAAAAAAAAAAAAAGTTCAAGAGAGCTCTAGTAGCTAAATTCTAGTTCTAGTTCTTGTTCTTAGCTCTAGTAGCTAAGCTTTATGTCTCTACAAAGCTAAACTTTTGATGATAACTATGTTATTAGGTTTTTAAAGAACTTTTACTGTATTATGGAAAACTTAAAAATAGCAAGAACAGTGTAACAAATTACCATGTGCCACTGGGACTCGATCATTAACGTGGGATTCGATCATTAACGTGGGATTCAATCATTAACACTGCCAGCCCACTACTGTTTTTCTATACCTCTCCTACTCACACTAGCAAATCCTAGATACATTTTTATTAGTAAATATTTCCATTTATGTCTCTAAAAGAGAAGGATTCCTTGTAAACATATCCCCCCAAAGCACTGTTTTTGTGATACTTACATAGTAATGGATTAACAGACATATCTTTTTTTTACCAAAAAAAAAAAGGAAAAAAAACCAAACCAGGTAGTGAAAGTTGCCAAGTTTCTTCAGCTTTCCTAGTGTGATTCTTCTCCAGGAGAGTGGGAAACAGGTGGGTCTGAACACAGAAATCCACATGGCTTGCTTCTGCCCTCTGACAGAAGCACATTCTTTATGCTAGGGCCTCGTTCCCTTCCACACAGCTCAGGGAGGGCACCCTTTTATTTTATGAACACGTTATCAGTAAGTTTAGGTCTCTGAATGGTCCCTGAATCCTTGGTCCTTGACCTGTTATTGTCAATCCTAAGGCCCAGACTTCGCCTTTGGCTTCCTTTCTGGAAAGTTTCAGAACTGGATAAAAATCACTTGTAAAACTCTGATAGACAAATTTTGCCAAGAATGTCATTTATCTCTTGACAGTTTGGCATTTGCCTTTAAATATTAGATTGTGTAATCATAATGTCATTTCAGGGAAAATAGTGTGAGTGGTGGCACTTCAAAAAGTGAAATGGACTTGGGTTCTTGGGAATGTTAATCATTATTCTACACAAAATGTTGATACACCTTAATAGTTAAATGCTAAGTGGGTATAAAGCAGTATTTGTGAATAATATCAAAAAAGGTGAGTATAAAATGTGATTTATGGGTTTATTTAATGACTTTTACCAGAACAGTGTATGAAGGATATTTTGTATTTTTAAACTGTGAAACAGAGAAAGTAATGAGGAATCTTCTAGTGAGTCCCACCAGTCTCCCAGCCTGACCAGCACGTCCAGAAATAGATCATTATTTTTGTCATTTTAACCTGCCTTCTTACTGCCTTCCTTGCCCTTGACTTTGCAGCAGAGAGGAGAAAGAAACTCGTGGTCTCTCCCATAAATACACGTGGTAACAGCAGAGAAGTAATTATTATATTTTTTGTGGCAAGTCATTCATTCAGTGGTGATGGAATGACTTATTTTTAATGCAGTGTTTTTCTTTAGACTAAACCTGAATTCTTTTTTCTATCTCATTTAGTGTCTGTACCATTCCAAGGCAGCATAAAGTTAGCATAGCTTCTCATTTTACCAGTTTGGTAAAAGTTTTAAAGATTTAGTTCAGTTTGCTTTTGGGTTTTCATATGAGGTAGACTATGAGAACTCTTTATGATGTGATATATAAAAACAATCCCATTGTATCTGGCATGTGCGCTGTACTGGGGATCATGGGAAAGAGAAGGCTTGGAGAATCTTCTTTATAAAATAGATGTAAGTTTGGACTAAATTCCAAACAAACCACAAAATGGAAGGAACCTCGTTTTATCACATCCAGGTAAAGGATAGAAAAGGTATCTTCAGTTTTCTCAGAAGTGACATCCACGAGGACAATTCGTGATTTTAAACGATTAAAAGTAATTGTTGTAGATCAGTGTCATTCATAGCAAATTAGTTCTTATCGATGGAGAATGCTGCATCTGTGGATTTTTATGTTATAAAATTAGTTTAAGACTTCTTTTGTTAAAGTCGTTTAATCTTCTGCACTACTCCATTCTTTCATTATCCTTGTCAGTTTTAAGGGCTGGAATATCTTTGTACAACTAAATTCAGTTGACTTCTGGATACCCAAGTTGAACAGACACCACATACATTAGTGGAGCTCTGGTTGGAGAGGGCCCTAGTAGACATTACTAGTAGCCTACTGCATATAGTTTGTGTTTTTTGGCTTTTTCTTTTTTTTTTAAGAGAAGTTCTCACTCTGTCTTTCAGGCTGGAGTGGAGTGGTACAATCAACTTATTGCAGCCTCAAACTCCTAGGCTCAAACAATCCTCCTGCCTTAGGCCTTCCAAAGTGCTGGAATTATAGGTATGAGCCAGTGCAGCCAGCCACCTATTGTATAAATGGCTTATAAGTCATTTCACCTGGCTAGGCATGGTGGCTCATGCCTATAATCCCAACACTATGGGAAGCCGAGGTGGGAGGATCACTTGAGCCCAGGAGTTCAAGACCAGCGTGGGCAAAGAGAGAGACCCTGTCTCTACAAAAACTAAAAAAAATTAGCTTGGTGTGATGGTACCCGCTATAGTCCCAGCTAGGGGGAAGTAGAGGTGGGAGGATCACTGGGAGGTAGAGACTGCAGTGAGCCATGATCATGCTACTGTACTCCAACCTGAATGACAGAGTAAGACTCTAGCTCAAAAAAAAAAAAAAAAAAAAGTAACAGTAATTCATTGAACCAGTTTCTTATTAATAAATATTTAGACTGTTTCCATTTTTAAACTTCAAATATTCCAGTAAACATATACGCAGATTTATCAGAAACATGTATTTCTGTAAACTTTTTATTAAAGAATAACATATATACAAAAAGTACAGAAATTGTTATTCTTTTTTTTAATTTATTTTTTCAAGACAGAGTCACACTCTGTCACCCAGGCTGGACTGCAGTGGTGCAATTTCAGCTCACTGCAACCTCTGCCTCCTGGATTCAAGTGATTCTCCTGCTTCAGCCTCCCGAGTTGCTGGGATTATAGGTACACACCACCACACCTGGCTAATTTTTGTAGAGAAATTATTTCTGTAATTCATTGATGAAATCTGTAAAACCCATACATTTATGTGTATCAAATTCATTCTTTTTTCTTTTTTTTTTTTTTAAGTTACATTTTTGTGAGACGGAGTCTCATTCTGTTGCCCAGGCTGGAGTACAGTGGTGGAATCTCAGCTCACTGCAACTTCTGCCTTCTGGATTCAAGTGATTCTCCTGTTTCAGCCTCCTGAATAGCTGGGACTACAGGCACCCGCCACCATGCCCAGCTAATTTTTATATTTTTGGTAGAGACAGGGTTTCACCAATGTTGGCCAGGCTGGTCTCAAACTCCTGATCTCAAGTGATCCGCCTGCCTTGGCCCCGCAAACTGCTGGGAGTACAGGTGTGAGCCACTGTGCCCAGTCTATTTTTCTTTTTTAATGCTTTGTAATTTTCTTTTGGGTGACATACTACAGCTTATTCTTTTTGCCGTTGATGAACATTTGGATTGTCTCCAATTTTTGGATGTTACAAATAGTCCTGTGAACATTCTTAAACATGGGTTTCGGTGAATGTAACTATCCATATGTATTGGGCGTATCTCCGAGAGTAGCACTGACAGGCATAGGGTATGCATATGTGCAGGTTTAGTACTGCCAGCAGTTTTTCAAAGTGGGTGAAACCATATCACACTCCCACCAGCAGTGTCTGACTATTTTTAAAAAATAACTTCATATAAGTGAAATGTGAATAGAAGAGTAAATTCATTTTAAGTTTTGGAATAGAGTGCTGGATTTGTCCTCAGAAGTACTAATTCATAGTCCACTGACACTGGATTTTATCCAGCTCTTCTGTTGTTTCCATTGTTTATAATGAAAAAGTATCTTTTTAAACTTCTTTAATGAGTTGGACTTTTTTATACTTCAGTTTTACCCATTTCAGTTTTCTTGACTTGGATGTTCTGGCCTTTTCTTTGTTGGGGTATTTGTATTTTTTTCTTACTGCTTTGTAGTAACTTATTTTAAAAATCCACGTTTTTGTCTTCCCAGTTTGTCCTTTGTCTTTTACAGTATAGAAGTGTTTTCCATGTCTGTTTTCTTTAAGGACTGTATTATTGATATTTAATTTTATTTTAACTGGATTTGCTTTTTTTTTTTTTTAACCTGACACAAGGATGCTTTTTTAAAAAACTTTAAAAATTTTAAGCATGTTATACTTTTACTTATTACATTAACTTTAACTTTGGAATATTTTGCAGGATGTCAGAGGGTGACTGGTCAGAGTAGGCATGCATGTGTCATTTTTTTTTTTTTTTTTGAGACGGAGTCTCGCTCTGTGGCCCAGGCTAGAGTGCAGTGGCCGGATCTCAGCTCACTGCAAGCTCTGCCTCCTGGGTTTACACCATTCTCCTGCTTCAGCCTCCTGAGTAGCTGGGACTACAGGCGCCCGCTACCTCACCCGGCTAGTTTTTTGTATTTTTTAGTAGAAACGGGGTTTCACTGTGTTAGCCAGGATGGTCTCGATCTCCTGACCTCATGATCCGCCCGTCTCGGCCTCCCAAAGTGCTAGGATTACAGGCTTGAGCCACCGCGCCCGGCCGCATGTGTCATTTGACCAAGCAAGAAATAAAGCCAATTTTCCTATGTGGACAGTATTGAATCCTTTCAGTGTGCATGTTTCAAAGGTAGTTAGTTATCATTTAGAAAAGAATTAGATCAAATTAGCCTAGACTGAACTATCTTATTTACATACCTCTTGTGGATACTATTCAGGGCTCTTGAGCAAGGACTTTACCAGAATTACACCTGGCCTCTTGCAGTCAGTTCTGTGTCCCGTTGGACACAGTCTTGGAGTGCCAAATATTTAATTTTGGATCTTTAAAAATATTTATGAGATTATTAAAACTTTTTAAATGTTTCTATTTTGTGTAACAGTATATAATTTGCACTGCCGATGGAGAAATATGAGACCGGTTTATCATGTTTTGCTTTTTAATGTTACAGTGGGATTTGAGAGCTTCCCAAAGCCTCTGTCACCTAAAATTCCTACTGAGAGAATCATTTTTGGATTTTACCACAAAGCAGATACATAGAACAGATTTTAAACCAGTAGTCCTCTCTTCTAATATGGATTAATTTGGTTTCTAGAATTGAATCTTAGCACCTTAAAGGGGCAAGGATCTCAGGGGTAGGTAAGTTTTAGAGGAAGGGAGTACAGCCATGTTACCCCTCTGTGATTAGAGCCCTGAAGCATACCAAACCTTGAGGCAAGTCTGAAGAAGGTGGAGTTTTGGGGGCGGTAAAAACAAATGCTCTGGATGAGATCTGAAAAACATTTTTTTTGTTTTGTTGGTCTTTTGCGTTTGGCAGTACTGCTTGTGGCAAGGTTGTATCATTAACTGTGTTGATTATTCCATAAGCCAAGGAGACAATTGTAGGACCTCTCTTTAGTAAATCCCTTGTTTTAGGAGCATAGCATTTCCAGTGTAGGGAAATTTGTATTTTGGTGAACATTTGAATTTGACTAAAGGGAATACTGGGTTGATATGACAGGCTCATTAGGGATAGATTGAGGAGGAGAGGGTAGAAAGGGAGAGAAAAGCTAAAATTAAGCACGTATTTTTCTTGTATATTTTTTATTTTATTTTTGAGACTGAGTCTTACCCTATCACCCAGGCTGGAGTGCAGTGGTGCCATCTTGGCTCACTGCAACCTCCGCCTCCCAAGTTCAAGCAGTCCTGCCACAGCTTCCTGAGTAGCTGGGACTACAGGCATGCACCACCATGCCTGGATAATTTTTGTATTTTTTAGTAGAGATGGGGTTTCGCCATATTGGCCAGGCTTGTCTCGAACTCCTGATCTCAGGTGATCCACCCGCCTCTGCCTCCTAAAGTGTTGGGATTACAGGCATGAGCTGCTGCATCTGGCCAGTTTTTTATGTATGTAGGCAAAATGCAGTCTTACACATTTTACATGTTTAACCTGTCTAATCCTCACAAAAATCCTGTGAAATGCTGTTTTCCCAATTTGCAAAGAGAAAACAAAGACTCAGGGAATAAATTGACATTATTTTGGCTAGGCTCAAAAACTCAGTAAATGGCAGTCCTGGGATTTGAACAGCTGTCTCTGAATCCAAAGCTCATGTGTATTCTTCTCACAAGAGTATATAGCCTCCTAAACTACCAGAATTATTATGTATATTTTATCAATGTCCTGCCAAATTTTGGTAACACTTTAAGTGGCATATCCTGGGGGTGTTATTGGTAATTCTGCCAGGTACTGTAAAGCCTGTGTAATTTCCTTTACCATCCACCTTAGCATTGAGAGTAAACATGAGGTTACGATCCTGGGAGGACTCAATGAATTTGTAGTGAAGTTTTATGGACCACAAGGAAGTAAGTACATGTGTTGGTATGTGTTCTTCTATTACAATCTTTTACTCTATTTCTTAATAGAATATCAGAGACAGATGGTAGCATGCATAGTTTCTGAAAAGCAAGTTTAGTTGGACTCTGGAACCAGTGAGGAAATATTTCTCTTATCACAATTACTTTATAATATAGTCGTCCCTTGATATCTGCAGGGGATTGGTTCCAGGACCACCTCATACCAAAATTCACAGATGCTCAAGTTCCTACATAAGATGACATAGAATTTGCATGTAACCTACACACATCCTCCCGTGTCCTTTAAATTATCTCTAGATTACTTGTAATACCTAACACAATACAAATGTTATGTAAATAGTTGTTATACTATATTTTATTTATTTTTTAAGTGAAGGAGTCGTACTCTTGTCACCCAGACTGGAGTGCAGTGGCACGATTGTGGCTCACTGCAACCTCCACTTCCTGGATTCAAGCAATTCTCCTGCCTCAGCCTCCCAAGTAGCTGGTACTACAGGTGCCCAGCTCATTTTTGTATTTTAGTACAGACAGGGTTTCACCATGTTGGCCAGGCTGGTCTTGAACTCCTAACCTCAGGTGATCCACCCACCTCGGCCTCCCAAAGTGCTGGGATTAAAGTGTGAGCCACCACACTTGGCCTTTTTTGTATTTTTTTTGGTGTTATTTTTATTTTTATTTATTTATTTATTTATTTATTTATTTTTTGAGGCAGAGTCTCACTCTGTCGCCCGGACTGGAGTGCAGTGGCCAGATCTCGGCTCACTGCAAGCTCCGCCTCCTGGGTTTACGCCATTCTCCTGCCTCAGCCTCCCGAGTAGCTGGGACTACAGGCGCCCGCCACCTCGCCCGGCTAGTTTTTGTATTTTTAGTAGAGACGGGGTTTCACCGTGTTAGCCAGGATGGTCTCGATCTCCTGACCTCGTGATCCGCCCGTCTCGGCCTCCCAAAGTGCTGGGATTACAGGCTTGAGCCACCGCGCCCGGCCTGGTGTTATTTTTAATTGTATTGTTTTTTATTATTGTTTGGATTTTTTTCTTGAATATTTTTTATCTGTGATTGGTTGAATACAGGAGTGTGGAACCTGCAGATATAGAGGGCCAACTGTAGTTTTCTCTTTATCTCTGTGTGACAGTACTAGACATGAGTTGTAAATTCTGGGTTTTGTTATGGATGGCCACGTGGATGGTTTCCAGGAAATGTTTTTTGTTGTTTTCTTTTTGTCCTTGGAGGGGGGATGAATATGGGGTTTATTGAGATACGAGGGAAAGTAACATGGGTATTACTTACCAAATAATTTAATAGTGTTTAGTACTTTGGAAGAATCAAGTAAATTGCAGGAGAGAATGAATCTGTTTATTTTTTAACTCTGGATCTTCCCAAGAAAAGTATCTTAATCTGAATATGATGCACCTACTGATTGTAATAGATCCCTGACTCTTGAAGGAATTAATTTGGAAGGTTTTCAGAAGATTAGGGGATAATGTTTAATTTACACTCAGATTTATTTCTAATTTGGAGACGCAGTTCTGATGAACATTTTTACTTTTATTTCAGCACCATATGAAGGCGGAGTATGGAAAGTTAGAGTGGACCTACCTGATAAATACCCTTTCAAATCTCCATCTATAGGTATGTGACTACTTGGTTTTTCTCCTGAGAGAGTTTTGAAATCTAAGGGGAAAAAAATCCTGCATTTCAGGGGAGATAATTCCAGAAATGGCTATCTAATTGAATTTTTCCTTTTTTGGCTTTGGTTAATTAATCAGTGACTTCTGGGGGGAACTTCTATAGTGTGTTAGAAGACATTTAAATATACCCTTTGCATAATTATAATGACCATTACTTTAGATTTTTGTCTTTCAGTGTCAGATTAAACCAGCTTTCAGGCCCCACTGTCCTTTAAGCTGTTAGCAGGAAAATAATAAACATATCCTAAGTCTAATTTTGAATGCCAGATTGCAAGAATGAATGTTATATAATATGTGTTTTAATCCTATCATTTTCAGAAATCCTCCCTAGATCCTACTTTGCTTTTTTGTTCAGTCCAACGCTGGGTACCTTACAATTAAATGACCCTTTGTAGTCTTCCCACCTCCAGTCTTTTCACCCCCCTAAACAGCAGAAGAAAGAATAGAAACCTCAGTGGAGTTGTACAAAGAGGTACTTTCTCCTCACCTTCATCTCCCTTTACCTTAATGGGTGATGGTATTTACCTGTCACCCCCATTGAGGCACTCAGTGACAGATCTATCTGATTGAAGGTTGACACCTTTAAATATTTGGAGACTGTAGAGTGGTAGTAATTTAGTTAATTTAAACCAACTTTTCTTTTTTTGCTTCACTTTATACATGTCTTTAAAGTATTATAAAATATTGACCAATTTTAAGTAAGAACAATAAAATTGTAATATATTGAGCATTCTCTGACAGACTAAGCCTCATGTTCAGAATTGCCAGAATTCAAACATTTTGCTACTGCTGTGGGCTGTCGGCTGTCTTTTTTTTTCCTTTTTTTTTTTTTTGAGACAGAGTCTTGCTCTGTCGTCCGGGCTGGAGTGAGTGGCACGACCTCAGCTCACTGCAAGCTCTGCCTCCCGGGTTCATACCATTCTCCTGCTTCAGCGTCCCGAGTAGCTGGGACTACAGGTACCCCTCACCATACCCAGCTAATTTTTTGTATTTTTAGTAGAGACGGGGTTTCACCATGTTAGCCAGCATGGTCTCGATCTCCTGACCTCGTGATCCACCCACCTCAGCCTCCCAAAGTGCAGGGATTACAGGCGTGAGCTACTGCGCCCAGCTGCTGTGGGCTGTCTTAAGAAGTAATGCCCGATCTCTTGGAGTCTAGACCACCCCCCCACTACACCCCTACTCCTAACCAATTGAATCAGAAATTTATTTCTTGCTACAGGGGCCTCTAAGTTTCAGCATTGTGAATGGTAAAGTGGGACTGGAGCTGTGAGGTGTTGAGCCTTTGAGAAAACCCCCGAGCACATCTGACTTAGCACCTGTATAGGTGTAGAAATGTATACGCCTTTACACCCTCTCCTTTTGAGAGGGCTTTTCTGTTGTGTTGGTGGTTCCCTGTCCCCAGTTTATTCATCTTCTAACTTTAGGGTGTTTCTGTCTATTCAGCCATTTAAAACTCTTATGCTGTTTAGTGATATGAATTTAAAGCCTTTATAGAAGTCCAAACCATGAAAGTTCATTCAGATATATTTCATAAATACCTACTTACCTAAAGGCTAAAAACTGGCATGCTAAGTCTGGTTTTGTTAACCGCACATTCCTAGTCAGAAAGGAAACAGTAGAGCTTGTTGAAACTAACAGTGAACTTACAGAAATGCAATTTCACATCCTGTAGAAATGTAGTTATTTCTCAGACCTATCTTAATGTATTTTCCTAGGTAATATGATTATCTCATCATAACTTTCTAGTTAATAATGTCTAAACTTTAGGTGTTGCTTATTTGTTAACTAATGACACAAAAAGCCTGCACGCTTTCTTAAATTAATGATGCAATATGAAATTTGGTTTGGACAAATGACTCAGCTAATTTAACTTCTTCATAATTTTTTCTTTTGCCTTTCTGTGTCCTTTCAAGACTTGATAATGCCTACAAATGTGTATCATCTTCTCTTAGGGAAGTAGATTTAGCTGAAATATTTGTACAAGCTGTTCTTGTTTCCTCCAGAGGAAGGTTGCATAAGAGAGTTTCAGTCAGTTGTGAGGGTGACCCATTTTCAGGTCATCAACAATGTAATTACTGTTGAGATGTGCTTTAAGCATTCCGAAAGATTGTGGCTCACTTAGAAAAGGCAAGGATTCCTTTTTGAGTTGCGTAGATAGGTATAAAATTATACAGAAGGGCGAGGAGGTAAGATAAACCCAATCTCAACATTCTTTTTAAATCTTGCACCTGTTGTATCTGGGTAGGTGTACTGTTCTTCCTGAGCCAAATTTTGAACTTTTAAACAATCAACTGTGCAAATTTAGATCAAACATCTTTAATGCTTGGATCTTGGAATTTTGCAGTGTCTGTGTACTTTGTTCTATTTTGTGTGTTTGCGTATGGATGTATATTTTAATTGTATAAATGACCCATATCCATTAGAGTAATGTAAGAAAATCTGTAAGCCAAAGTAAAGAAAAATCAAAATGTCTCATAATCTTATCCCTTAAAGGGTGTCATTATTTACATTCTGGCATATGCTCTTTAAGACATTTCTCTCTGAATATTTAAATATACATTCAGTATAATGTGATATGCTTATCTTTGGGACACTCTCCAAATATAGTTTTAGAAGGCTCTCAGTAGTTCCATGATTGCATGAGATGTCCCTTTAAAACAATTTGCATCTGCAAATGAGTTGGGTATTCTAAATAGTGGCATAGCTACTTTTTGGAAAGAAAAGACACCTTAGGAGGTTATGAACTTACTCTTACAATGCCATTATTGTTTCAAACACTTTGAGCTCTTTTTTTTGGAATTTTACTTCTGTTTGAATATCATAAATGATGGCAAATATTGATGCTTTGAAGCTGGATATGAATTTTTGAAATGACTAACAGTCATTTAAGCCCAAAGAATAAGGTGAATGGAAAAACGAGTAATATCAATTGGGGTATAAAACTGGCCCTCTAGGCACTTTGAAAGAGTAATTATAAAACTCCTTTAATCAACTATAACATCGCTGAATATTTGCATAGTTTTCCAGAGAGACTGCTTTGAAATGAATCATATTTTAATCTTTTTCTGTCTGATTTACTTGAAAATTCAGACTTTTATATTTTTCATTCAGAAACATTAGTTCTTAGAGTGCTTAGCAATGCTGCTGGGTGTTACTGTATAGGAGTTAGGAGAGTGTGATTGGTCAGTGGACTGGTTATCAGGACAGAAGTTCTGGCCCTGGTTCTCCTTGACCATGAGCGAGATACTCAGCTGAACCATTGTTTCCTCTTCTAGAAAATGAGATACTAGAATTAAATGGACTCTGCATGTTTGATATGACCAGTATATTAAAACTCAGAGTACCTGGCATCCTGCTGGACATGAGGAAGGCTGTAGAAGATCTTTACTGGTTAGGAGAGAAGAGGAACATAAATAAAATACTACGTGTACTTTAATGGCATGGTTCCATTGTTTTTTAGGAGAGGTGTGAGTCAGCACCTCAATTTAGAAGATAGAGTGTAAGGAAGAAATAAGTTTCTACAAGAAAGATTGTCTTCACAAAAGCTTCAGAGTTGTTGAGGTGTGCATGAGGACTTTAGAGATACTCATTCAGAACCCAAGTAATCCCCAGTTCATGAAGATTTTGTTTTATGCAAAGAAGTTGCTGCAGAGACTGCCATAGCTCACACTTCTCCAGGTTCACAGTTTTTAGCCTTTGATACTTGCGCTCAGCTATTTAAGTGAAAGCTTTCACTAAACAGACTTGCAGTTACAGTGTGGGTGAAATAAAGATGAATGATCTCATAGAAGAGGGTAATATAGTGTAATTTTTAATAAAAAAAAAGAGGATGCAAAATGGTTTTATGTCTAATCCAAAAGAATGCAAATTAAAACGATAGTACAGTATATGATTTGTCAAACTGGCAGATAAAATAGTATTGGCAAAGGTATTATGATATAACCAGTCTACCACTATGTATTGCTTGGTAAATATTTTATATCCTTCAAATATTTTTATTTAAAAAATTTAAAATTATCTAAAAAAAATTTAGAAATGTGCACTGTCAAAAGAATATGTGAATTTTAGTGTTATAATACCTAAAAGTCAGAAGCAACCTAAATGACCCAGTCTGTGATAAAGTAGCTAAGTGATAGTACATCTTAGTGAATAAAATGTTTTACGGCCATTACTCATGTTTTAACACCCTCTTCGAAGGAATGCACAGGAAAATTTTTTTTATATAATGCAACTCTAATGTTTTCCCATGCATTTCACATTTGAATGCCAAACTATTGATGTTATCCATAGCTGTTCAGTTAAAGGAAACTAAAAACATACTATTCTGTAATTTCCAAATAGTCTACAATGTTTGCTTTTATTATAAAAGTAAGTATTTTTAAACATATTGCAAATGTCTTTTGACTGTCCTATCTGCATCATTGTCTGAGTCTACACTTTGCTATCTTTTGCTTTAGAAAGCCATCAAGCTCGGCCAGAATTCCCCCCGGTAGCTTGCTTAGGACCTGCCTGACCCACGTGTTTCCCAGCAGCCTCCCTTCTTTTTTCCTTTAAATTTAAATTATGTGTGTGTGTAAGTGCACACACAGTTTTCCTTCCTTTGTTTCCTGCTTAAAGTTTAGAGTTTAGTCCATCTCAGATACTGTCTTTACACACAACTTTCTTCACTTCTTTCTTTCCCCTTTTTCTCTTCTCTTGGGTGGTTACCTCAAGTACTTCTCACCTTTTTCTTTCCTGCCTGACTCTTCCACTTCCCCCTTCCCTCGTTCCATTTATCTCTTCATATAAACCGAAAAAGGCCCCTCTTTAGAGTTTATAAATCATAATGGGAATACTTTTGACAAGCCTAAGCCAAGGAGAAAAAATATAAAAGTCTTCTAATAAAAGATACAAGGCCGGGCGTGGTGGCTCACGCCTGTAATCCCAACACTTTGGGAGGCCAAGGCAGGTGGATCATGACATCAGGAGATTGAGACCATCCTAGCTAACACGGTGAAAACCCGTCTCTACTAAAAATTCAAAAAATTAGCCGGGCATGGTGGCAGTTTGCCTGTAGTCCCAGCTGCTCAGGAGGCTGAGGCAGGAGAATGGCATGAACCCGGGAGGCGAAGCCTGCAGTGAACCAAGATTGTGCTACTGCACTCCAGCCTGGGCAACAGAGCGAGACTCTGTCTCAAAAAAAAAAAAAAAAAAAGTGTGTGTATATATACATACACATATATACATATATACGTATATATACACTATGTGTATATATGTGTGTGTATGTATAAATTGTATGTGTGTGTATATATATATAATTAAATTCAGGGCTTCTAGCTGCTAAACATCTTGCAACATCCAGAAGTTATCTTCTGGATCTATTATATTCTCCTTCATATCATACCTACTTTACTTAAACACTAGCATTCCAGATAAAATAAGACGTTGTCATTTTGTCTTACATTTAAATGATTATTGGCTACTATTAACAGAATTGTATCCTAATTTCAGATAGAACTATAGAATATTTTAGAATCTTTTGTAAATAACTTTAAGAGCAGCCTAGGAACCCTGTCATCATTTATACTTCTTAAAAAATAGAAAACTGTGTTATAAGATCCAGGTAACAAGTTTAGAAACCAATTTGTGAAATGCTACCAAACTGTATCTATGTATTTTCAGTGAGGAGGACCCTCTACTAGGAGCAGGCTGTATGCATTGCATCTGGGTTGCAGTTTGATGATAGCAGGGTTGGGAAGGTAAGATAAATGAGTTGAGAACAGGATTCTGGAGGAACTGCTGAATGGTTTGCTGAGCGCTGGTAGAATGGTCAGGTACAAAAGCAGCAAGCTCGTGCTGCCATAGAACTTGATGTGAGGCCAGGCACAGTGGTTCAGGCCGTAATCCCAGCACTTTGGGGAGGCTGAAGCGGGCACATCACTGGAGCCAAGGGGCTCGAGACCAGCCTGAGCAATATGGAGAAACCCCATCTCTAAAAAAGATACAAAAATTAGCTGGGCATGGTGATGTGTACCTTTCGTTCCAGCTACTTGGGAGGCTGAGGTGAAAGAATCACTTGAACCCAGGAGGCAGAGGTTGCAGTGAGTTGAGATAGCGTCACTGCACTCCAGCCTGGACGACAGTGAAACTGGTCTCAAGAAATAAAAAAAATTAAAAAAAAAAAAAAGAGTATTTGATGTCAGTGGCATGAAGCAAGAACTTGCTAAACCCATTTGAGTAAATGGAGACAAAATGAAAAAGTCATGGCAAAACAATAGTTAAAATACTCTGAGCTGGCCGGGCGTGGTGGTTCAAGCCTGTAATCCCAGCACTTTGGGAGGCCGAGGCGGGCGGATCATGAGGTCAGAAGATCAAGACCATCCTGACTAATACAGTGAAACCCCATCTCTACTAAAAAATACGAAACATTAGCCGGGCGTGGTGGCGGGCGCCTGTAGTCCCAGCTACTCAGGAGGCTGAGGCAGGAGAATGG
>NW_012114955.1:2286248-2313103 GCF_000951035.1 Colobus angolensis palliatus | reverse complement strand
AAAATACTCCAAGCTATACTAATGGCCTTTAAAATTGGGTCAAACTACCAGGATGGTTCAGGTTGCCCTGTTCCACTAGACTAGACAGCCTGTCAGAGTTCCTCTTGAATTTCCCAGTCTGCCATAGGTTCTTAGTTGAAAGATACTCTGATAATCAGAGTGCCATAATTCTTTTTTTGAGATGGAATCTTGCTCTGTCACCCAGGCCAGAGTGCAATGGTACCATTGCAGCTAACTACAACCTCCGCCTCCCGGATTCAAGTAATTCTCCTGCCTCAGCCTCCTGAGTATGTGGGATTACAGACATGTGCCACCATGCCCTGCTAATTTTTCTGTTTTTTAGTAGATACAGGGTTTCACCATGTTGGCCAGGCTGGTCTTAAATGCCTGGTCTTAGGTGATCCACCCACCTTGGCCTCCCACAATGCTGAGATTACAGGCGTGAGCCACCGCACCCAGCTGATAATTTTTTTTTTTTTTTTAAACTCATGCAAGTGATAAAGGGAACTGCGTTAATCTTTTTCATTGTCAGAATAATAGACTGTTCTGGCATTATACATTTTTTATTTCACTCTGGCCAGAAATGACCTCACACTATTTTTGGAGTGGAGGTTTATAATATGGCATGACTAAACTAACTATAGAACTCAGACTACCATTTTATTTTATATCTTCCTAGATGGAATCATTCTATAATTACTCCCTCAAGAACTAGCATGAGTAACTTCACTGAGCAGTATTTAAGCAGGGGTGGGCCAGTATTTGGAGTAGAGAAGAGTGTGTCATTCACAAGAGGTTTCAGGTTAGTCATTTAACAAAGGCCTACTTGTACCACTGTCTTTTTGCAAATAAAATGAATTCTGGGACTGGGCACAGTGACTAACGCCTGTAATACTAGCACATTGGGAGGCCGAGGCAGGAGGATCACTTGAGGCCAGGAGTTCGAGACAAGCCTCACCAACATAGTGAAACCCCGTCTCTGCTAAAAAATACATATATATATAAGTAAGCTGGGCATGGTGGCATGTGCCTGTAATCCCAGCTACTTGAGAGACTGAGGCAGGAGAATTGCTTGACCCTGGGAGGCAGAGGTTGCAGTGAGCTGAGATGGCGCCACTACACTCCAGCCTGGGTGACAAGAGTGAGACTCTGTCTCAAATAAAATGAATTTTGGGGCTGGGGAGGCAAAATTCCATTAAGATCACCTATGTACTTCTCTAATAACCGTGGTTATGAATTTTGACCTGTCCGAAACAGTTACATAATTGCTACTCTGTAGTGATCTATGTCTTTTTTTTTTTTCTGATATGGAGTCTTGCTCTCACCCAGGCTGGAGTGCAGTGGCACAATCTCAGCTTACCATAACCTCTGCCCCCGGGTTCAAGTGATTCTCCTGCCTCAGTCTTCCGAGTAGCTGGGATTACAGGCATGCGCCACCAAGCCCAGCTAATTTTTGTATTGTAGGAGAGATGGGGTTTTATAGTGTTGCCCAGGCTGATGTGGAACTCCTGACCTCAGGTGATCTGCCTGCCTGCCTTGGCCTCCCAAAGTGCTGGGATTATAGGCGTGAGCCAATGTACCCAGCCAATGATAAGTATCTTTTGAATTCCAGTAGAGAGAAACAAGTTTCTAGTAAGGAAGGTTTTTTAAAAAAATAAATAGAGATAATGCTATGAGAATATAAGCCACTGTTAAAAGTTCTTTTACTGGTGTTCTGAAAATGACATTTTTCAGGACACATTTTTTAAAAAATTATGTCTGTCAGCTGAGGCTTTGCCTATGGCCTACATCATTTCTTCTAATCAGTTTCACAAATTTACTGGATACCTACTGCGAGCTGGGTGTTATTCTGGGTGCTGTGGATGCAGAAGTGAACAAATTGCTCCCTTAATACTCTATGTTCTTTTGGAGTGAGAAGATAAAGTAAAATTTAAAACTTCTGATAGCAGCCGGGCGTGGTGGCTCACGCCTGTAATCCCAGCACTTTGGGAGGCTGAGGCGGGCGAATCACGAGGTCAGGAGATCGAGACCATCCTGGCTAACACGGTGAAACCGCGTCTCTCCTAAAAATACAAAAAATTAGCCGGGCATGGTGGTGGGCGCCTGTAGTCCCAGCTTCTCGGGAGGCTGAGGCAGGAGAATGGCGTGAACCTGGGAGGCGGAGCTTGCAGTGAGCTGAGATCGCGCCAGTGCACTCCAGCCTGGGTGACAGAGCAAGACTGTGTCTCAAAAAAAAAAAAAAAAACTTCTGATAGCTTTATGCAGAGAATTAATGGATAGAAGAGGTACCTTGGATCAGATATTCAGGAAGGGATAACCAAATTCATAATTCATAACCACGGTTATTAGAGAAGTACATAGGTGATCTTAATGGAATTTTGCCTCCCTACTGACAAAGTAAATTTAAGCTGAGACTTAAAAAGATTTAAAAAAAAAAAAAATTAAGCCAGCCGTGATCCTCCAAAATCAGGGGTAAGAGCTTTCCAGGCAGAAGAAATTTTGACTACAAAGGCCCCAGCCTGGAAAACTGTGTAAAATGTGAGGTGTGTGACACGGGCCAAGTGGCAGGCAGGGTCAAGTTCACAGACCGCTTTGTAGGCCAGGTTAAAGGCTCAACTTTCATTTTAAATGTAATAGAAAGATTACATAGTCTTCAGCAGGGGAGTGAAAGGTCTGATTTTGTGTTTTAATGATCATTCTACTGCTGTGGGGCAAGAAACAGTGACAGGATAGAAGCACAGTTATAAAAGCTTTTGTAGCCAGAGATGCTGGTGGCTTGGACAAGGCTGCCAAGGTCAAGAAACTTTGTTCTAGACATACGCTGCTCTGAAGAAATGTGGCTCCATTAAGGAAATCATCCAAATGGGGGTGGAAGATAAAGGGATGGTCTGTTGTTTGTTTTTTAAGACAGGGTCTCATTCTGTTGTCCAGGCTGACCTGCAGTGGCGTAATCTGGGCTCACTGCAGCCTGAACCTCTGGACTCCAGGCATAGGCCACCACGCCTGTCTGACTTTTTTGCATTTTTTGTAGACATAGGTTTCACCATGTTGCTCAGCCTGGTCTTGAACTGCTGGACTCAAGCGATTTGCCCGCCTTGGCCTCCCAATGTGCTGGGACAGCAGGTGTGAGCCACCGTGCCTGGCCTGTTTTTAATTTTTAAATGGAAGATTCTGAAGGATTTTAAAGTGCTTATTGTAGAGAGATGTTTAGAAAAGGGAGAGCTTGGTGATGCTGGAGTTGGGAAGAGAATTGCAGGAGCACCACCATTGAGAAGGAAGGAGAGAGCAGGATCGGAACTCAGAGGCCTGGTGTTTCAGAGGAGGGGAACATTTGCGCAAGCTGTTGAGGCAGGGAGAAAGAGTGTGTGTGCAGGGAGGAGTTTAGAAATTTTTATGGAAAATGAGGGATCCTGCCAACTGACTTTCATCTTCTCAAAGAAAAGGGACGTGGCTATTTAGTGAAAGAACTGGTGGAGAGGGTTAGGGGAACAAAGGGAGAGAAAGAAAGTAGATTTGCAGGGTCGTGGTAAAATGTAACAGTCGTGGGAGACTGGGGGAGCAAGCCACTAGAGAAAGGAGAAGGGAAGATGGTAGGTGATTTTGAGTCTGTGAAAGGCTGTTGAGCATGTTTAGATAAATTAGTATATATTTGTTTACTTATATCTCTTCTCCCTGCCAGCTCAGTAGATGTGAACTCCATGAAGGCAGTCCCTGGGTCTGTTTTACTACCACCACCTCTGTCCTCCCAAATACTCACTACTCAGGACCTGATACATTGCCCGTTCTGCAGAAGAATATTTGTGTGAGTGAATGAATGCCTACCTAGTGGTACCCTCAAGTCCAAGTTGAACAAATGTGAATGATGCTTCCGGTGGTAGATTTGCATTTTGGCATTTTGGAGGTGAGAGGACAGGAGATTTGCAGAGGATTGCTTGAGAGTGAGGATGGTGATGGCTCTTAAATCTTAAGCTGAGTAAGAAGCCAGTGAAGATAAGAGGGCTGGTAGGTGGGAAGAAAATGGGAGGATCTGTGGATTACATTTAACAGATGAAAAGAATTAGTGATTCCTGGGGTGGGAAGCTTTTGGCAAGGATAGGAGATGTCTGAATTTGTGATTGGGAATGTTTTGTAGCCAGAGATGCTGGCTACAGAATAACAAAGGTCAGGGTATGTCCTTGGGAGCATGAAGTGGAATGGAATAGAAGAAAGGTCATTGAGAAGCTTAAGAAACAGGTCAGGCACAGTGGCTCACGTCTGTAATCCCAGCACTTTGGGAGGCCGAGGCAGACAGGATCACCTGAGGTTGGGAGTTCAAGACCAGCCTGACCAACATGGAGAAACCCCGTCTGTACTAAAAATACAAAATTAGCTGGGCATGGTGGCACATGCCTGTAATCCCAGCTACTCGGGAGACTGAGGCAGGAGAATCGCTTGAACCCGGGAGGCAGAGGTTGCAGTGAGCCGAGATCGCGCCATTGCACTCCAGCCTGGGCAACAAGAGCAAAACTCTGTCTCCCCCCACCACCCCCCAAAAAAAGAGAGATCCAGGTGTCAGGAGTATGGTCTGTATTGTCACCAAAAATGACAGGAGTTGGGGCAGAGAGCAACTTGGGGGCCAAGCCAGGTGCTGAAGTTCTCAGTGAGAGAAGCCAGTGGTCAAATGGGCCCTTTTAATGTGAAACCTGCTGTGAGCAGGCTGTAATGTCTAAATTCATTTACCTGCATCTTGCTATTAGCCAGAGTAAAAATAGTACAGTAGCTTTCCCACTCCCTTCCCCAGGCTGCCGCCTCTAAGGATAACCCTGCTTTTGCATGTGCTTGTTACTGTCAGAGGACTTGTCCATTTCTTTCTTGAAGTTGACTTATGCCAGTTTTAATTCTGCCTTTGATGGCTCATTATTATGTAATCTTTTCATTTGCTATTTAAAACTTCCATCCAACTTGCTGCCTAGGTTAGTTCCTACTCTGTATTGGATGACCTCTAGCTTTTGAGCTGGTTATTCTGCCATCTTTTTGGCATTAAATCTATTTCTTTCCCTTTAGGATTTGGTGTCATAATGAAAACAAGTATTTTTGGCTTCCTTTTTCTTTAAACTGAAATTCTTTTGGAAACAACAAAAGCAGTGTCTTAGTTCTTTCTAAAAACCTGTTCACAGTTTGAGATTTGCTTATATTCCTGGTGTTGGTGAAAACTGTGTTGTTAAGTGGAAGTTTAGAGATTATGACATCCAATTTGCCTGATTTTAAGGATGGAAAAAAATGAGGCTGAGATGTGTGACTACTAACTAGTTGCAGAGTCCGTCTTCTGGCTTCCAGGTTAGTGTGTGTGTGCTCGTTTTTTAACTATACCAAATGCAGTCAGGATTTTTTTTTTAATCTAATTTTTGCTTGCACATCAAGAAAGGATGGTCTTTTTAATAATAAATATAGGGCACATGTTCTCAGGACCTCCTGGGGCTGTGTCATAGAAATAATAAATATTAAAAATAAAAATTATAATTGTATTTTCCATTTCCAGGGTGACAGAGTTACGGGAAACATATCTCTAAATCATAATATCCTCTCATGTTCTTGACACTTGTAAGAGCATTAAGAGATGGACACATAGGGTAAATATTAATCAGTTTTAGGATGAGGACAGCAAGATGAAATTACTTGTTCATTAAACTTATTAAGCTAATTCTAACATTACTGCTTGGTTACTGTATGCCAGTTACTGTTCAGATGCTTTACATATATTAACTCATTTAATCTTCACAATTAATGATGTGTGGATGCCATTATTTAACCTAGTTTTAGGAATAAGGGAACAGAAAGGCAAAGAGATGAAGTAGTTTGCTCCAGAGGCTCACACAGTGGCATTTAGGCATTCTGACTGGAGCCTGGTCCTTTTAAAAAATGTATTGTTACATCAGTTACACACATTTTTGGGGTACATGTGCTATATTGGAACATGTATGCAATACATAATGATCAAATCAGGGTAATTGGGATATCTGTCACCTCAAACATTTATCTTCAGCTCTAAAAGAGTGGTAGAGAATTGTAGTTGCGTCTTGTGAGTTCAAGTCCAATGTGTTCTGTACTGTATTGTCTCTGACCATGAAAATAAATACTGCCTGATCCCAACAGTGTGGTTATATGAACAACCAAGTGATCGAAAGATAAACTATGGAAACAAGGCAAAAGTTAATCTCCCAAAAATGAAACCATAGGAAAATAGGCCAAAGATTTTTGTAATCCACTAGGTTGGTAGAAGGGTTATGCTATTGAAGGATAATAACACTGTACGTTTTCTTAGTTATAAATGAACTTTTCTTATCCATCTAGCCCATTCCTCAGACTCCATATTATCAGAGAGAGAGGAAGAAACAGAAAAGTGGACCCCTTTTTAAGTTTAGATCTCCTGAACACACACAGGATGAGTTCAGAAGTTCCCATGACACAGGGCATTGAGAGTGAGCTCCCTGCCTGGTTCCTCACCCGAGAAGAGACCGGCTCAGGTCCATCTCTCCTGAGTAGGAAAGGCTCAGCTTTCTGAAGAGATTTCTACCTGGGCACAGGCTGCCTTGGGCAGGGCCTGGCTGTCTAAGGTAAGATGAAAATCTATCAGATTGTGCAGTCCTGCACACAGCTGACCAATGGCTGTCACTAGTGGAGCTGGCAGCACCCCCCCCCCACTTACTCAATTGGAACACCCCAACTCTGGTCATCCTGTGTGCTAGGAACAGAGATCCAAGTTATTACCCTTAAATAATTTGTAGTCTGAGATACTGCAAGGGAAGATGAGATTCAATCCTTAATAATAATATTTTAAACAATTATACTTACTCAAAAAATAGAATTAATCAGTTTGGTTGTGAATATTCTACTTTATGTGGGCAGTTGTTGTGAAGATAGACAATCAGAATAACAATGTATTCACTTAACTGTTTTCTTGCAGGAATTCATAAACTTATAATTAAATTGCATCAGCCACAGCTGTCTGAGCCACCTTAGTCTAGGCTCATTTTATCCCTGGGAGGTAGCTGCTGTTTTGGCCTTTGGTGCTCTTCACCTGTTTATCATAGGGTGGATTTACCTTGATTCACAAGTCATTTGTCTAACCTCTCATTTTGTCAAGATAATTCCAGGTGAAATTTCTGGTGATTGGCCCAATGTATTTCATCTACCCACAAATTTGATCATTATCCTCTCAAAGGGAACAAAGATGGAAAATAGGTGAAGCTTGGCCTCATTTATTTACATATTGACCCCAATGTCAGAAGTTACTCAGAAGTGTGTATAACTCTGTATAGACCCCTTCCTGGAACTGGACACAGAGGCTGAAATAAAAACCAGTTTTCAGCATGACTTAGCACAATGTTATTTATGTTCGCTGCCTGTTAGCCTATGGGTCATGAGATTTGTTATTCTAGAGCAGTTGAGTATTGGAGTGGAACAAGCAAAAGCAAAGCATGTTTTTCTGTTGTAATCTGTGCTTTTTATTTTTTAAGGTATATGATAATAGTTTTACATCAACTAAGTGTGATCTGGATTCCTTCTTCAGAATTATAAATTACCTAATTCCCTTCTGCTAAAAGATGCAGGACAGAGAGGGTAATCTTTTTAGCTGGACATTTATTCCTGTTGTACAATCCTCCTCACCCCCTTTAACGAGTGCTAGAACTACGCCAGAGAATAACTGTCCAAAAAACTTAAAGGAGTTCTGATTTTTATCTGGTCAAATCACTGAAATATGTCATTAGAAAACGTCTGGTAGTGGCCGGGCACGGTGGCTCACGCTTGTAATCCCAGCACTTTGGGAGGCTGAGGTGGGTGGATCACGAGGTCAGGAGATCAAGACAATCCTGGCTAACATGGTGAAACCCCATCTCTACTAAAAATACAAAAAAATTAGCTGGGTGTGGTGGCGGGCACCTATAGTTCCAGCTACTTGGGAGGCTGAGGCAGGAGAATCGCTTGAACCCATGAGGTGAAGGCTGCAGTGAGCCGAGATCGCACCACTGCACTCCAGCCTGAGTGACAGAGTGAGATTCTGTCTCAAAAAAAAAAAAAAAAGAGAAAAGAAAATGCCTGGTAGTGAATAAAATCTTAAATCATGTAGATTAAAAATAACCTGCTACTTCTACTTATGTTGCCATAAAAGCAGTTTTCAAAATATGTTCTCTTAAAATATCTTGAAAATAGTTCCTGGTCTAATGGAAACAAGTGTTGGGAAAATTCTCCTGTTGCAGACATATTCATTAGTGTGATGATAGCATTGCCAAAAGGAAGGAGAACATGCCAGGGCCAACACACACAGTCCTGAGAACATTCCTTCTCTAAATTTCTGGCCCGTTCTTTCTCTGTCTCCCTTCTCCTTGTCCAGGAGCTCCATTGTTGGCATCATTATCCAGAATGTAAATGGCTTTGCCAGAAACACTGCCCACAGCTTGTCTAAGAACAAATGTCAAGGAGATACGTTCTTTTCCATGTATTTGCTTTGGATATTTTTCTAACAATTAAAAAAGCCCGAGGGCCGGGTGCAGTGGCTCACACTTGTAATTCCCCACACTTTTGGAGGCTGAGGTGGGTGGATCACTTGAGGTCAGGAGTTCAAGACCAGCCTGGCCAACATGGTGAAAACCCCATCTCTACCAAGAAATACAAAAATTAGCTGGTTGTGGTAATCCCAGCTACTTGGGAGGCTGAGGCAGGAGAATCTCTTGAACCTAGGAGGCGGAGGTTGCAGTGAGCTGATAGTGCACCACTGCACTCCTGCCTGGGTGACAAAGTGACCTTGTCTCAAAAAACAAAAAAACAAAAAAAAACCACCTGGTATTGGAAGAGATCGTTTTAGTTTAGAACGTAGAAAGTTTCTTAATTGAGTTGGTCTGGTTGTGTTCATTCCTCAAAGGCAAGATTATAAACTGTTTCTGCCTACTTTGGAAGAGTCAAAGGGTTTGTTTTGTGGCTCTTTATGGTATTTTATCATGGTGGTGGTTTTGTATTCTCTAGAAAATTCCTGTACTTAAAAATGCTGCCTTACAGAATTAATTTCCTTTAAGGACTTAACTCTTGGATATTTCCCCTTAATTCCTCTGTTCTCAGAGTGCTTGCCATTGTTATTAAATGCTAGATTTTTAGAGCTGATAGGGCCTTTAGAAACAGTAAGAGTGGAGAGTTTGGAGATCATGTAGTTCAACTGTTTGTCTTCGTAGGTAAGGAAACAGACCGCGCAAGGTGCAGTGCCCAGGGCCTGCAGTTGATGAGTTGGGTCTAGAACCCATGTCCCTGTTGAGTACTTTGCTCTTCGTGGTGTGATTCTGCCCTCTGTCCTAGTGCTCAGATGGTGTTCTATACTTAGCAGGGGCACTGGAGACTGAGCTCCAAACCATTTATTACTAAAGCATATGTTTACCAAGTCCTTTTTGGTTCTGTTATTTATTCCTGTACTCAACTAAGCCAAATCTAGATTTAATTGAAAACTGTATAGACACTATTAATTCCAAGTGTGCTCTTCAGGCCATGTCCAATGAGGGAGGCACCTTAGTCTTTCAGAGACCATTTTGATAAACATTTAAAGCTTACCATAGTTATTTTGTTGACTTAACACCTTTAAATGCCCCGTGGCATCCGATTGTTGAAGCGTAATGCCCTGTAGGATTCCCATTTCATTTAGATTGAGATCTGCCATTCCCCAGCACTCAGGTGAGCTGATTGAGCTGTTCTCCAACTAACCTATTTTAGGACACAAGCTGTTTGTTAAACAAGCCAAGTATGTGAATATGTCACTGTTCAGGCACTAGTCTCAGTGGCCCCCCATCTCCCTCAATAACAGCCAACGTCCCTAAAAGGGCCCCGAATACTGATCACCTCTGTGACATCACTTCTCATTTTCTGCCCCTTTCTCAAATCCATTCAGTTTCAGGAAAAAAACTTCAGAACATCAGGCAAGCTCCTAATGTACTTTGCACTTGGCTGTTCCTGCTATAGAAACCTTCTCCTCTCCTCTTGGTACCAGGTGGCTCCTCTTTCACCTCCTTCAAAGCAACTCACCTTCTCAGCAAGTCCCTTACTGACCTCATTTAAAACTGCCACCCCGCCCCAACCTTTCCATTTCTGTTCCCCTCCTTTGCTGTGTTTTTCTCCATAATGCTGGTGACCTTCTAATGTAGGACTTATTTTTTCTAAAGACCTCTCCTTACAGGTATTTCCCCTTAAGTCCTATGTTCTCAGAGTTCTTTGAGTATTGGTTTTAGTTTATTTAAATGAAAACTTCCCAGTGCTTCTCATCTGTAGCCAGCATTGGGAACTTTTGCCATAGACGTTGCTTCATTAGGTGTTAGTTTTGAGAGTTCTCACAGAGGCAGAATTTAAGTATCAAGAACATATTTTTAATTCTTAATAGTAGCTTCAAGCAATGTTTTTCATATAGTAGGACCATTCTCTTGCCTTAAACCACATAGTGGCTCAGCATTGTTCCGTACTCATCAGAAAGCTTCCCTGCAGTAGTGATAGCAGCATGTTCCTATATATATAACTGATCTTGAGGACCATGCACCTTATAACCTGAGGTTCCTCTGGTTTTGGGGGAGGATAATGAATTTGTGTTATTTGAACAAGAGTGTTAAGATACGAGATTTCAAATAAAATGGTTGGTTTTACTGACTTTTTCTTAAAATAGTTCAGCACTAGTTAATGTTTGTATAATTAAGTCTATTTTAGAATATTTGATTCTATGTATAACTTTTTTTTTGGAAATGGAGTCTAGCTCTGGCTTCCAGGCTGGGGTGCAGTGGCATGATCTGCAGAGGCTTACTGCAGCCTCCACCTGCCAGGTTCAAACAATTCTCCTGCCTCAGCCTCCTGAGTAGCTGGGACTATAGGTGTGCCACCACATGCCCGGCTAATTTTTGTATTTTCCATACAGATGGGGTTTCACCATGTTGGCCAGGCTGGTCTCAAACTCCTGACGTCAAGTAATCCACCTGTTTTAGGATTCCAAAGTGTTGGGATTTCAGGCGAGAGCCACTGTGCCCAGCTGATACTATGTATAACTTTTTATTTGAAAGTTTTTTTACTCTCAACTATTAAAATTACACATTGTAGAAGTGTCAGAGAGCCAAAAGTGCAAGTAGAAATAATGGGAGAATCTCTCAAAGATGACAGCCATTGACACCTGTTTTCTGGCCTTTTCCCATTGCTGTGGTCCTAGTTCTGTTCAGGTGTGATGAGATTTGAACAGTGCAGTGGAGAAAATCCTACCACCACTAAGAATTCTGCACTGTTAACTTTTGTGCTTACTTTCAGTTTCTTATTTATGTGCATATGTTTTAAACAGAGCAAATAATATACAAGCCCATTGTCCCTTTTTAAAAGGAATATATTAATAGTGTAAAAAAATATATGCAAGCACGTTGTCCCTTTTTAAAAGGAATATATTAATAGTGTTACATAAAGTTTTTTTTTTTTTTTTAAGACAGCCTCACTCTGTCGCCCAGGCTGCAATACAGTGGCGCCATCTCGGCTCACTGAAACCTCTGCCTCCTGGGTTCAGGTGATTCTCCTGCCTCAGCCTCCTGAGTAGCTGGGACTACAGGCACATGCCACCACCCCCGGCTAATTTTTGTTTTCTTTTTACTAGAGATGGGGTTTCACCGTGTTGGCTAAGCCGATTTTGAACTCCTGACCTCAGGTGATCCACCCACCTTGGCCTCCCAAAGTGCTGGGATTACATGCGTGAGCCACCGTGCCTGGCCAGATAAAGTCATTTTTAACCACTGTTTCCTGTTCTGTTCCCTACTCCCATCATGACCCTAGCCCTGGTGCCCTAACTGAAACAATTACTTTTGCAAATTTGGTACATGTTGGTTCAGTACAGTTTTCCTATACTTGTTACCATGGAGAATAGGTAGTATTGCTTTGTTTTAGTTTATTAAATAACCCCAGGCTGTAAATATAACATCCTGCAACTTAGAAACACAAACCAACCAACCTTAGCTTTAGATGTATACAAGATGATACACATTGATCTACTTCATTACCCTTGGCTATGTAGGACTGGGTTGAATTTGGCTCTTGGCTTTTATAAATAATATTGCAACAAATACTCTCATGGGTCATCTGGGACATGTGTATTAGTATTTTTCTAAAGTTATATAGAATTTTTTTACCCTAATTTTTCTCCTCTTAATACCAAGACATGAACATTTCCCATTATTAAAATGTCTTCATAAACCACATGCTTCTTAAATCTAGACTTTGAAACGTCTTTAATTTCCTTAATGAAAAATTAATATTGGACACAAAGCTTTTTTTTCATCAGAGTAACTTAAACATCACATGGGCCCTCTTGATTGTGGTAGATAGAACATTATACTGTTTCAACACAGAGCATTTAAAAACAAAAGCTAAAAGTGTGAGTGACTAGAGTGGTCTAAGACTGGACTACTTGGACTTGGTATTCTTATCTCCTGTTTTCTAACTCAGGGGAAGTTTCTCAGGCTTTTGGAGACAATCTCTGTAGCACCTCACTTGAAGTTCCTCCAGTGCCATTTCTCTGCATCTTTCCTGACTTCCTGTTTTACTCCCACTACTGTGTCAATACTTTATTCAGATTGCAGTTATTTATTGGTGTCTCTTGTCCCACTGCCACAGTGACTTCCTCAAGAATAGTGAACTGTCTTATTTTTGTACCCTATCCAAGCACAATGCCTGCTTCAGATATTGAAAGTGTGAAACAGAATGAGAGTCCTAAAAGGAAATGAAGTGATAAGGATGACAAAATGACACCTTTGACAATGGATCTCTGCTTTAGAATGTTGCCATTTGCATATATACTGACTGATTGAATCACTGGTTTTATTAATTTCTCCTTGAAGTTTAAATGGCCGTATAACTATTAAAGTGTGTACTTGGTTTGCTAGGAAAAGTTTTAAAAACTTAAACCTCCAACGGATATAGCCAACTTAGAGGTTTTTTTTTTTTTTTTTTAAACTCCTTGCTTCATTTCTTGGTTGCCCCAATTTTAATCAACACTGGGTTTCCCTGAATGAGTAGACTAATGTTAAAGGAAATATTTTGGTCACTGCTCTTATGAAATCCTTTGTGGTTTGAAGTGGTTTTCCTTTAGCATTTCAACAGTTTCATTCATGGTCGCGCACAGTGTAGCCAAGTGATACCAGTAAGTGAGCTTCAGAAGGAGAAGTTCAAATGCAGAACCTCCAGATTTAGAGCTTGAACAATAAAACTTCTGGGAGGGAGAGTCAGACTTTTATCATGACACTGGTTATGAACCATTAGTAGTATAATTTATCTTTGGGCAGTATCTTCATAGCTCAGAAAACAGTTGCTTTAATGATTATTTTGTATAAGAAGCTGCATTTCTCCCAGTTTGCTCTTTTGTTAATAGAACGCTGATGTATTCTAAGTAATTGGAACTGTCAGGAGAATATAATGTTTATCAGTAACCAAAGATCTACGGTTGAAAGTAGTGATTTATAAGTATTATCACCTTTTCCCAATACTGAAATTGTTTCCAGTACTGAAATACTTTAAAAAACTAATTGTTCTCTGGATACTTTTTGCTGCTAATTAACATCTCTTTTTACAGGATTCATGAATAAAATTTTCCATCCCAACATTGATGAAGCGTAAGTAACTATTTTTAAATGTTTAAATTTTAGCAGCAACTGCTCTTGATTAGCGTTTCTCTCTCTCTTATAAAAAGCCTCAGTTACCGTTTTGGACCCTATCAGGAGTTAGGACTGTATGAATGGTCATGTAAATGATAGAATCCAAAGGATATGAGGTTCTCAATCACTTAGTTCACATTCTGCTATTGTACCACTTAGTTTTTTCCATTGTCGTGACTGGGTCCTTCATTTTTCTTGTTATCCAGCAAACAGTAGTAATATTCCACATCTCACTTCTCTTTGTGTAGACACAATTCAGAGATGTGTTTTCAGTCTACAGATTGACTGTTTTCAGACCTTATAGTATTTTCTCGATTCTTGAGAGTAAGGCAAAATGACTATAGATTCAGTTAATGAATCTTATTTATCCCTTTCTTTCATTCTAATATTTTATTAATGATACTTTAAAATATTCCAGCATATCCTGTTTCATACTTCTAGTGCTGTTTAGAATATATTATTATTTGGGACGCGGTTTTAATTTGTAATGGCACTAAGTTTTGCGTCTCTCACAAGCATACCTAACAGGTTTTTCTGAACCCTGTGTGAGTAGGTTGTATATATATATACATCATGCCCCTTAGTCCTTTAATATTAATACTTTGTTTTATCAGTTATCCTAACAAGGATATTCTCTTATCTGTCCACAGTATATGGTTGTCAGATTCAGGAATTTAACATTAATACAATACTTTTTGTTTAATCTACTGCCATATTCCAGTAACTTACTTTTTAGCACTTTTTTCTTTCAGTAAAGGATCCAGTCTAGAATCACACATTACATTTAGTTGTCAGGTTTCTTTAAACTACTTTAATCAGGATTAGTTCCTCAGCCTGCCTTTTTCTTCTATAAAATTCACATTTTAAAATAATATGGACCCATTATTTTATAGATTGTTCCTCAGTTTGGGTTTGTCTGATGTTTCCTGTTCATTAGATTCACAGCATGAACACACTTAAGGCCAGAAAACTACAAAGTAAGATTGTATCTTTCTTGGGGTATCACATTCAGAGACATACAAGGTCTGTCTGCCCCTTGTGTTCTCAGCACCTGGTTCAGGTGTTGTCTGGTTTCTCCACTGTATAGTTACTATTTTCCCCTTTCAGTCTGTAAGGTGACACTTTAAGACTTTGTACTATTCTGTTTCTCATCATAGTTTTCCCCAATTGGGATTCTTTTTTTCACAGATCTATTAAAAGTATTTTTCTTGATAAGTAAAATTAGTTGCCAGATACATGCAACTAACTTTCTAATTTTTAAAAACATGCCATTCTTTCCATCTGTTTCAGGTCAGGAACTGTGTGTCTAGATGTAATTAATCAAACTTGGACAGCTCTCTATGGTGAGTTTGGCCATGGAATATTTTTTGGAGATGTTGAGACATTGCCTAAAAAAATGTTATTTGGCTTTTCTTTTCTGGTTTAAGATGCTTTGTTGGTAATGGGAAGGGATTTTTGAGGGACCGACTGGGAAAGTTTGATCAGTGGAAAAAATATTTTCTCATAAGTACAAATATATCAGTTTAGCTGTGGAAATTTAAAATGATTTTGTGAGATTCCAAACTTAAGGTATAGTGATACAGGTGCGCACACACGAATACATGTGCAAACATATGTATGTATTAGAAGCACGTAAAATATATATATATTTTAGTTTTAGAAAAAACTAAAACTACTTAGGAATGTCCCTCTGAAATGAGAGAGAAATGATACAGTAAGAGGTTTTAGGGGATCATCTTTTCAAAGGCCAAAACTTCCTTATGAAGGAAGAGTAATTTAGCCTTACCTTCAGTGCTGAAATTGACACCCCATCTCTTACAGGGAAACAACAAATGAATTGCCCAGCTCTGCAGAGTACTGTGCTGAATATCACAGAGAGTTATAAAGAGCATCAGGCCTTTCCTCCTTATCACCTGGTTGGGGAGCTGAAAATATTTTAAAATACAGTAATCCCTTGGTATCTGCAGGGGATCAGTTCCCAGACCACCAGCAGATACCAAAATTCGTGCCTACTCAAGTCCCACAGTCATCCCTGCAAAACCCGCTGACATGGAGGGCTAGCTGTATTTATTGAAAACCATATGTGAGTGGACCCATGCAGTTCAAACTGTGCATGGACCCATGTTGTTCAAGGGTCAGTTGTATATTTGAAGTTAATTAGGGATACAACAAATAAATCTATTTTTCCCTCCACTTGTCCAAATCTCAGGCTTTGTAGCGTCTCCCTACTCCAGTGCTCCTACCCCATATACTTCTGCTGATTCTCCAGCTGGAAGTAATCTCTGGATACCATTACATTTTATAGCTCCTTTTTTTATGGCCCACTTTCACTTTCTACTGTGCGTTTGTTGTTTATGCCTATTTTTTTGTGCTACTAGATTATTTTCTATCTTAAGGGCTATCAGATGTATGTCTGATTCATCTGGAAGGCCCAGGATTCTTATCACAGTGCCCTTCACCAATATGGGTTGAAAGAATGAATGGTACAGGTAACAGTTGCTGAGAGGCACAAGAAAAGAAGGGAAAGCTCAGTTGAGGCTGAGCTTAACCAGGGATGGCTGCTTCTTGTTGAAGACTTGTGTGACCTTTTAATGGTCTGAGGTAGATAAGACTTCTTAGTCCAGCCACAATTTGCAAGTTACCTTTGCCAGATATCCTTGAACTAGGTTGGTAAATGAGAATCACAGAGAAAGGTTGGTCAGCAGCAGAACACAGTTAATCCCTGCCTCCACCTGACTGTGCCATTCAAAAATTATTTTCTCTACCTGGAATGTTCTCCCCTGATCTTTGTGTGGTTGGCACCTTCTTCACTCATCTCACATATCACTTCCTCAGAGCAGTTTCCTTTCCCAGCCACTCCATCTGAAATGACACCCCTCCATAGCACAGCACCCTGTTGTGTGTATTTTTTTAATTTTAAAACTGTTTTTTAATGCATAGAAACAGAGTTGCACTCTGTTGCCCAGGCTGGAATGCAGTGGTGTGATAATAGCTCACTGCAGCCTTGAGCTCCTGGGCTCGAGTGATCCTCCCACCTCAGCCTCCCCAGTAGCTAGGACTATAGGAGCATACTACCAGGCCTGGCTAGTGCCCCATTTTCAGTAAGCTTCTGAAACTGGTATTTGTTTATTATTTATCTTATCCCCTTGGATTGTAAGCACGATGAGTAGGGAATTTGTCTTGTTCTTGTCTTTCTCTCTCTCCACGCACATGTGACTATAACAGTGCCTGGTGCACAATAAGGGTTCGACTATTTGTTGTCTTAATGAGTGAATTAATCATGTCCAGTACTGTTTAACAAGAGAGTTTTAGGGGAGATGGTGGCATCTAGTTGAGGCAACAAGAAAGAACATACACTCTGAGCTTGATTAAATGGATTCATTTTAAGATGGTTTTTTTGGTAAAAATGTCTCATGGCAGGCTGCCTGGAATATCTAATGTAATGATGTGTTTTCTTAAACTACATTCACATTTTAGAAATGTACATATCAAAATACTGCAAGCTGGTTCCAATTACAATGAGGTAAATTGATGTTTAGTTTTGCTAAAGCTTTTACCATTGACCAGAAAAGCTTTGTGGAAGATGTTTGCTGACTGTCAAGTGCCTCATGTCTCAGAACAGATTTTTTGAAAAAAAACAGTTTCACTGAATTCACAGACATGCAACTCACCCATTTAAAGTGTGTAATTCAGTAGTTTTTAATATATTCAGTTATATGCAGCCATCACCACAGTCAATTTTAGAACATTTTCATCACCTCAAAAATAAATGTGTACCCTTTAACTATTCCCTACCTACCCCCCAGCCCTAGGCGACCACGAATCTGCTTTCTGTTTCTGTGGATTTGCCTGTTCTGGACACTTCTTAGAAATGTAATTATATAATATGTGGTCTTTTGTGACTGGTTTTTTTCACTTTGCATAATGTTTTCAAGGATGATCCGTGTTGCATGTATCAGAATTTCTTAAGGCTGAATAATATTTCATTGTATAGATAAACCACATTATTTGTCAGATAATAGACATTTGGGTTGTTTCTGTCTTTTGGCTATTACGAGTATTATAAATATTTGTGGACAAGTTTTTATGTAGATATGTTTGCATTTCTCTTGGGTATATAGGAGTGAAATTGCTGGATAATATGTGTAACTATTTGAGGACTGATAGACTACTTTCTAAAGTGGCCAACATGAGTAAGATTTCATCACATTTATAAAATGTTAGCGTATGTTCTTATATTAACTTGCAAAGCATTTAATAAGCAGCAAGAGTTAAACCACGTTGGTCCAAGTGAACTGAAAGCAGACTTCTGTGTTACATGTGTATGAGTTATTGAACATGTTCCATAATACAGGAGTGTGGGCACACTAACAGGTAAGTACAGGAAAACAGGAAGAAATATTTTCAGAGTATAGTCAAAAGTATACTGAGCATGGGAGAATTGTTTTGACATTTTGCTCAAAACTATTTCTCAAGAAAATTCAATATTTCTTTCATGGAAAGTTTTAGGAACAGGTAAATACAATTATATAAAGTACCGGTAGAATATGTTCGTTCGGATGACCTTGAAGTATTTTTTCAGACTTATCTGATCTTGAGATCTGAACTGAATTTTTATTACAAACTGTTAAAGCCTCTGGCATTGAAGGTTAGTTCATAATTGGTGAGTTCTGAATCACTTCATTTCCTGCAGTGGTTCCTGAGAGAATCTGAGCTCAAAGGACCGCCCCCACCAACCCCTGCCCCGCCAAAAAAAAAATCTAACACTACATAACTAATAGGAGAAAGTTGGCATGTCAACATAAATATTCAACTGAAAAGCAAAAGGCTAAGCCTGGCACCTAAAACTTGTTTCAACACTTTCCTCTGCTGTAGATTCGATGAGGGAGCAGGGAGTGGATTGTGAAATTTCCTGCCCTTTACCTTGCCCCAGGGCATGTACTGTGCTGTGGGTTATACATATTTGTAGCATAACAGCAATTCACAGTTGAAATTTCAGGTTTATGTTAATCATAGCCTGATATTAAACAGCATTCATGTTAGCAGTAAATTTAGTCCTCTGTCCCCTCACACCCCTCCCCATCGTTGATTTCTGGTAAGCCAGTTGACTCATTGCTTCTGTTCTTACCCTGTTTTCTCTTTGCCAAGTGTATGTGCAATTTGTTTATTCAGAGTTCAAAATTGGTATAATTGTGGTTTACTCACCCAGTAATTTTTAATTTTATATTATTTAACCTTATAAGAGAGCTAATTATAGTGAGGAATCGGATTAATTTTGTAAAGATGCTTGTCATCAGTATGAAGTTACCAAGTCTGAAGTTATCTATTGTTATTCTTACGACATTAAGCAGAAAGTAGCAGATGACCAAATTGATTGATTTTGGCTTCCTGCAGGATAGCATCTTTTTTTTGCATCCCTTCCTGCTCTTCCAGACAGCAGTGACAGAAGCTCTGAGAAACATAAAATGTAGCCAAGGGGATCTGGATTTCCATTTCAAAACAAATTAATTTTAAGGACTGACAGGAGAGTTCATTAAGCCACAGGTAGCTTTTTAAGCACTCTTCTACTTTCCAGTTTTCCTTTTTTTCTTCAAAATATATTTTATCCGGAGTTGGCTTATCACCCTGCACTCCTGGGGGCTCAGGTGCCTTCACTGCAATACAGCTTTAATCTTTCTCTCATCCCACCCTTCTGGACGAGGCATGCTTGATCCCTGCAAAAGTGTTTCTCTCTCCAACTTTCGTTTTATTCATTCTTTTACTTGGTAAATTATGTATATGATGGATTAAGTTGTAGGCTGGGCACAGTGGTTCACACCTGTAATCCCAGCACTTTGGGAGGCCAGGGCGGGCAGAGTTAGAGACCAGCCATGACGAACATGGAGAAACCCCATCTCTACTAAAAATACAAAATTAGCTGGGCATGGTGGTGCATCCTGTAGTCCCAGCTACTTGGGAGGCTGAGGCAGGAGAATCAGTTGAACCTGTGAGGCGGAGGTTGCTGTGAGCCCAGATTGCACCATTTCACTCCAGCCTGGGCAATAAGAGCGAAACTCCATCTCAAAAATACAAAAAAAAAAGTTGTGGAGAAGTGAGGTGGAAGACAGTTGTCTTATGAAATTGGGCAGTTTACATTTTCACTGTTAGGGTTTCACCCTTAGGGTTGCTAGCCAGTGGACTGGATACTTGTATTCTTATTTTGCCAGGCAGAAAAATCAACATTTGGGAGAAGTCTTCCCCTAGAGTTATCTGGGGGGTCAGTAACAGGCAAATTAAATTGACTGTAACAGAAGGGAATACTTCAAGGACTTGGAGATTAGGCAAGAGATATAAAATTTCTTTCTTTTTTTTTTTTTTTTTTTTTGAGACGGCGTCGCACTCTATTGTCCAGGCTGGAGTGTAAAGGCGCGATCTCGGCTCACTGTGAGCTCCGCCTTCCGGGTTCACGCCGTTCTCCTGCCTCAGCCTCCCAAATAGCTGGGACTACAGGCGCCTAAAATTTCTTTTACCGGGCATTTAGAAATTTAAAATACAAATTTAACACTTATCCCATCCCCTTTTCAGTCAGATAGTCTGTGAATCTTCCCAAATAATTCAGATTTTGGCAGAAGGTGTATCTTAAAATAATGCTTTATGCTGGATTAGTGCATGCTGTTTCTAAACATTTTACTGTAATTACACAGATAAGAAATACATGTATGTGTCTGCATGGATGATTGGCCAATTACTATTTGAACAGCTTGAGAACTTCGGTATTGGTCTGTCCATGTTGAATCACAAACATCATCCTGCCTTTGGAACAGCTGGATGTCATTATTTCTAGATAGAGGCCAAGTAGAGCAATTCTGTCCAGGACTATTGGGATAATGTCACCTGTTATACATAATAAAGAAATATGCTCAGTTGTGGATTTGCGCTTCAACAGTACTTAGCTAGCTCTGTGACCGACCTTCTTTATCTGTCTGCTTGGAAATCTTCAGATGTGATGTATGTGGCTCAGGAGTTTAACTAGTTATATACATAAAAACGGAGTCTTGCTTGCTTTGAACAACTTAGTGGAAATTCATTAAAAATATCACACTCGGCCGGGCGCGGTGGCTCAAGCCTGTAATCCCAGCACTTTGAGAGGCCGAGACGGACGGATCACAAGGTCAGGAGATTGAGACCATCCTGGCTAACACGGTGAAACCCTGTCTCTACTAAAAAATACAAAAAACTAGCCGGGCAAGGTGGTGGGAGCCTGTAGTCCCAGCTACTCGGGAGGCTGAGGCAGGAGAGTGGTGTAAACCCGGGAGGCGGAGCTTGCAGTGAGCTGAGATCCGGCCACCGCACTCCAGCCTGTGCAACAGAGCGAGACTCCGCCTCAAAAAAAAAAAAAAATCGCACTCACTGGTGGTCAACTTTAAAACCATGGAGTGGTCCAGGCTTTTTGGATCGTGGGACATGAGCCAGCCAGGGTATGGCTCTGAAAGACAGCCACAGCTATATTTTGCTTTCATAGGGGCTCTGATTTCAGGGCTTGTTTCATTCTTGATTATATGTAAATGCAACCTTGATTTGTTTTATTTTCATTCACTTGTGATTACTGAGTTAATAAAGTCTTCCCAGTGTATGGACACTTGGCTTGTAATTGCAGGAAGTTATCTCTCGTTATTCTTTTCTGATATTAACAACAACTAAATTATCGTCTAGTAATTACAAGCTTGAATAGCGAGTTTTAGTATGACAGCAAGACTAGCCAGCTAGCTAATTACACATTAACTGCCCTCATTTCTGGAAGGCTAATAACAAATCCTATTACCATGTTTTAGCTTACAAGCTCTTAAAGTAAGCAGGGTCATAACAGGTTTGAACTAGGATGAATGACCTCTAAAAAACACCCAAGTAAGATGAGAATTGTTTTGAGATTGGCAATGCAACAAGAGCAGTGTTTTTGATGAACAAGAGCTTGTTTTCTTCATTGTGATCTATGCAGTAGCGTTTATTTTCTTCTGCAGCTCTCTGAAGTTTAAATATGTTGGGGTGAAAGGGGCTACAATTAGGCAATGAATGGGAAATTACCTTTTAAGCAGGTTTGGAATGCTTTAAAACCAGTCCATGTCCTGTAACTACACACCTCAGATTGGTGACCTGGTAGCCTGGCCCTGAGCAGAATGTGGCTGGTTTTCCCGGTTTCAGCACCCTGTATTCATCTATCCATCTATCTTTTCTTTTTTCTCTTTTCTTTCTCTCTCTATTTATCTTTCTCTCTCTCTCTCTCTCCCCACCCCACCTCTTTCTCTCTTTCTTTCTTTCTTTTTTGAGACAGAGTCTCACTTTGTCGCCCAGGCTGGAGTGCAGTGGTGCAATCTCAGCTCACTGCAACCTCTGCCACCTAGGTTCAAGCAATTCTCCTGCCTCAGCCTCCCAAGTAGCTGGGATTATAGGCACCTGCCACTGCACCTGGCTAATTTTTATAGTTTTAGTAGAGATGGCATTTCACCATCTTGGCCAGGCTGGTCTTGAACTCCTGACCTCATGATCCACCTGCCTCGGCCTCTCAAAGTACTGGGATTACAGGCGTGCACCACCGTGCCAGGCCGGCGCCCTGCGTCTTTCATATTTCCCTTTCCCGCACAGCGCAGGAACACCTGTTTCTAGCTTAGACTACTTAAAAACCAAAATATTACTACTAAGTGAGATTTAATTTTTTTTTTTTTTTTTTTTTGAGACAGAGTCTCACTTTGTCGCCCAGGCTGGAGTGCAGTGGGCCGGATCTCAGCTCACTGCAAGCTCCGCCTCCCGGGTTTACACCGTTCTCCTGCCTCAGCCTCCGAGTAGCTGGGACTACAGGTGTCCGCCACCTTGCCCGGCTGGTTTCTTTTTATTTTATTTTTCAGTAGAGACGGGGTTTCACTGTGTTAGCCAGGATGGTCTCGATCTCCTGACTTCGTGATCCACCCGTCTCGGCCTCCCAAAGTGCTGGGATTACAGGCTTGAGCCACCGCGCCTGGCCGAGATTTAAATGTTTTTACCAATCTTTGATTGGTAATATTCTTTGATTGTTTGAATTCCTACTAATTGTTCTTTTTTTCTTTCTTTTTTTCATTGTTTTCTTTTTTTTTTTTTTTTGAGACAAGGTCTTGCCCCGTCACCCAGGCTGGTGGCTCACTGCAGCTTCAACCTCCTGGGCTCAAGTGATCCTCCTGTCTCAGCCTCTCAAATAGCAGAGACTACAGGCATGCACCACCACACCAAGCTAAGTTTTCATTTATACTACAGATGGGGGTATCACTATGTTGTCCAGGCTGGTCTTGAACCCCTGGGCTCAAGTGATCTGCCCACCTTGGCCTCCCAAAGTGCTAGGATTACAGTCATGGGCCACTGCACCCAGCCACCATTTTTGAGAGGTAGGAGGGAGGTGTTTGGTGTGTTTTTTAAAGCATCCCACTTCTTTTCGGATAAGGGAGGTGTTTTCGTCTGTTTTTGTTTTTTATTTTGTTTTGTTTTATTGCCTGCATGGCCCTCTTCATTAAGACTTTATCTTTAAAAGATCCCTGTGGACTAATATGAGAAGATATGTGAATCTGCTGAGCTTAGACTTTTTATATATTTTATCCACACATGAGACCCTCTCAGTTAAGTAATTGTATGAATTCTTTAATATACCTTTTAGTATGTGGCAGCGGGTTATATTATCTTATTTGCAGCTAGTTAGCCTTCAGTAAACTAAGTGCAGCATGGTGAGCCCTGTGGCCAGCTGGGCCTGAGCCACAACACTGCAGGAAGTCTGGTGGGTTGCTTCAGCTCACCACCTGTGTGCCCTCAAAGCAGCTGGAGAAATGGGCTTTTTGTCACTGAGGCTGAGTTCAAATTAATTATTTTATTATTTTATTTTATTTTATTTTGTTTTATTTGAGATGGAGTCTTGCTCTGTCGCTCAGGCTGGAGTGCAGTGGTGCAGTCTCGGCTCACTGCAACCTCTGCCTCCTGGGTTCAAGCAATTTTCCTGCCTCAACCTCCCATGTATCTGGGATTATACAGGCGCCCACCACCAAGCCCGACTAATTTTTGTATGTTTAGTAGAGACAGGATTTCACCATGTTGATCAGGTTGGTCTTGAACTCCTGACTTCAAGTGATCCACCCGCTTCAGCCTTCCAGAGTGCTGGGATTACAGGTGGAAGCCGCTGCGCCCGGCTCAAATTAGTTATTTTAGAGAATATTACTTTTAATCTCAAAACTGTTTCTTTGAAATCTGCCTGCCTATCTGATTGGTTTTACTGAAGTTTTCCTTGAGGGGCTGTCTGTCATCTTTTAGGGCCCTCTGTTTGCAAGTTTTTTTCTTTTTCTTTTTTTTTTTTTTTTGAGACGGAGTCTTGCTCTGCCGCCCAGGCTGGAGTGCAGTGGCCGGATCTCAGCTCACTGCAAGCTCCGCCTCTCGGGTTCACGCCATTCTCCTGCCTCAGCCTCCCGAGTAGCTGGGACTACAGGCGCCCACCACGTCGTCCGGCTAGTTTTTTGTATTTTTAGTAGAGACGGGGTTTCACCATGTTAGCCAGGATGGTCTCGATCTCCTGACCTCGTGATCCGCCCGTCTCGGCCTCCCAAAGTGCTGGGATTACAGGCTTGAGCCACCGCGCCCGGCCGCAAGTTTTTTTCAAAGATAACTGCTTGGTTGTGTGCAGTGTAGGACTCTTTATAGGTTTTTGACTACTCTTCCTTTCTTGTAGAATTTCACTGTCTTTTAATGTTTACAGACTGTAAGCAGGATAAAGTTTTAAAATTCAACCATTATTAATATTGCTGCTTCGTAGGAGCTGGTAAAGGAGTGGAAAGTAAAGATCTATTAGTTATGGTGTCTAATACACTGTTGAGGAAAATCTGTTAACCCCAAATTATTAAGTACCTAAAGAAATCTGGAGATCTTAATTTATTTGCCCTATTTCAGGCCTTAACAACAACAAAAAAAACTACCTAGTTTTTGCACATATAGTAGATACCCACCACCACCACCAAAAATAGTTGTTGAATGAACAAGATGAAATTTTATGGTTGGCTTTATTTTGAGCACATATTGTAAAATTCATGACTTGCGTGGCAGTTCATGACGAATTCAATACAGTTCCTAAAGTCAACCGATGGGATTTTGAAAGGTCAACAGCTGCTTTTCTCTAGTAGTCAAGGATGTGAATAACATGATCAAAATTCCCAGGAGTTTCAACTGTAATGACCAAAAGTGCAGGGAAGGAGATCTGTGTAAGTCACAGAGAGAATCATCAGTTCTAGACAACAATCAACTTATGATTTTTGTCCATCTTTTCCTCTAGGTGTGAACAGGATTTTTCTTCCTTTCCTTTCAGCCCTGTTCCTTAAAGAATTACAGAACAGATAAATACCTTAGACAGTAGTGACTGTCCCTGTGATTTTCAGCTTGGAAAGCCAGGAGTCCTCCCCCCAGAGGGGAGAGGGATGGTGAAAGAAGTTTGGATAGCATGCTTCTGGAGGGTGCAGAATTTTGATTGACAAATAATCGTTGTACATATTCATGGTGTGTATAGTGATATGTTTTTTGTTTTTGTTTGTTTGTGTTTTGTTTTTGTTTTTGTTTGAGACAGAGTCTCGCTCTGTCGCCTAGGCTGGGGTGTAGCAGCGTGACCTCGGCTCACCGCAGCCTCTACCTCCTGGGTTCAAGCAGCTCTCCAGGATGCAGAATTTTGATCGAGGGCAGGAGGAACTTATTGTTTGTGGGAAATGACCTACATGATTGTTTTAAGGAAACTTTCTCTGATTACAAAGGCGAGAGTACAGAACCTTGAAGGCCATTTAGTAGATGACTGCCCTGATCCAGGGCTGGAATGATATATTGGGCTTGACATAGTTACATGCCAGGGGAAATAGAAGAAAAACTAGAGACATTTCTGGGGAACTGAACACTTGGAAGAAATGAAGAACATCTAGCCAGATTCCTTCCAGAGGCTTGGAGCCTGAGAGCAAGGGCGTTAGAGTCAACTCGCTTCATTAGGTGAAGGGAATGGGTTTTCAGGAAAATAATCTTAGACATGTAAAGTTTGATAAGACTATAAGACTTATGAAGGACCAGTTTTATGGATTTGGTAGTTACCAACATAGACTTCTTATTTTTCTTTCTTTCTTCTTTGTTTAAAGAGACTGGGCCTCAACTGGGCATGGTAGCTCACGCGTGTAATCCCAGCACTGGGAGGCCAAGGCTAAGAGGATCACTTGAGCCTCAGAGTTTGGGACTAGCTTGGGCAACATAGAACTTGTCTCTGCGAAAAAAAAAAAAGAGAGAGAGAGAGACTGGGTCTTACTGTGTCATCCAGGCTGGAGTGCAGTGGTTGTGATCATAGCTCACTATAACTTCAAACTCCTGGGCTCTAGTGATCCTCCCTTCGGAGTAACTGGGGTTACAGCTGCAAGCCACCACACCCAGTAGACTTACTTCTTTGAAATTGTAGGATTGCCGGGCACAGTGGCTCACACCTGTAATCCTAGCACTTTGGGAGTCTGAGGCGGACGGATCACCCTGAGATCAGGAGTTCGAGACCAGCCTAGCCAACATGGCAAAACCCTGTCTTTACTAAAAATAGAAAAAGTTAGCCGGACGTGGTGGCATGCACCTGTAATCCCAGCTACTCGGGAGGCTGAGGCAGGAGAATTGCTTGAACCCAAAAGGCAGAGGTTCCAGTGAACTTAGATTGCACCACTACACTCCAGCCTGGGGCAATAGAGCGAGACTCCGTCTCAAAAAAAAAAAAAAATTATAGGATGATGGGCTTCCCAGGGTAAGAGTGTACAAGGCTAATTCTTAAAATGCAAATACCACAGAATTTGAGCTGCTGTGCAGGATGCTGATGTCTTTCCAGATAAGTTTTTTATTATGTGTTTTTAACAAACAGGATATTGGGCTTCTGGGGGACAGATAGTAAAAGTAGAAAGGGGATGGGGTAGGTCGGTTTGAGAACAGAAGAATGGCTTTGATGGTTCTTGGCACTTGGCACCACTTGGTGGTTTTTGAGTGAGTTACAGCATTTATTTTTCAGTATTGAGTCCGAAAAACAAATGAAGAATATTTAGGTAAAAGTCTCCAAAATGACTGCCTGTGTGCTAATTGTGGTTCCCAGTGAGGCAGAACATATCAAGGTTTGGGCGTCCACAGGATTTTAACCTGAAGAAA
>NW_012114955.1:2266682-2286133 GCF_000951035.1 Colobus angolensis palliatus | reverse complement strand
ACCCGCCGCTGACTTGAGCAATCCTCTCACCTCAGCAACTACTGAGCACCTACTCTCCTGAGTAGCTGGAACCACAGGCACATGCCACCATGCCCAATTATTGTTACTATTTATTTTATTTTATTTTTTGTAGAAACTGGATATCCCTATGTTGCCCAGGCTATTCTTGAACTCCTGGGCTCAGGCAGTCTTCCTGCCTTGGCCTTCAAAAGTGCTAGGATTACAGACATGAACCACCATGCCCAGCTTGAAATTTTCCATTTATTTCAAAGGAAATAGAGGAAAAAGAAATAACTTGTGGTCACTGGTTCATAAATAGCCAATAATAAAACATGAGATGTGTGATTCATCCCCTCTTGTGTTTTCTCCTTCAAGCTCTGCACCATCTCATTGTGAGTCACCTGGAGTAGAGCGATTTTACTTTAAGAGTTGGTACGTTTTTTCAGTGTAACTCTTTTTAATTAATACATATTCTTTAAGGGATACAGGTAGCTGAAATGTCTACCCTTTGAGGATGTCATATTTGTATTAATAGTTTACTTCTCTGGTGCAATTTGAGGTATATCTTATAGTCACTTTTAGTAATGTATGTTACTTCCCTGTAAGGAATAGCAATGTTATACTTCTCCTTTTGCAGTGAAGAAGTAGAGATGTAGAAAGGAAGAGACCTGCCCAAGGTCTAAGAGCAAGTCAGTGGAAAGCCTGAAATTAGACTTGTGGTCTTTTAGATTTTTCATCTGTTGTTCACCACTGAGGAGCCAGCTTTCTGTTTGCTGGAGACAGTTCAGCCTAATGGAATTTGCTCTGCCGGATGTCCACAATATGTTAGGTGATGATTCTAACCATCCCCTAACACCCATTCTCCTCCAAAGTGGCCCTTTAGTTCCCCTCCAGAACAGATCTGCTTTTGACTGCCTGTGGTTTTGGCACACCTCTGCCTAGAGATAACAGTGGTAACAGCAGTGTGCAGAAAAGAGGGAAGGGTCAAGGAAGGTCACTAAACCAGAGTCGAGCTGTTAGATGCGAACATTTTCTTGCACAAAAGAACCTACAAGCAAATGGCCCTTTCCTTCCCATCTATTTGGGGATAGGGGATTATGGGCCAGGTAGTATTTCCTGACTGTGCATTTGCACACAGATGTCTGTATCACACGCGTACAGATCCCATCCAATCCTAAACCAGAAGCCCTGGGGTAAGTGTGAAGCTGCAACCTTAGGATGCTAAGCAAGTTTTTGGAAAAACTCCACAGGTAATTGTGATAGACAAGCAGGACCTAGACTTAGCCCAGAACCACTGCTCTAGAGTAAGTGATGCTGCTTTTGACGATAAGTTGTTATGATTTGGGAGTCTTATTCCATTGCCCAGGCTGGAGTGCAGTGGTGTAATCTCAGCTCACTACAACTTCTGCCTCCCAGGTTCAAGTGATTCTCCTGCCTCAGCCTCCCGAGTAGCTGGGATTACAGGTGCCCACCACCACATTTGGCTAATTTTTTGTATTTTTAGTAGAGACAGGGTTTCACCATGTTGGCCAGGCTGGTCTCAAACTCCTGACCTCAGGCAGTCCACCTGCCTCGGCCTCCCAAAGTGCTAGGATTACAGGCTTGAGCTACTGTGCCAAGCCAGTTTTTAAATATTAAATATGAATATAAATTATATGCCTAAACTGAGATATGAGTGTTATAATTTTAACATTAATATAAGATCAGACTGAAGAGTCAGTGCTAATGAACCACATTTTGGTTCTAATTGAGTTTAAGGCAAAAGTAAGGGCTGTTTGCTCATCATAAACCGTTTACTCAGGGATCTTGGGACTTGCTTTAGAAGTTAAGATAGCCGGAAATGGGGTCAGCTGACTGTACTCTACAGGTTTAGGTCAACTGTATCGGGCTGTCTTCCTTTTTTTTTTTTTGAACAGAACAATAAACACCTTTATTACACGGGTGAAGACAAAACGAGGATTTATTTGCCTTTCCGGGCCTTGATTTTCCTAAGATAGAACTCCAACTCTTTGCCCTCTAGCACATAGCCATCTGCTCGGCCACACTGTCCCGGCCTGGAAGCAATGCATGCAAGAAGCTTGCCCTGCTGGAACTGCTCCTCCAGGAGACTGCTGATTTTGGCATTCTTTTTCCTTTCATCATATTTCTTCTGAATTTTTTTAGATCGTTTTTTGTTTAAAATCTCTTCTTCCTCAGGAGTCAGCTTGGCTCCCTTCTTGCGGCCCAGGGGCAGCGCGTAGTGGGACTCGTACCACTGTCGGTACGGTGTGCTGTCGATGAGCACGATGCAATTCTTCACCAGAGTCTTGGTACGGACCAGCTCATTATTAGATGCATTGTAGACAACATCGATGATCCTTGTTTTACGAGTACAACACTCTGAGCCCCAGGAGAAATTCCCTACGTCCAGCCTCAGGGCACGGTATTTCTTGTTACCTCCCCGCACACGGACTGTGTGGATGCGGCGGGGGCCAATCTTGGTGTTGGCAGCCGGGCGCCCCAACTCATACTTCCGCTTCTTGTGGTAGGGCTTTCTCTTGCCCCCGGTTTTGTGGCGCTTGTGCCAGTTGTCCCGAGAAATGCCCATCGCTCGGCGCTGGCTGGAAAGAGAAATCCTGTCTTCCTTTTTAAAGGAAGTTGAAGGTTAATGTTTTTAGATAAAGATCTTTGAACTGACACATTTTTATTATCACTATTATCGACACATTTTTATCGTTTTATCTAACAAAAATCTAGGGAAAAAATGTTCTTTATTTTTCTACAGATGAGTATCTTTATTTTATTATTGATTTATAGTTTTAGTCTTCTCTGCCAGTGTATTTATCTTGAAAGAAGACTATCTGCACATTTGAGAGATGCTCCTTTCAGAAGCACCCTCAGGAGTAATCACTGTGTTAGCCACTAGCAGGAAAGCCTCATTACTTTAAGATGGCCAGAGCCATCACATCCTGGCCTCCTGAAGTTGTCATCTTCACCCAAAACTAGGCCTCACGTGTTTCCTTTTCTGCTCTTCTGTTTTACAGGTGTGACTCAGCACATCTGTAAAATGGATCAAAAATGTTTTAATGCAGGAAGACGGTAGATACAAGAAGGAAGAACCAATAATTAAGGGTTCTTTTATTTGTTTGGAACAAATTCATAGGCAAAGCCTTTTATTGGTAGCTTGAGGAAACTTAAAAGTAGTAGGAAAGGGTATAAAATCTCTTTCTGGGACACGCGAAGCTCCTAGTTTTGTAACATGTTATCTGTAATATTTCTCTAGCCCTGAAGCACTTCTGAACATTACTTCAGAACATAAAACCTATGCTTTGTTTTTGAAGGTTTTTGTTGTTATGTAATAGCATCCAGCTGCTAATCCTTTTGAGCAGCACGTGTAATAATAATATGGCAGGAGGAGTCTTCCGTTCACGGTGTGCGGGTGTCTGCGGGTTGCCTCCTGCGGTGAAGCAGTGTGGAAACAAGCATACCGCTTCTGTGAATAGCCACAGAAACACCTGAACGTCCTTTGCTTAGCATCCTTCTTTGCACTTGTGAGAGATTCTTTGGGGAGGATGTGATCATCTCTGATCCATGGATTTAGCTTCCCTGCCAACGATGGTGTGCAATTTTTGACCCAGAGACACGGGGAGCTTGTGCCTTCGTAAAAGTTGGGGCAGTGTGTGTTTTATCCATTAGCAGAGGCAGCATAATGGATAAGCTCAGGTTTGAGTTCCAGATCCATACTTAAGCTCTGTGTGCCTCAGTTTCTCCCTCTGTAAAATGGTACCTACCTCATTGACTGTAGTGAAATTAAGAGTGTATATGCAGAGCTTGGAAGAATGCCTTGCTTGTAGTAAGCACTATGTAAGCATTAACCTGCCATTACTGTTAATGGGCCGGGCGCAGTGGCTCACGCCTGTAATTCCAGCACTTTGAGAGGCCGAGGTGGGCAGATCACGAGGTCAGGAGATTGAGACCATCCTGGCTAACACGATGAAACCCCATGTCTACTAAAAATACAAAAAAAATAGCCGGGTGTGGCGACGTGCGCCTGTAGTCCTAGCTGCTGGGGAGATTGAGGCAGCAGAATGGCGTGAACCCGGGAGGCGGGGCTTCCAATGAGTGGAGATCTCACCACTGCACTCCAGCCTGGGTGACAGCAAGACTCCGTCTCAAAAAAAAAAAAAATTACTGTTAATATAACTATTGTTTGACTCTTCCCTGTTCTGGGATCACGATCACATTCAATTGTAAAACTACTATTTTTTGTTTTTGTTTTTGTTTTTTTGAGATGGAGTTTTGCTCTTGTTGCCCAGGCTGGAGTGCAGTGGCACATATCTCGGCTCACTGGGTTCAAGAAATTCTCCTGGCTCAGCCTCCCAAGTAGCTGGGATTACAGGCACCCACCACCACACCCAGCTAATTTTTGTATTTTTAGTAGAAACGAGATATCACCATGTTGGCCAGGCTGGTCTCGAACTCCTGGCCTTATGTGATCCACCCACCTTGGCCTCCCAAAGTTCTGGGATTGCAGGTGTGAGCCAAAAATGTTGATTTTTAAAGGCAAAAGAAATGTCATTTGAAATGTGAAAAGTAGAAGTTACACACCTATTGCCTTGAAGGTAGCTTTTTAAAATGTTCGTCTTGTGCATACACACTGTACATAGTTGTAATTCTAGAAAACATACCATTTTATGGCCTTTCTCTACCCAGCATTCAAGTATAAGCATTTTTTTCCATTGAAAACAAGTAGTTTTCAATGGTTTTGTACCATAATAATTGTTTCCCTTTAAAAAAAAAAATAATAAAACATCAGTGAAAATCTTACTGCAGATAGTTTGGGGGGTTATCTAGGAAGGTGATTTTTGTTTTGCTTTTTTGATTAAGAGTGTCAGCATTTCTTTCATGGTACGTGAGAACCTTACTATAAAGTGGCTCTTTAGGACTGTTCTGAAGTCAGCCTTATGAAGGTAAAATAAACCCTGATGAAATCACCCCAAGTCTGTGGCTTTTGTTATAAGGCAGAGCTGCTCTGTGTCAATACCTGGTGTGTGAGAACAGGACGTGGTAGCTGTCATGGGGCCCTCTAGCCCATCATTCTCTAGACCTGCACTGTCCAATATGGGATCTACTAGCCATGTGTGGTTATTTAAATTTAATTAGAATTAAATAAACTGAAAATTAATTTCCTTATTCACACTGGCCATATTTTGAGTGCTCAGTAGCCACTTGTGGCTAGTGGCTATTGATTTAGATGGGGCACATATAAAACATTTTTATCACTGCAGAAAGTAACACAGCTCTAGATTATTCTCTAACTGCTCAGCTTCTTAACCTTACAGTGATAAGAGCCACCTCTTATAGGTAAGATTTTCTAGAGCGAAGTTGGGCAGACCTTGGGTACTTGTTTTTGTATATGTAGTTTTATAGGAATACAGCTACATTGATTTGTTGACCTATACTCTGGCAGCTTTTGTGTTAACAGTGGCAGAGCTGAGTTTTGAATAGATACGACAGAGACCATATGTGGCCTGCAAAGCCCTAAAAGTATTTGACCCTTTACAAAAAGGTTTGCCTACCCCTTTTATCTAGATCTCAGAACTGATGACATTTTGGTCTAGATAATCGTTTGTTGTGGGACTGTCCTGTGCATTGTAGGTGTTTAGCAGCTTCCCTGGCCTTCACCCACCAGATGCCAGTAGCACGCCTTAGATATGACAACCAAAAATGTCTCTAGACATTGCCAAATTCCATGGGGAGCAAAATCACCCCTGCCTGAGAACCACAGATCTCAAGCAGTGTGGCTTGGCGAAACATTCATCTGTAATACTGCAGAGGAGCGCCCATTGTTAAAAGAAAAATTCGTTGAAAGAGTTGACTAAATTAACGAATAGTTTTTTATGCTACTTAGTATACTTCAGCATTGTCTCCAGAAACAGGAGTGTTTGATATAAAACATGGCAAAGTCGCTGGAGTTGGGCAGAGTCATGGAAGCATTCTCATCTCCTTCTATTTCTCAGGAGTGCCACAGTTCACTGAGGAGCAGAGAGTGGAAGTTACAGTATCTCTGAGCTGTGGGGCATGTGGGTTGTGTTATATCCAGGTTCTCAGGGCCTGCTTTTCTAAAATGCTGGGTAACTGCGGGTGTTTGTTGTTTGCTAACTGTGTGTAGCTATTATCTGTGTATGCCTGGCAAGAAAGGAATTAATAAATGTCATGTCTGTAATCCCAGCACTTGGGGAGGCTAAGATGGAAGGATCACTTGAGTCCAGGAGTTCAAGAGCAACCTGGGCAGCATAGGGAGACCCTGTCTCTATTAAGAAAAAAAAAAAAAAAATTAGCTGGGCATGGTGGCACATGCCTATAGTCCAATTTCCTTGGAAGACTGAGGCTGGGAGGTTGGCTTGAGCCCAAGAGTTTGAAGTTGCAGTGAGGTATGATCACACCTGTGCATTCCAACTTGGGCAACAGAGTGAGATCCTCTCTCAAAAAAAACTTTTTTAAATAAATAAATGTAGTAGATTGGTGCTTATCTGTCTTATGAATATTTGTGGTTTTATGTGGTCCATATAATTCCTATCCTCATTACCCAGAATAGTTGAAAAATTGGTTGTATTTACCTCCGTTAGAAGTTGCAAGAATTGAATTAAATGTCAAGTCCTATAAAATTGTGTTCAAGGCTGAGCACAGTGGCTCACACCTATAATCCCAGCACTTTGGAAGGCCAAGGCTGGCAGATCACTTGAGGTCAGGAGTTCGAGACCATCCTGGCCAACATGGTGAAACCCCATCTCTAATAAAAATACAAAAATTAGCCAGGCATGGTGGCAGGCGCCTGTAGTGCCAGCTACTTGGAAGGCTGAGGCAGGAGAATCACTTGAACCTGGAGGCAGAGGTTGTACTGAGCTGGGATTGCACCACTGCACTCTAGCCTGGGCAACAGAGAGGAAAAACCAAACCAAACCAAACAAAAAAAACTATCTTCAATTCTTTTAAGACCCAGCATTTGAATACCTTTCACAGTGGGGGGTTTTGTAAGCTGTAGAAAATGGCTGTGTGAAATAGCCATAGAAATAGAGTGAAATAGAATTGGGAAAATTGTCTTTCAAAGTGAATATCAGGTATATCTTTATCTCATTCTTCAAATTAAAATTAAAATTAAAAATTTTAATTGGTATTGAAATGAATGTGTAATATTAGGTCACATGTACTAGAGCACACTTGTATGGAGAATCATCCCCATGTAGTTAAATATCTAAGAAGGTAAGCAGCTTGACTACTGAATGCAGGTGAATTTTAGGTGAACTTGTATTTCCTGTGCATGACATGTTTCTGTTTGGTTTTTCAGATCTTACCAATATATTTGAGTCCTTCCTGCCCCAGTTGTTGGCCTATCCTAACCCCATAGATCCTCTCAATGGTGATGCTGCAGCCATGTACCTCCACCGACCAGAAGAATACAAGCAGAAAATTAAAGGTAAGAGGGTGCGTAGTTTACCTGGAGACAAAAGAACTTAAATCTACTGGGCTTCAGTCATTAAAAGTCCTTCTTAAATTACTTAGTTCCTAATACTTTTTCTCAGGCCTAAAAAGAGACAGCTGTGGGCTGAAGTAGCACTCACCAACCTCGGGTGGTAGTAGTACCAGTTTGCTCATCCTTTAGGATTTAGAATCCTATTTTCCCATTCTTGAAACAGTTTACATGCTGATGGGATGTGAGTTTGATTTAAATGAAGATAAGTTTGCGAAAGAACATCTAGCTGGCCATGGTGGCTCACGCCTTGTAATCCCAGCACTTTGGGAGGCTGAGGTGGGCGGATCACGAGGTCAGGAGGCCGAGACCAGCCTGGCCAACATGGTGAAACCCCATCTGTACTAAAAGTACGAAAATTAGCCGGGTGTGGTGGCATGCACCTGTAGTCCCAGCTACTCGGGAGGCTGAGGCAGGAGAATTGCTTGAACCGGAAGGCAGAGGTTGCAGTGAGCCTAGACTGTACCATTGTACTCCAGCCTGGGTGACAGCAAGATTCTGTCTTTAAAAAAGAAAAAAAAAATCTAAAGCTCCACCTGAGTTCACTGGATTGTCCATTTTACCTCTGTTACTTTTCATAGTGAAAAGTCTAGATACATGAAGCTCCACCAAGAAGCAAAGGAATTCAAAGTGTGTAATATACCTGCTGTTTTTAACCAATGGCAGGCATTAGTATCTAACCCGTTTTTCACATGATGGGCCTGTCTGCATAGCAGTCCAGAATGTTGGCTTCCTCAAAATGTGTGGCCTATCTGAGGTACATTTGCAAGAGGTGGCAGTAGAAGTAATTTACCAGAGCTTGAATGTGCAGGTCTTCACTCTGAAATGTGCAGGTATGAGGCAAACAGGGACTCTTCATGAAACAATAGCTTTTCTTCTGTTTGTTTTCTAATTCTTCTTCCAAGGTCTTTATAGGGTATTGTTTGGAGCTTTTGTTGAGATAAAGCAGAAATAAATTTACTATAATTAAGTAGATCTCAAGTGCTTTGCAAATTAATATCTAATTTATGTAGCAAAATATATAGCTGAGCAAACATGTATTTGAAGAAAAAGGCAGTTTCAGCCAGATAAAGTGCTGTTATGAGACTATATTAAAACTTTGAAATAGGAATCACTTAGCAATGTCTGCAAACCACAGATATCTTGGAGCAGAGTATATTTCTCTAGTTCACATATGCATTCCGTCTCAACAATTTAGCAGTAGCCCTGTTGCAGTACATATCTGCTATAGTCTCATTTACAAAAAGAACCGAGCCTGCATTTATCTTGGAATGGCTCACTCCAGTGTCCGGACCCCCGGCCTTAGGAAATGTTCATGTTGGCTATCATTTTGTCTTTCTTAGAAATCTGAGAAAATCATGGCCATCAGACCTGAGCTCACCCCCAGTTCCTACTGTACCTTGATGTCTTCTCCCCTTCCCCCTACATCTTTTCTTTGTTCCTGTGGGAAATAAGAGACACCCTTCCTCATTTCTCAAACTCACTCAGACCACCAACCTGTGATCTTGTTTTCCCAACCCCCCGCCCCTCCCAATGCAGTCTTCCTCCTGCACCCGCCAGAGGTCTCCCTGTTTCGGAAGCGGTGATCTGCTCCTGTGGGCTCCCTTAGGAGTCGTGCTGTTTATTCCCTTTCATTTTCAAACTTGCATCCTCACCGTAAACTCCTCTCATTTTTTCCCCTCCTCTGCTTAATCTGTGCCCTCATTTCTTACCAATCCTTTGGATTCTTCTCAGGTTCCATTTTGCTGGACCTCTCTGCAAGTGTTATATTTTACCCTCACCTTTCTGGAAAATTCTCATTCCGTTTCCTAAATGTAGTCATTCACTTAGGACTTGGTCCCTGGGCTCCGTCTCTTCCTCTCAGCCCTGGGGAGCTGCTTCACCTCTCACAGCTTCAGTCAGTCCCCTCCAGGGAGATGATTTCTCAATGTGTGTGTCTAGGCCTGGCCTCTCTCCCAAGCTGCTGCTGGACATTTCCATTTGTGTGGCAGTCACCAACTCAACACACCTAACACAGTCAGCGTTCATACTTAGTTGGCACTGTCTTACAGTGCATGTCTGCAAACGTGTTTAAATATTGGATAGCGCATAACACTGGGCACCATTGGAGCTGTCTAAAGCTGTCACTTCCCTGCTCAGAACCCTTTGCTGGGTGACATCTTTGCCTGCCATTCAGGGCTCTCTGATACTGATACTGAGTGGAATCTACCTCTTTGCCTTTACTCCTTTTTTTTTTTTTTTTTTGAGACAAGGTCTCAAATATAGTTCTCTCTCTCTCTCTCTTTTTTTTTTTTTCCGAGATGGAGTCTTGCCCTGTTGCCTAGGCTGGAGTGCAATGGTGTGATCTCAGCCCACTGTAGCCTCTGCCTTCCGGATTCAAGTGATTCTCCTTTAGCCTCCCGAGTAGCTGGGATTACAGGCGTGTGCCACCACGTCTGGCTAGTTTTTTTGTATTTTTGTAGAGATGGGGTTTCACCATGTTGGCCAGACTGGTCTCGAACTCCTAACCTCAGGTGATATACCCACCTTGGCCTCCCAAAGTGCTGGGTTTACAGGCTTGAGCCGCTGCACCTGGCCATAGTTCTCTCTTAAGGTTGTGTTTAAGCATCCCAGCCACTTACTTTCAACAAAGCAAAGCGTTTCCCTGGAGTGACCTCCCCTATGTCATAGCTGGCAGGACTTGGGGGTCAGTGTGGCTGGGACTGCCTCAGCCGTTTTTCTTCTGTAACTGCTTCCCTCTGGTGACACTCAGCAGCTCCTTCCTTTTATCTTCCTCTGTTTCCTTCTCCTCATTGGTGACCTTGCTCTTCCTTTCCCTATCCCAAAGGCCTTGTCCTAAGTACTTAATATACATTTGTTTCCTTGAATACATTAAAGAGGGCTGATAGTATCAAATTCTAGTGTCCAAAAAAACAATGTCAATGTGTAGCTTCTACAAAGGAAGACGCAAAATAGCCAACCCATTAGAGGTTAAAAATAAAATTGTTAAAGTTTGAATAAACATTTATTTCACTCTAAAATGTAAATTAAGGTAAATTCCTACCTAATCATGGGCTACTTTAATATCATCAAAATCATTAGCATAAAGGTTTGTTATAATGAATTTGAAGGGCTCTAAGTCTCAAGTCTGCAAACCTTTTCTGTAAAGGACCACATTCACCAGATGTGGCCTTTATCACACATTGTGTTTATTTTTTTAAGACAATCTTTAAAATATAAAAACATTCTTAGCTAGGCCCTGTGCTAGTTATTCAAATCCGGTAGGCCCATTTGGCCATTCAGCTTATCTTCCTATTGCAGTGAGTCCCTGCAACTCTGTAGGAGGAAAAACAAAGCCACAAGGGTGTGTTTTTGTGTGGCTTGCATTTTAAATCGGTTTCTGTCTTGTCTTTTCCTATTATGTGTAGGCCATTCACTTGAAAACAGAGTTTTTAGGAACAAGTTTGTTTATTCAGCAGTTCTTAAAAGCAGTTTCAGCAGTCTTATTCAGCCTACTAGGGTTCCACCAAGGCCGTAGCAGTGGAAATCTACCTTCAGGTAAATTATACATGGAAAAGCCACCCAGAGCCAAGTGGTGTCTCCATATAGCAGCTTAGTCCTGAGCAGATTGAGCGATGGTTTTGCCAGCTGCTTCAAAAACCTGACAGGCAGGACCTGTTTAGACTAAAATCGATTCCTAAAATAATAGACCTGGGCTGACTGTAATGATGTGACTGCAGATCTAAAAATGATGGGGGATTTCCTTATAAAATTACTATGGAATCATGACTAGTCCTGTCTGTACTATCTGGGAGGTGAAAGTAAAAAGAAAGCATGGGGCTCCCATTTCCCCCATCCCTGAAGAGTTCTTGGGGTGCTGCAGCGCACGTATTCCCCTGCAAGCTGAGCCTGCTGTGTTGCTCTTCCCAATACCCCTTCCCTCGGGGCAAAATGCAGAAACCCTGTCCCAGAGAAGTCTCCCTGTGGGATTCCCCTTAGCTGTAGTGACCATGATTACTGTCATCTTTGTCCCCCCCTGGTATTCAAGGTAAGTTTGAACCTCCCCAGCCTTGCCAGCTTTTTGGGGTCGCCAAGCACATGCCTACCCACTCACTGCCCTTGTTGTCTTTCTCCCACCTGGTGCAGAGTACATCCAGAAATATGCCACGGAGGAGGCACTGAAAGAACAGGAAGAGGGCACCGGGGACAGCTCATCGGAGAGCTCTATGTCTGACTTTTCCGAAGATGAGGCCCAGGATATGGAGTTGTAGTAGAAAAAGCACCTGCTTTTCAGAAAGACTATTATTTCCTAACCATGAGAAGCAGACTATAATATTCATATTTAAACAAAGCAATTTTTTTTATTACTAAACAAGGTTTTTATGAATAATAGCATTGATATATATATATTATATATCACCCTTTAGATCTTGATTTCTTGGTCATTTCTCAACCTGAGGTGCATAGCATATTCCCACATTCCATTTGGTAGCAATATGCGGTCCGAATGCATGCATTCATGAGTCCATGTGGCCAAGTCAGCCTGTGTGCTACTGAACTGTCAAAGGAAATAGCCGCTCTGATAGGTAGACATGAGTAAAAAGAACAGGAAAAAATCGCTTCTTTTATTGATGGTTCCAAAGAAACAAACCAAACCAACCAGGTCTTGGATGTGAAGATAATATAGTGCTTTTTCAAAATGGAAAGGAAAAACTTGGGGAGGAAGAGGCCTGCTGTGGGGGCATTAGAGCCAGCCACGTAAGAATCAGAGCCGCTCCTTCCTGTGAATCCTAGGTGGCCCTATGTCTTCTGTGGAGTTACAGTATAAAACAGGGAGCTAATTAGAGTATTAAAACGTAAAACCATTTTTTTGACTCTGATTTTAAGTACATTTTCATATGTCAGTTCCTGCCCTTCACACTACCAGGCCCTGCAGCCACAGTGTTCTGTTGGAGAAACTTGGAGAAGTATTTTCTGAACCGGTTCTTTTTCTTGGGGTAGAACTTGTAATCCAGACTGTTTTTGAAAGGATAGCACAGGAGGAGAAAAGTGACTGGGACGATGCTTCCTCTCATCCAAAACACATGCAGAGTCACATCCTCGTCCTAGTGTTTGGCAGTTTGAGACCGCTACCCTGAACTTACGAGCTTTAAATAAGAGGGTTGTGTTTTCGGGGGGTTATTTTTTTCTGGGGTGTGTGTGTGTATTGTGCTTAGAAAGGTTGCAGATTTCATCTTCACCTACCAAGAGGCGGCTGCCTCCTTGGACAAGCTGCTCATGGACCATTAGACTTGAGGAGAAGACCCGTGTGGTAATGCAAAGCCCTGGGTACTTGGGTGTTTTGGTTTGGTTTTCCCTTTTTCTGCTGCTCTTGGCAGCAGCCTGGTCATCATCTGCTTGTGGGAGTGGGAAATGGGTATTATTAGACCCAACACAGGTTCTAAATTTAAAACGAATAATAATTGGAACAAATAAAGGTTTTTGTACCCAGAGTGATTCTACATGGGAAAAACAAACCAACTTTTTTCAGAGAGTGACCGAATAGGAAGAAGGGATTCAGAAATACGATGTAGTAGAACATGCCCTGCAGGAAGCAAATGTTTTCTCTCCTGTGTATGTTAAGAGGAAATCAGTTTAAAATGCCTGCTAATCAAAGGTCGACTCAGCTAACCATATGTCCAGGTTGCTGCAGAGTTTCTTTCAAATCTCAGTGTTGCCTGCTGAACTTGGAGGGGAGTTTGGAGAAATTTTAGACAGCAGCTCTGTATTTTTTTGCCGCAGCCAATAAGATAATAGCAGAATTAGCCAATCCTAAAACCTTCTAAAGACGATTTTTGAGCATCCCGCTGGGATTATTTAATTTTTCTTTTTGATGTGTGTTTTTAGTTTAGAAGTGCTGTATTCCACAAGGTTTAAGTCAGTGAAGTTGGAAGATACCCTCTCTTTTTATTCAAAAAGCACAATCAATCTTTTCTTTGAAAATCTATATAAAGTACAACTTGCTTTTAGCATGATTATTTTCCTAAATAAAAAGACAAAGAATTTACTTTATGTTAATTACGGGCATGAAGCAAAAGGTTTTCTTTAAAAAAAAAAAAAAAAAAGTGCAGTGATGTAGGGCTGTGGTTAGTTAACCGTACTGAGTTATCCATCTAGCATCTGTGGCTTGCTGGAAGGGTAGTATTAACTATTTAACATGTAATGGTGTACTTCACTCTTACCTAGCACGCTGTCTTCTCATTGCTTTGGGGGAGGGAGGGTCTCTGCTGGCACTGTCTAACTTGCTTACCTGCTGACTTTGCAGTTTGCTTGTGCTATGACATTTATTGTAGGTGCTATTTAGGGTAGGCTTAAAGTGCTGGGTGGTGATTTGAGTTCAAACAATAAAAAATTGTATTTTTTCAATATTGTATAAACAATAGTGTTCTAATTACCTTAAAAAAAAATAATGACCAGTTAAGAATTGCTTTTGATCTTGTCAAAAAACCGAGTAGACCCCAGTTTCGGGAAGGTGTGAGAGCAGTGTCATGGCTCTGCCCCTTACCTAATCCCGCATCTCTCTAATGATAAGACATTGGCTCGCCTCTGACCAGAGCCCCAGCACCAGAGAGCGGAAGGTACAGACTTGTCCAGTGACCTGCTGGGGGAGGTTGTAGGAGTTAAGCAGATTTGAGTGTGGCTGCAGAGTGTGTGTGTGTGTGCACACGTGCGAAGAGAGTGTGAGCTAGAGAGTGTGTGTCCATCTAAGTCTGTATGATGAAGGTGGGATAAGGCTCCTCTGTTAGCGCTGGAAGCTCCTGTAATTGCCACATAGATCCCACTATGCCCTCTTGCTCTGTGCAAGTCTGTCCTGTCTGGGCACTAACCTTGGTCCCGTGCATGTTTACATTCTGGGTGGGGCTTCGCCTCTCCGCTGGGAAACTGACTTTTGCTGGGTTGAACAGAGTCTCTTCTTACGCTTTTTGTCCTTTCCCTGCGCCTGGGAGAGGTGTGAGTAGGAACCCAAAACATACAGGTACAGAAAGATCTGGAAGAAGGCCTGGCAGTGAATCTGAGGACTCTGGGCCCCCTACAATAGATGGTAGCGTAAGTCTGGAGCAGGGGTGTTTCACCACCAGATGCCTTTCCAGGCTGCCCTTCCAACACTCAGAAAAGCATCCAGATCCCTGGGCAGAGGCTGTACATTCTTGGCTTTAGAGGTGGTGGCAGTGGCAGCAGGTCAGAGCCACTTCTGGCGGTTTCCCTCCCCTTTTTAGTGCTTTAGTGCCCATAGTTTTTGGATCCTCATGTTTTACCAGCGCAAGCCATTCTTTGCCCCTGTTCGCATAACTGAGCTCAAGCTCTTGCCAAACACCAACAAGCAAGATGGTTGCAACCTGGCAACATTGAATCCACCGCCCTTAGGCTCCCTCTGGAAGCCCCAGCACCGGGGGCTTATGGGCACAGGGTCAGTGGTAGCCATCCTGGACACTGGCATTTGGCTTTGTCTTCAATCTCATCACCCTCCTTGAGGTTACTGTGCAGTTTCAACCAGCATTTTATACTAGTGAGGTCATTATCAGGAGTTGCCATATCATCTCTCCAGTACCTAACATTTCTCATCCTCTTTAAAAGCTGTTCTGACTGCCAGCTGGCTGATCTAAGCTCCTGAGGAATGTCTCCTCTCAAAGGAATTTTTCCCTCCAAAGGCCCCCTGAAGTCCTAGTTGGCATTGGCCTGGCACGTGCTTTATATTAGGCCTCCCGTTGGGATGGCTGAGAATCATGAAAGATCCTCCGCTAGCCTCAATGGGTCAAGTTTCTAGACACCAAGTCTCTGGGAGCTAGTGTTTGATTTTAAATGGCATGTGGCCCTTCCTTGTTTCAGTGACTTAGAAAAGTAAAAGCCACTTACAAAAGTTGGCAAGATTTTTTATCGACTTCCCACCTGGGCTCCCAGCCTTGTTGAATGAAATCAAATATCTCTGATTGGGCGCAACGAACTGCATTTCTTTGGACTTCTGAATCCATGTTTGTGCTTTCTCTGGCCCCTTAACACCTCGGCGATTCCGTTAGGGATGGGTGAGTGGGAGGAAGCCCTTTGAGAAGGGGGAATCGGCCCTCTGGTGCGCAGGTTTTCCACTCATCTGAGGAAGGGCCAGGGCTCTGAACTTAGCCAAACACTCATCTTGGCTGGGGGCTTGGGAAGAAATGGCCATTATTTATGGATTGTATTTGGTACATATTGTGTGATACTTGAAAAGATAAAAGGGACTGCCAGCCCGTAACTGAAATCTGAAGCTTTTTATCGCTTATTTTTCCTTGCCCTGTCTCCTCCCTTCCACCTTTCTTCTTGCATTGTGATGATCTAGTAGGCACGTCTGTCAACAGGACACATGCCTCCTCTGACTATAACCTCTTAATAGTTGTGTATAATGAAAACTGTAAACTTTTTTAAATAAACGTGTATATACCTTGGCAAATGGCTGGACCTTGATCAATAAGATAATAGCCCTCATGATTACTCTCAGCTGGTTTTCTAAAACACCCTCTCTGTTCTGGCTCCTTTGAGCAGCAGACGCTGGCTTCTGGCTGAGCAGCTCATGGAATGCAGATGACTAAATTAGTTTGGGAAGGGAGTGGCACCCTTAGGCAGTGATAACCTACAGGCTCTGCCCAGAGGCCTGTCCTTGAACCTGGAACTCAGATGCAAGACTGCTGGCTATGAACGGGGCTGTGAGGCTCCTCCACTAGAGCATTGTAAAGCCCGAAGGTCCCAATCTACCCCCATGCCTAAACCTTCTAAGCCCTGTCAACTCACACCCAGTGAGGATACTCCGAGGCCTGGAGTTCACGGACAGTGCAGTTTCCTGCCGGGGCTGATCTGCCTAAACAGGTGGTCCTCTGCCAAGTGCTAAGCCTGGGAGATGAGGAACGGTGGGTTTTGCATGGGAAAACGCGTAGCTGGATTAGACCAGCATTTCGATTGCTTTCTAAAGCGTTTGCTCTCGGTTACCACCAGATGGCGATACTGCTCAGTCTAATGGAGACGGTTTTGTTAGCAGGACCTTAAGACAAAGGAAATAGTTTTGCTTTGTTCATGTGTTCTCATTCCATCTCTTTTCCACTGTTTTCTCCTTGTTCATTCCCCTAAACTCCTTTTTCTCCTTCCCTACATCCTGATGCATTTTCCCCAGTTGGCCCGGCTTCGTACGTACCTGCCAGATTGAATGAGGTGGGACTGCTGAGGAATGGTGTGCCAGTGCCTGCTCCCTCCCCACTGGCAGGGAACCCCCCCCCCAGCTACCCGGGATGCCCTCCAGAGCCCAGAAGCAAAACGTTTAAGACACTCTTTGTGGGTGGCACTCATGGACCCTTTAGCCAAAGGACTGAACCACAGAGCCATGAGTTCGAGTCCCGGCCCTTCCATTAGCCAGCTGTGCAACTTCAGGCCCCTCACTGGGCTTTCATGGACCTTGGGTACTGAGCTGTGAAGCGACATCCCTAGACTAATAGGTTCTGACTCTGCCACCCTGTGACTCAACTCCACCCAGGCCGCGAAACAGTTCCCCATCACAGGAGAGAGTAACAGAGAGGATGCTAGATATTAACCACGAAACACCAAGGTTTGAACACAGGTTTAGAGTTTTTAGGCCAAAGAGCTTTGGGGGTGTAGAGCACTTTCCAGCCTAAAGGGGACTTAAGAGGTACCTAGGCCACGTGAACAGTCATTCCATTGATCTCACATAAGGCAGCTGCTTTTAACACCCCCCCCCGCCCCCCACCAAGGAGAAGTCTCAGTGCAGTCACTGGCACTTGGGTCTCCCAACCGCCCCCCTCCATCAACCCTGGTAATCTCACCCAGCACCACTCACCCTCTCAGCCTCAGTCTAGCTGCTTCCCAAGTGGCAGGTGGCTTGTCACTACCTGCCTGAGTCGTCGTTCCTTTCCTGGGAAGGGGACCAGGGTTTCTGAGGCACATTGTCCTGGAAAAGGAAGCTGGTGGGCTCTGAGCCTCAAAACTTTCTTGCTGGCTCTGAAGGCTGCTCTGTCCCCCTGGGAATGAGTGGCTGTGACACTGGATCTGGGGGTGTCCCGCTCCCCACCCAGAACCAAGATAAAGGATTTTTCTGACTCCCACAATCCCTGGAGCTGCAGAGGCCTTGCAGCCTCCTGGCATGCCCTATTTGTAAGTGGCATCTCAGGGACTCACACCCCGCTGAGCCCTGGACAGTGCAACTTGGGCCTCAGGGTGTACTGTGTGTGTGCCCCCAACTTCTTGGAACTGAAGAGTTATCCCGACCAGGGATTTAATGTTAGAAGATGAAAGAGGAGCATTTCCCTCTGTGTGTGTGTGTGGCGCGCGTGTGCCTGTGCGCGTGCGTGTGTACCTATGTAGTGAAGGGTGTTTATTTTCGGAAAGAGGGCACTTGGCTGCCAGGACCTGGTGTCAAGGGGTCAGAGGTGGCAACAATGGACTTGGACTCCCTAAGAGAAAACTGCACCCTCTGGCTGTGCCCGTAGTTGACAGTGAACCTAGAATGGGGTGCTGAACGCCAGGTGCAGCTGGCATTCAGGCCTCCCTCAGCTTCCTCTCCCGGGGTCCTGGCCACCAAGGCTGGCCAGCGCGCAGCAAGAGGCTCCTTGGAGAAGCTTCAGCCTCTTTGTGGGCAGCCTCGCCTCCGCTTTCCTCAGTTCTATAAGCAGCGCTTCAGGACCTGCTGCACTCCACTCGTGTGTGTTCACACGCGCAGGACAGGGCTTTTAAAGATGCGTTTTTTTCTTTTTCCTTTTTTTTTTTTTGGAAACACGATCCCACTCTGTTGCCCCGGCTGGAGTGCAGTGGCATAATCATGGTTCACTGCAGCCTCAACTGATCCTCCTGCTTCAGCCTCCTGAGTAGCTGGGACTACAGCCACATGCCACCACGTCCGGCTAATGTTTGTATTTTTTATACAGATGGGGTTGTGCCATGTTGCCCGTGGCTAGTCTTGAACTTCTAGGCTCAAGCGATCTGCCCACCTTGGCCTCCCAAAGTACTGGGATTAAATTTTAAAACGAGTGTAAATTGTTCTGCAAAACAACTTTTTTTGGAGGACTACATGTCACTTTAAATGTTGAAAATGTAGCCTCCAAATTGAGATGTGCTTTGTGAAATACCCCGTGGATTTCAGGGTTAGCACAAAAGTAAGAATGCTCTAATGAGCCACTGCGCCCGTCTAAACGATGCATTTCTGCCAATTTGAAAATTATGTGCTGGTAACAAATCAGGATTCCCGAAACATGCCTTCCTCCAGAGGGGACCACCATGGGCAGGCTGAAGACGGCTTCCCCTCGCGAGCCCCACTCACTGCAGTGAGCCCTTCGGTAAGTAGATCAGGACATTAACTGCTTATGCTGTGCCAGGTGGCTTAGTCACATAGGCAGTGGCATAACCGGGCTAGAACCTGGGTCCTCAGGCCATCCATATGTGTTCCCTCCAAGAATCATGCTGTGCCAAGCTGAGTGCCTGCCCCCAATGCCCGCTGGGGCTGTGGGCACCTGTGTCTGTGTGACCCTCATGCCGCCTGGGCCCTGTGAGATGCTCCCTGGCTGACCTCCTGCCCAGGGCTCACTCTATGGGCATGGTCTCTGAGGATCAGGGCCTTTCCCCATACACATCCCCATTTCTACTGACAATGGTGTCCCCAACCTCCGGTGCCTGCAGTAGGGCCAGAAAATAAAACTCCAGATTTACCTCAAACCCACTTCCTAGTGCAGAAATAGAGAAATAGAATGTGATCTACATTTATCATTAAAAACATTCTAGTAAATGTTTTTAGTTCTAGTAAATCTAGTTTTTAGATTCTAGTAAATCTAGTAAAAACATTCAAACCTTTTTTTAAAAAGGTAAAATGTTTCATTTAACTCAATATATCAAAAATATTTCAGCATGAGGTCAGGCACCGTGGCTCACGCCTGTAATCCCAGCACTTCGGGAGGTC